>NW_020954596.1:58786041-59148157 GCF_900497805.2 Vombatus ursinus
GTACGTGTATGTAAATATAAAGATAGCAAAATGCTCAGATGGTGTTAGGAAGAACACACACATATCTATAACATACCTCCCACATATAGATACATAGATGTTCCTTCATAACACCATCTGAGCATTTTGCAACCTCTTCAAGGCTTTTCCAAGATTTTATTCTAGCCTATGTAGGGAAAAAAAAAGTCAGGGCTTAGATTTTAGGCATAAACTACTCTGGTAACCCCACAGAAAAATGTCAATCTTCCCAAGCTTGCCAGTAGATAATGACATTTACAGGGACTTGCCCTTTGGGCCAGCTCCTTGGACTCACCCATGCTCATTTTGATGGGTAGGTTCTCTCTACTAGCTGCCTCCACCAGGTGTCTCCTAACTTCCATGAGAGCTTCTTTGTGCTTGGTGGTCAGTAAAGACTCCCAGAGGGCTCTCGCTGCTGTGTCACTGCAATGAAACCACAAAGAACACTGGCTAAATTTCCAGTACATAATAAAAGGGGTTAAAAGTACAATCTTTTTTTTTTTTTTAAAGTCTGAACACTAATGTTTGCTCATCAAGTTAGGGGTTGCTTGACTCACTCTTTTGAATCAATATTTATCACTGAGAAAGTAATGAAACCCCTCAAATCATCAAACAGACAGAAAAAGGGAAGGAAAAAAGGGAGAGAAAGAAAGGGGAAAGGAAGGAAGCAAATAGAGGGAAAGAAGGAAACAAAGAGAGGGAAGGAAGAAAAGAAAGAAGGAAGGAAAATAATGCCATGTTACAGGAGATTAGCATGAGTGAGGAAAATGAAATTATTTAATAATTTAAAAACATTAAAAGAGGAGTCAAAATTACTTTAGGGTACATGTAAACCAATGACTTGCTAATGAGCCACCAAAAATAATCAACAATTATTTAATAAAACTATTTATTAAAAGGTCATTTAATAAATTTAATAATCACTTAATAAAACTGAGGCAAACAACTGTCCAGATGGCAAACTTCAGAACTGAGAGTTTTACCAAAAATGGCTAGGTAGCCTTATGTTAGAAAATATTATGTCTAAGAACCCAAAGTAATTAGCAAGATAATTGTTCTCAACAAAGCAACTATTCCTTGCTTAGAAAATATTTAACAAAATTGCTTTAATAGACTAGCTCATTAATAAATGAAAAATAATAATAGTGCTATTACAATAGCTTCAAACTCTGTTGACTGTCACACTATTGGCATTAGGAGGGAAGGGTGATATTTCAACAAATCTTTTACAATTGACCTTTCATAAAAGACATGAAGTTTAAGATTATGTTAGGCTTATCTCAGTTCATTTCCTCTGCAGTTCTCAATCTCAGCAAAGTGCCATATCCAATTTGTGAATGAGTACAGTGTTTTTCCTGGAAAAATGGTGACTGGATGCCAAATATACACATTTGGATTCACTTTTTAAAAATAGGGCATAAAAGAACAAAGATGACTTCTGTCTCCTTTCAGTGGTTTTTCCCTTTCCAAGTCCCCAGGAACATTTCCTGTCATCTAGTTTCCTTCAAGATGTTCTATTTAATTTTCTAAATGACCTATTTGAATGCAGCTTGGTAAAAATAATAACTTTCAAGGTTAAATTTGAGTTAAGATCTAGTATTTTACAGTGAAAACTAACATTGAACTTTAACCTTTTAAAAACTACTTTAATTATAACTTCAGGTACCTCATAATCTAAACAGTTAATCAATCAACAAGTATTTATTAAACACTTATTATGTGTCAGACATTGTGTTGGGCACTGGAGAGAAAAAGACAAAATAAATCAGTTCTTGCCTTCAAAGAATATACATTCTATGAGAGACAATATGTACATAAATAAGTATATGTAAATATTTATATATTCACATATACACGCATGCATAAACAAAATAAATGCAAGGTACTTGGGAGGGAGTGGACAGGGCGCTAGCAGCTGGATAGATCAGGACAGCTTTACGAAAAAGTAGAATTAATTAAAGCTGAGTTTTGAAAGAAACAAGGGACCCTAAAAAGTAGAAATGCAGAGAGAGTGCAAAGGCAAAGAGATGAGAGTATGATGAGCAGCAAGAAGGTCAATCTGGCTGGACCAGAGAGTGAAGGAGGATGAGTTATGGATGAAAATGCAGGTTAGGTTTAGGTTGTGAAGGGTTTTCAAAGCCAAGCAGAAAGGTTTACATTTCATTTAGAGGCAATATGTAGACACTATAATTTACCGAGTAGGCAAATAACATAGTAAGACCTATGCTTTAAGAAAAGCATTTTGGAGTAGAAAAATGCGGACAGAACTAAGAGATGTTGTAGAGAGCAGAAAAAGCAACATCTGGCTACTGCTTGGATCAGTTGGGTGAGTTAGTGTTAGAAATTAAAGATAACCTAAGGGCTGTGAACTTACATGTCTAGAAGGATTTTGGTGTCCTAGACAGAAATGGGGAAGTTCAAAAAAGGGAAGGGTTTAGGGGAAAAATAATGAGCTCTATTTTGGCCATGCTGAATTTGAGATATCTATGAGCCATCATGAGTTAGTTTACAGACTTAACTAGAGTAGAAGTTTTATCAATGGCATTTTCCATTAATATCCACAAACTGCTTCAAAGGTTGATAAATAAACATGCATTAAATACTTATAGGATTAAGGATGGATCTTTAAATGACATGTATTGTTAAATGGGGAGAGGGTAATCTATTCACTAAACCCCAATTCTCATCCTTTCACCAAATCCTTCCTCTTCACTTATCTATCACCTCTACCAAATACATCCTCCCTCCTCCCATCTGCCTAATCTGATTCAGTGCCATGAAAAGTGAGAGATGAAAAGTAGAAAGAATGCCTATCTCATCTGATTTTCTCCATTCTGCCATATTAGTTTAAAATAACGGGAAAAATGATCTTAGAAGTGATCATCTAAAAACAAAACAAAATCTAGCATTATCTATGCTGCATATGTCATCCAACAAGGCAAATAAGGCTTTCAGGATGAGTCACTTCAGATAAAGACTGTTTTAGACTCCAGGTTTATTTTCCCACTAACAACAAAATGCCAGCTATTTGAGATGAATATATTTGAAATAGCCTGGCTTTATTTCTCTTTAAAATACCTCACATTATGATTAAACTACTTATTCTTGACTCTGAAATAGGGAAGACAGACAAAAGACCGTCTTTCTTTTTTCTTATTTGTAATCCCAAGTGCTTAGCACAATGCCTGGCACATAGCAGATGCCTACTAAATGACTATTGTATTATATTGTAAACGATTTAGAAGGTTAAAATACAGGTCTCACCAGCTTTATGCATTCAGGTGATCTTGCTAACATCATCCACAAAGTCCTCTCAACAACAAAAAGAGACAATGATAACTGTGAATACTGTGTTCCCAAAAATCTTACCACATAACAACTGATGCCCTAAATTAGAGGGTTCTTGTTCAACATTTAACGTACATGAAAATGTCCCAAAACACTCATGTAAAGTGTTTACACTATAAGGACTGGTTAAGTCACAACTGAAGGAACAAGATTTTCTTCTTGTGCTTTGGATATCATTAAACGATAGATAAGATAGTCTTTCAGGATAATACTGGACATTAATATAATACAAAACATCATCTGTCACCTACACATCATAGTTAATCTCTAAATGTCTGATAATGTCGAAGGTACCTACTTAATCTTAACATTAATCAGGAGGGCCTATGATTATTATTGTCAGAAATAATGACAGTTGAAATTTATATAATGTGTTATGGTTAAAAGAGATATTGTCTTCACAATAAACGTATGAGATAGATATGATAAGTATTGTTATCCCCTTTGTATACATTAGAAAACTGAGGTTTACCAAGATTCTAACTTTCCCAAAGTCACACAAAGTGGTACATCTGGACCTCCAAGCTGAATGCTATCTCCACCAGATATGATTTCTATCTCATGTGCTACTAACCAGCTGTGTGATTTTGGACAAGTTATTTAACCTCTCTTGGCCTCAGTTGCCAAATTGTAAAATGAGAACAGTAATACCTTATCAACCATGTTAATTCTTAGATACTTCTCATCTTGAAGAAGTGTCATCCATGATCTTGAAATGTTAGTAATTATGGGTCTTAAATGGTACCAAATCTATTGCTAGAAATACAGAAAATTTCTGATCTTTTCCTAAAATTTAACATTATTCAGATCTTTCAGGATGACTTAAAATTATCCAGAAATGGTTGACTAAGCAGATCTTGAATTTTAGCAGCAATATAAATAATTTTAAAGAGGTTTTTATATATGTATAGAAAGATATAGATGCTTATCTATATCTATATTCACACACTCACATTATAGAATAAAGGTCTTCTAATAATTAGATTGACCAATTTCTATAAAGTGTATTATCCTTTTCTTGTTGTTCAGTCCTGTCTGACTCTTCATGACCCCATTTGGGGTTTTCTTGACAGAGATACTGGAGTGCGTTGCCACTTCCTTCTCCAGCTCATTTTACAGATGAGGAACTGAGGCAAATAGAGTTAAGTGACTTGACCAGGGTCACAGAGCTAGTGTGTATCTGAGGCCAGATTTGAACTCAAGAAGGTGAGTCGTCCTGACTCCAGGTCTGGCCCTTTATCCACTTCACAACCTAGCTGTCCTTCTGCTTTTGTTACTGACATCCATAGTCATATAATCCATAGAACTACACGTTCTTTTGCACAGAAAACATTAGAAGATGTGATTATAATTGTGGCAACAGAGACTTTATGCCCAATAAGATCCACTAAGCAGTTCACATATCTTTTTCATTACTTTTCCAACCCTGGGATCTCTTCTCTGCAACTATGTCATCTCTCATTCCTCAGGCTTAGACACAAAACCACTGCCTATTGGCTCTGATCCTGCTGTCTCTTCTTCCATTGACGAGCTCTTTCTAAAACATCCATTTTGGGGAAGGGCTGCATCCTTCATTCTCCATCTGTCTCCATGACCCCACATTCCTGCCTCTCTGTTCTTCAGTTCCCTCTTTATGTGATATCTTCACCCATTAGAATGTAAGCTTGTTGAGGATAGAGACTGTCTTTCCTTTTGCTTCTATTTGTATCCCCAATGCTTAGCACAGTGCCTGGTACATAATAAGTGATTAACAAATGCTTGTTAACTTAATTTTACTTAATTTTGATCTTGTCATTTATTGAATCTAATAGGACTAGTCTGAATTACCACAATTGGATCACTGGGTACTCTCTTATGACCTATTCCAACATGAGAATGCCATAAAAATTAAGGAGCTTGGATTATATAAGACTAATTGGCTCACTAATTTATCACATCTGCCAGTTTGAGATTAGGGAGAAAGAGTTTACTCAAACTAAAGGATACCTATACTTAATCCATCTAGCTACAATTAAAGCTAAGTGTATATCATGCTGATTTTCTATATGTCAAAGATCACATAAAGGTTAGATTTCTTTTGTCATTCTATTAGCGAAAGATTCTAGAAAAAAAACATAGGTTCTCTATAGCCTCTTTATTTCTAATTGACTCAAACTTAGGTAGCATGGTTGATTCTTCTGTGAAGTTCTTATTTTTAATATTAAAAATTATAAAATTTTGTAGAATTTAGGGCTCAAAGGACCCTTTGAAATCGCCTGGCTCAAATGCCTCATTTTGCAGATGAATAAACTGAAGCACAGAGAACAGAAGTCATGTCCCAAGAATCACACAGGGATTAGAATATGCTTTCTTCCCCCTTTAGAATGTAAGCTCTTTGAGGGTAGGGACTGTTTTTCCCCCTTTTGGATCACTGCATTGTCATGGCAGAGGGGCTTGCATAACTCAAAGAAACTATGAGCTAAGCTGTGCAAGTTTACCCAACACAGAGAGGTCATAGTGGAGAGTTCTGATAGCCACTGGAGAAGGAAATGATAAACTCCTCCAGTATCTCTTCCAAGAAAACTCCATAGGCAGTATTAAAATGGTAAGATATGACACCAGAAGATGAGCCCCTCAGATCAGAAGGTATCTAACATATTACCGGAGAAAAGTAGAAGACAAGTAGCTCAGAAAGACTGAAGCAGCTGGGCCAAAGCCAAAAGGAAGCTCAGCGGAGGATGTGATTGGTGACAAAAGGAAAGTCCGATGCTGTAAAGACCAATATTATATAGGAACCTGGAATGTAATATTTATGAACCAAGGTAAGCTGAATGTGGCCAAACTGAGATTGAAAGATTAAACATCTTGGGTGTCAGTGAACTTAAATGGATAGGAATGGGTGAATTTAATTCAGTTGATCATTACATATATTACTGTTGGCAAGAATACCTTAGAAGAAATAGGAAGAGTCAATAAAGTAGTCATAGTCAATAAAAGAGTGAGAAAAACAGTACTGGGGTATAATCTCAAAAATGACAAAATGATATTTATTCAAATACAAGGCAAACCATTCAACAACACAGTAATACAAGTCTGTGTTCCAATCACTGATGCTGAAAAAATCAAAGTTGTTCAATTCTATGAAGACCTACAACATCTTCTAGAAATAATGTCAAAAAAAGATGTCACATTCATCATAGAAGATTGGAATGCTAAAGCAGGAAATCAAAAGATAATGGAATAACAGGCAAGTTATGCCTTGGAGTGCAAAATGAAGCAGGGCAGAGACTGAGTTCTGTCAAGATAACTTTCTGGTCAAAGCAAACACTTTTTCAACAATCCAAAAGGTGAATCTACATATAGACATCATCAGATGATCAATATTGAAACCTGATTGATTGTATCAAATCAGTCAATACTTAAAGAAATTAATTCAGACTACTCATTGGCAGGGCAAAGACTAAAGCTGAAGTTTAAATACTTTGGCCACATAATGAGGAGACAAGACTCAATGAAAAAGACTCTGATGTTGGGAAAGATTCAAGGTAAAAGAAAAAGGGGATAATAGAGGATAAGATGGATAGATAGTGTCACAGAAGCATGAATATGAGTTTGGACAGGCTTCAGGAGATAGTGGAGGATAGAAGGGCCTGTTATACTCGTTTGTGAGGTCACAAAGAATCAGACAAAAATGAACAAATGAACAATAATAATTGTTTTTGCCTGTCTTTTTGTTTCCAACTCTTAGAACAGTGTCTAGTATAAAGTAACTGCTTAAGAAATGCTTGCTGTCAGAAAAACCTGGAAAGACTTATATGAACTGATGCTGAGTGAAGTGAGCAAAACCAGGAGAACATTGTACACAGTAACAGCCACACTGTATGATGACTAACTTTCACAGACTTGGCTCTTTTCAGGAATGCAAGGATCTAAGATAACTTCAAAAGACTCATGATGGAAAACACTATCCACATCCAGAGAAAGAACCATGGAGTCCGAATGCAGATTGAAGCATACTATTTTGTCTTATTTGTTGTTGTTGTTGTCATTTTGTTTCTTCTTTCTTGTGGTTCCTCCCATTGGTCCTAACTCTTCTTTACAACATGACTAATGTGAAAATGTTTAATATGAATGTATACATAGAACCTACATCAGACTGCATGCTGCCTGGGGGAGGGGGACGGAAAAGGAGGGGAGAAAACGTAAAACTCAAAAGCTTATGGAAGTGAATGTTGAAAACTAAAAATTAATTAATTAATTAATAAGAAGAAACGCTTGCTGTCTAAGAATATAAGTCCACTGGCTCCCAATCCAAAGCTCTTAACTGCATGCCAAACTTTTTGCTAATTTGTAATGATTCCAAACTGCTGTATTTTTAAATACCTACTTGCTGTTAAAAAAAAACAAACATATACTAAAAACATGATAAATATACATAATCATTGTGAGCTAAGTTAACAACCACAAAAAGTTTTTGGATGGAAGTCACTGAGGAGATCAAAGGGTAGTTTACTGGCATGGCGCTTCCTGTCTCCCGTCAAAAGCTCCCTGACGTCCCCCTAGACAATGTCACATTTCATTAACACTATTTGGTGACTCATGCTAATCATTGAGTTAAACTCTTCAATTCACTGGTAAAGTTAAATAACTTTTTTTCTTTTATATGTTTAAATAAGATGATTCAAGAAGCAGTTTTGCATGGTATTGACAATTTCTCCTTAAATTACCTCATGATGTGTGCTCCAAATCAAGAGAAGAGAATTCAGACCACCCATTTAACTGTTCCATTGCATTTTACTATATTCTCTAATCCAGGGGTGGGGAACCTGTGGACTTCTAGGTCCTCAAGTGTGGCCCTTTGACTAAATCCAAATTTCACAAAACAAATTCCCTTAATAAAAAGATTTGTTCTGTAAAACCTGGACTCAATCAAAAGGCCGCACTCGAGGAACTAGAAGGCCACATGTGGCTTCAAGGCCTCAAGTTCCCCACCCCTGTGTCTAATCCCTCTCCCACCAAGCAAACTGACCCTCCTTACTATAAGCATCCCAATTCAAAGCCACACACAGGCAGGACAAAAAGGGATATGCAGTGGATTAGAGTGCTAGGGTATAAATAACCTTGCAGCCATAAGTTATTGAGCATTTCTACTGGTGCTTGGTGCCTGCTGGTTGGATATTGGTCTTGTCCACTCATATTTATACAAACTGTCAACAACCATTTTCTAAATCACCATATTTTGAAGGAATAAAGAACAGTGTACAACCTAGTTCCCAGTGGTTCCCTCTGTCTCAGACACTTCTATCAATGGCTTGTAGAGTGTAGAATCATAAGTATCTCTGGGATCCTATTTTGCTAACTCTATTAAGACAAAATGCTACAACTTTAATAGATTTTTAAAAACACTGTCAGACCAAGCACTTATGTAACCCAGGGTTCAAGTTGGTACATTGCTAAAGACTCTTCTCATGGGTGCAAAGACCAACTATTTGACATTGCAAGCCTATGTGAAAGGCAGAGCTGGTGAGATCCTGAGAGAGCAAAGGCCTTCCTATGGTTTCTAGCTTCAAGAAAAGATATATTAGATACATTGGAAGAAATGCATGATCATAGGCTCTCTTCGGGGAGAAACCCTAGGGAGACAGAGAGACAGAGAGACAGAGAGAGAGAGAGACAGAGAGACAGAGAGACACAGAGAGACAGAGAGACACAGAGAGAGAGAGAGAGAGAGAGAGAGAGAGAGAGAGAGAGAGAGAGAGAGAGAGAACTTTAAGAAGCAGCAGACATACAGAGAGAGAGAGAGAACTTTAAGAAGCAGCAGACATACAGAGGAGCTGGTACCTTGACATGTCCTTACTTCTGGCTTGTCTACCTAGAGACTTTAGGGAATTTTCTCTTGGGTGAGATTGGAGACTTTCTTTTTCGGTTGAGCTAATATGTATTCCTCATAGTAGGAGAGTTCATTCTTTGGATGTATTGTCTGGTATCTGTCTGCCAGGTGGTCCTTGAAGTCCCTTCCAGTCCTGATCTTCTATCAATCCATGTTCAACCCAATTCAATAATTCTGGGTATTGGGGGACTGGCAGGTATTCTGAGTGATTGGGGAGGTCAGTGTCCCCTTAGTCTCAGTTCTTTCCTGTGTATGTTGAAGGGATTGCATTAGATTCACTTTTGCAAGATCCATTTAACGAACATTTGTTGAGTGCCTATTATAAATGAACATGTGGGTTTATTCACTATTTATAACGTTCTTTTGTGTAACTAATACTTGGTGGGAAGGGAGTCATGCCTTCAGATATAAACTTAAGGCACTCTTTCCTATTAAAGGGACAGAGATTAGGAAAGCAGCTTGAAACTTACCACAAAATCATATCCCCTAGACTAGCAATATTTAGGGAGATAAGACAGATATAATTCTAGCCCAGGACCTCCTCTCTTGGGAAGGGCAGAGGGGTTAGCCCATTGGTCCCAATTTCCTGCTTCCCTCCAGGCAGGAATCAAAGTCTCCCTTGGAGAATGGTAGAAAAGGTTCCAAGATAGTGTTGCCATGTGGGAATTCCTTCCTAGCATTTCTTTGAGAATTTATGTGGTGGTTTTTTTTTTTTCTGAATCCTGAGAAAAATCAATCAAGAAATTGGGAAAGGATATTTTAATTCTCCTGCAAGAATTAAAGATTACAATTAACATAAAAACATTACTGGTTCAAAAGAATCCACTAATGTCCAATCAAAATCAAGGAAACTCTGATATGCACAGTCAAAGGTTATGGTTGACATTTCCAGAAACCAGGAGAGGATCACGTAAGAAAGAAGTAGTCAGAATATAACCCGACAGTATTGCTTGTAACTGTTGCCATGTTATAAATGCGTGTTTGTGTCCCTGTCTGCTGCTAACAGTAAGTCATTCATGCAAATAAGATAAATATTAATAACTTTGCATGCATTACATACCTTATACAAATCCTATGGGTTATATTCTAAGAAATAATAAGTTTTGGAAACACAATAAATCCTTAGATTGGTCATTTCAACATGTGATTCAGTGTAATACTATTAATCGTGCTAGGAGATCTGACTATTATATCAGTCAAATATTATCCAATAATGTTCACTGGCATTTTCCAGTGTTTGAATTGTCATTATAGCCTACAGTTTTTTGAAATACTACTAAATCTGTATTTCATTTTAAGAATGATAACTTTTAAATATTAAATATGTCTTATAATATCTTTCTATTTTTAAATGATTTTTATTTAGCATTTACCTTGTAATAATACTGCCTTCTTTTAAAGTTTTCTATTATCAAATGTCTACATAAGATGGACATAATTTTTACATATTATTAACATATGTAATCCTGTCACAATATATTGGCTTATAATAATAATAAAGCATTCATTTGTTATTTTTTATAGAAAACATTTCAAACTTTTAGTATAATCCTATAATAGAAAAATAATATGATTAATTGCTTATTATTATGGTCACTCATTATTTAAAATCACATATATGAAATGTTATGAAAAACAGAATAACTTATGATTTGGGGAATTCCTGGAAATTATAGTTTCTAGCTCCCAAATCTCAAAGATTAATATCGATCAGGAATTTGGACACATTTTTCTGGGATATGTGTTAATGTCTCACTGTAAGCCACAGCATTTAGACAATCCATAAGGACATACACATAACCTACATAGGCAATACATACATCATATACTTACACGAAACATCTAACGTCACAATAAACTCCGAAATTGTAATCATCAAAATGATTTAATATTGGTCAAAAAATAGAAAAATCTGTAAGTGGAACAGACTAGGTAAGCAGAATAAAAAAAATGAACTCAATAACCTAGTGTTCAATAAACATGACATAATTTACTTAAGAAGAGCTCCCAATTTGACAAGAACTCCTGGGGAAAATGGGAAGTACTGTGACAGAAATTAGGTTTAGACCAACATCTTACCTACCAGGCCACAATAAGCTCAAAATGGATAGTGACCTGAATATTCAATATTATACCATAAAAAGAAAAGGGAGGGAAGGAGAGAGGGAAGGAGGGAGAGAGAAGAAAAGACACCCCCAAAAAAGATGTGAATAGTCAATGTTGGAAAGATTGTGGAAATACAGGCATACTAGTACATTGTTGATGGACTTATGAACTGGTCTAATCACTCTAGAAAGCAAGTTGGAATTATGCTAAGAAATACTACATCATTCACTGGTAGGCCAAGCCAATATAATAAAAATGATAATATCTGAATTAATTTACTTAGTCAATGCCATATAAATCAAACTACTAAAGGACTACTTTATAGAGCTAGAAAAAATAACAACAAAATTCATCTGGAAGAACAAACGGTCAAGTACATCAAAGAAATCAATGAAAAAAATGGGAAGAAGGGGGGCCTAACAGGACCACTACTACTACAAAGCTGTAATTATCAAAACAATCAGGTACTAGCTAAGAAATAGAGTGGTGGATCAGTGGGATAGATTAAGTACACAATACACAGTAGTAAATGACCATAGTAATTTAGTGCTTGGTAAACCCAAAGATCTCAGCTTTGTGGACAAAAACTTATTATTTGACAAAAACCGCTTACATCTTACACTGTATACCAAGATAAGGTCAAAATGGGTACATGATTTAGACATAAAGGGTGATTCCATAAGTAAATTAGGAGAGCATGGAATAGTTTACCTGTCAGATCTATGCATCAGGGAAGAATGTGGGACCAAACAAGATAGAGAGATCATTATGAAATGTAAAATTACTAAAATGTAAAATGAGTAATTTTATTGATTGTATAAAATTAAAAACTTTTTGCACAAAAAAACAAACAACGCAACCTAGATTAGAAGGAAAATAGAAAGCTGGGAAACAATCTTCATAGACAGTGTCTCTGATAAGGCGTCATTTCTCAAATACTTAGAGAACTAAGTCAAATTTATAAGAACCCAATTGACAAATGGTCAAAGGATATGAACAGGCAATTTTCAAGCAATGAAATCAAAGCTATCTATAGTCAAATGCAAAAATGCTCTATATCACTATTGATTAGAGAAATGCAAATTAAAATAACTCTGAGGTACCACCTCACACCTATCAGATTGCTAATATGACATAAAAGGAAAATGATAAATGTTCGAGGGGATATGCGAAAATTGGAATACTAACACTGTTGGTGAGAGTTGTGAACTGATCAAACCATTCTGGGGAGCAATTTGGAACCATGCTCAAAGGGCTATCAAACTGTGGATACCCTTTGACCCAGCAATACCACTACCAGGTCTGTATTCCAAAAAAACTTTTTTTTATTTTTTAGAACTTTTTTTTTCAAAAAGGTTAAAAGAATTGGAAATTGAGGGAATGCCCATCAATTGGAGAATGGCTAAACAAGTTGTGGAGTATAATTGTAATGGAATACTATTATGCTATTAAAAAAAAAGACAAGCAGGATGATTCCAGAAAAACCTGGAAAGATTTACATGAACTGATGCAAAGTGAAATGAGCAGAACCAGAGCACTGTACACACTACAGCAATACTGTACAATGATCAACTGTGAATGACCTGGGGCAGCTAGATGGTGTAGTGGATACAGCTCTGGCCTTGAAGTCAGGAAGACCTGAGTTCAAATCCAGCCTCAGACACTTGACACTTACATTTACTAGCTATGTGGCCTTGGCAAGTCACTTAACCCCAATTGCCTCACCAAAAAGCAAAGCAAAACAAAACAAAACAAAAAAACTGTGAATGACAGCTATTCTCAGGAATACAATTATCTAAGACAATTTCAAAGGATTTATAATGAAATCTAATATCTACCTCCAGAGAAAGAACTAATGGAGTGTACATACAGATTGAAACACATTATTTTTCACTTTATTTTTTTTGGGGGGGGAGGCTGGTTTATTTTTTCTTTTACAACATGACTAATATAGAAGTTTTTTACATGATTGCACATGTATAACCTATCAAACTGCTTACTATCTAAAGGAAGAAGGAGGGGAGGAAAGAAGGAAGAGAATTTGGAACTTAAAAAATTTTATATGCAATTGGGAAAAAAGAAAATATTTTAAAAAAGAAAATAAAATACTCTGTGGTGCACATAATGGAGATGCTTTGGCATTTCGTTATTTCTATAATATTTGCTTTTACATGAAATCATTTCTTAACTTTCAAGTTGATTGATAATCTATAAATATTTACAGTCTGGAAAAAAGATGGATAAAACCATAGCAGATACAAGTAAACTTATGTGGTTATTTAATCCATCTCCTGATCTACAGCAAAACTATTCTCAGCCTATCAGAGACAGGCAACAAATTACCCTGTTTTGAAAAGACCTTTGAATGATACTTCATAATGTACCTGAGAAACAGACTGTCAGGTCTAAAAATCTTTATATCTAATCTAAACCTTTCATGCTACAGTGTAAACTTATTTCTTTTTGTTTAGTCTTCAGTAGAGAAGGCCAACAGCTGGTCAACATCTTTTGTATCATTATTTTTCACACACTTCAATAGAATTATTGGTCTTCCCTTACTCTTCTTTTTCCCAGGCTAAAGACTTGAGGACTGTCATTGGCTTTCTGAGTTTGTATAACAACTAAAGAGGAGAAAAGTAATGGTTACACTGAATACCTACAGGCAGGCCCTGACTAATGTATGACTGACTTAAATATACAAACTGCTACATGCTGGGCTGCAAACCAGCAAATGAAGTATGCTCACATAAGCAAGCTTGTCAGAAGTCACATTTCTGAGAGTACTCTCGCTCCTCTAAATGGGCGATCGTTGTCTAACAAATGGTCACGCTACTGGAGGAAGTGACTCCCATCCATAGTGATGTTCTTACTATAAATTTCGGTTGAACAGAACACATAAAGAAGTTTCAGTGAAGTCAAAAGATGGCTCACATTTTCCCCTCAGAAAGGAAAATAAAATGATTGATTTAAGCAGCAAAGGGAAGATAATGTCTACAATCGTTCAGGAAGAACAGGGGCTACAGGAGAATGGGAGCCGTCCAAGAGGACACGAGACATATTCTTGGAAAGCTGGCGCATTAGACTACTCTTTCTCTGAAAAAAAGCACCGTGTATCCAGAGAGAAGATTTTACCACAGGAGAAGAGAAAGCAGAGCTACTGGGAACAATCAGCAGTCATAAGGGCGGCATCACAAAGAATGCAGGGAAAAGGGAAAAAATGATCACAGGAAGGATGGGGGGCGCAAAAATGTATTACATGACTCAGGTCAGCAGGGGACAATGCTTCAATCTTCTTCATTACTTTCCTCAGTATTTCCCACCCAGCTACCCTACTCTGGACTTCATCAATATTCTCTGGAATCTCATCATTCCTCAAGATCATCCTTGAAAATCCACATTTCCTCAGTATCCCCAGCCCCTGAGGGCCCTCTCTTCTTCAAATTGGAGAGGGCACAAGCTGGATAGTGAGAGCTCCTCCCAGACCCTCCATTTAAGGAGGACAGCCAGGACAGTCATCTCATCATTTCCCACTCGGCCACACTCCTCCGGACGTCATCAAGCCCCAAACCCCATTTCAGCTTCTTTTTATGCATCATCTACCCCCACGTAGTGAGCAGGGGGATTGCCATTGGCTTTCTGAATTTGTATAACAATTAAAGAGGGGAATAAAAATGGTTCCACTGAAGGCAGGGACTGTCTTTTGCCTTTTTTAGATTCCTAGCACTTAGCACAGTGACTGGCACATAGTAGTGTAGAGGGACCAGTAGCAGACAGTGCATCCAGATAGAATCAGGGAGACAGGATCAGAAAGAAACACCTCCACCTAGATGAACAGAGGACAGATGGATTCAGAGAGGTAGTTACTCAAGGGTTTCTGCATAGGGGTTCTATGAAGGGAAAAAAGACTTCCAGTACCAGGAGTTGCGAAGAAAGCCAGCCTGCTGGAGCGTGACCCTCTTGTGGCTGACAGAGCTGCCAGCTCTGGGTTCCAGAAAGGCGTGGACCCTCTGAGCCCAGCAGTGAGCTACATAAGATGAGCTTCCCGAGGACTTCTAAAGGGAGAAAAGCCTTCCTCGAGGGAGTTGAGTCATCCCTTTGTTATCTGTGTGATATCTGTCATATCACTGTACTCTAGGCAAGAGCCTACTGTCACCAGAGACCTGTATTTGTGGGGCAGTCAGTTCCCAGTTTTGGAGAAAATGTTTTATACTTTGCTCTAAAGGCAGCTAAGTGGTAAAATAAAGTAAATAGAGGGTAGGACTTGGAGTAAGAGAAGCCCAAGTTCAGATCTTGCCTCGGACACTTACTGGCTGTGTGATTCTGAGCAGGTCACTGGACGATCTCAATGTTACAGGATCACAGATCTCAGGCTGGAAGGGGCCTTGGAGACCATCTAGTCTAACCTAATTTTACAGGAGATAAAACGGAGACTGGGGGCAGGGAACGTAAGTAACTCACCCCAGACCACCCAAGCAGTAAGTAAGCATCAGAGGAGGGGTCTGAACTCAGGCCCTTGGCTTCCAGAGCCAGTACTTTTTCCATTGTACCATGCCTTCGGAAGAACAGGAACGTTTACTGATAGTTAGATCAGCTGATCTAACTGTAGATGGCAGTGCAATGCTGTCTGCTGACAAATACCCACTCTATAGAGCCTGTCAGGTTTCTGAGTTACACAGATCTCGCACCCCAGCTGAAAATAATGACCCAAAGAAAACAGAGGAACTAGAAACTCCATCGCCATTTGGAGGAAACTTGGGATGAATGAATGAAAAAAACCACTTATCATTTTCTTACTTTGTGGCAAGCACTGCACAAAGCACTGAGGATAGAAAAACAAAAGCAAAGACAGCCCTTACCCTCAAAGAGCTTACATTCTAATGGGGGGAGAGCTATACATACATCATACATACATAGACACATACATATGTAGATAAATACATGCATGTACAAACATATATGTGCATATACACATACATCTCTTCTGATGTTCACTACTTGGGTATCCTTGCGTGAGTCATACACACACACACACAAACACGCATATGTGCATACACAAGTGGTTAACCAAGAAGGTATTTGTGGGGTGGTCAGTCCCCAGTTTTGGAGAAAATGTTTGATACTTTGCTCTAAAGGCAGCTAAGTGGTAAAATAGAGCAGATAGAGGGTAGGACTTGGAGTAAGAGAAGCCCAAGTTCAGATCTTGCCTCGGACACTCACTAGCCGTGTGATTCTGAGCAGGTCACTGGACGATCTCAGTGTTACAGGATCACAGATCTCAGGCTGGAGGGGCCCTCGGAGACCATCCAGTCCAACCTCCTAATTTTACATGAGAGAAAACAGAGACTGGGGCAGGGAACTTAAGTGACCCACTCCAGACCACCCAAGCAGTAAGTAAGCATCAGAGGTATTATTTTCAGGTATTATAGGAGTAGATTGATACTCCTTCTGGGTACAGAGGCAGTGTAGATTTGATTATGCTTCTAGAACTGTAAAGAGAGGGAAGTATCTGGCTATCTGGGCAGGGTAGAATGAAAAGTCTGGTCTTCTGAAATCCAAAAAGTCAAAGAGGTCCTCACTCTTTTTATGCCCTCAGGTGACTAAGAATTTTCTTCAAGGGAGGTAGGGGTGGATCAAGGCTCCATGATGGTTTCTTTGTTGCTTTTTAGGTCAGACAGATTTCTAGTGCAGGGAAATGGGGAACCCTGGTCCTACCACCCAGGGGAAGTTATGTGTATGCCAGTATGGTGGGTGCTAAGCGAATGACAAGGGAATTAAGAAAAACATGGGATGTAAATAAGTTTTTAAGGATTTGGCCAACTACCAGACAACAGCATTGGCTTATGCAAATCCAGTTGACCCTTTTCTCTTATAAAAAGAGCTAGCTTAGAAGACTTGAGTGGATGGAGAGGGGGCTACCAGCCTCACTGGCACAGAAGGCAGTCCAAATGTGGGTGAAGTTGCACTGGGAAGGGAGAGTATCCCATTGAAAGAGCCCCACATGCATCCTTGTAGGGGTAGAAGAGGCAAAGGTGAGTACCTTGGAGGCAGGTACTATATAGCAACAAGATGATGCTGAAGGTGGGCCAAAACAGACATGGTCTTGCTGTGCTAGGCGAGGACCTTGAGAGTATGGAGGTGAGGGAGCTGAGCCATAATGCTCAGCGTAGGCCAGTGAAGGACTGCAAGGCATGGAGACTGCAGACATTAAGAGGCACTTAAACAGCAATCTCTAGACAATCCCAAGGAAGAGATGTACGTCTTTCTGGTGGACAAAGCCCTGAGAGCCCACCCACAGTTATGGCTCTGGAACATGAATGTTCCCCTCAATACCGGATATGCTTTTAAATGTGAACGATGTGACAAGCATTTATCTCATGGCATACTGTTCCCTTGGAGGATTTTTCTTCTGTTCTAACAGCACCAGCCATTCTCTACCATGAATTTTATATAATTTTTCTCCTTATCCTACTGGATTTCATTCTCTACTTGTAGACATTTATTCAATGGATTTAATTCTTTTCACGTTTTTCTTTTTAAAAATCCTTTAGGCCCTTTTAAAATGCTTTAGCTTACATCAGTCATTACTGAATTTACATCATTTATGTTACTTAAGAATCAGAAATACTTGAAAACACAGATATTATTTCCATTCCTGCTCTCATTTGATCTTAATGAGACCCCTGTGAAGTAGCTAGGGGCAGGAATGTCAATCATCCTTTTATAACTAGAGATGATAACTGCTCTTTCTGAAGTGGCCAATGATCTCTTTTTCATCTTTTAAAAATTTTCTTGTTACATTTTGTTTTTATATCACCATTATTTCCGAACATATTTCTCTCATCTCCCTCCCAACGAGCCATCTCCTATAACCAAAAATTCAAAAAGAAGGGGGGGGGGAAGTTGGACAAAACTAATCAACACATCAAGCAAGTCTGACATCACAGTCAACGTTCCACATTCACAGTTGTCCAACCTCTATAAAAAAGCCAGGGTGACAAAATTTCCTATCTCTTCTTTCGGACTAAGCTTGGTCATTTTAATTGCAGAAATTCAGTTTTTTCTCAAAAATAAGTATTTATTGATGTCTTTTTTTTAATCTCATCATACTTTTCCCCACACATAGAGCCATTCCATTTAACAAGTTGTATTTCTAAAGACAAAAAAAAAGGAAAAAGACGAAAAATCAGCACAACTGATCAATACCTTGAAAACATTCAGTTTGGATTGTTTTGCTGTTATTCGTTCCATTTACATTGTTGAACTCATTTTGCATGTTGTTTCTTTCGACTCTGATTTGCATCAGCTCATATAAATTCTCCCATACTTCTCTGTATTCATCATATTCATCATAAATGGTATTAACTGCCAAATTCAATGGCCTTTTCATAAGTACCATTCATTTTTATATCTCTGCAGCATTTATACTCCTAACAACCATCTGAAAATACTTTTTTTTCCCCCTGGGTCTTCATGACACTGAGAGCATAAACTACCCTGCCCCCTGCCCACTGTCTCCCTGTTTCTCTCTCTCTTTTTCTC
This sequence comes from Vombatus ursinus, assembly GCF_900497805.2. NCBI lineage: Eukaryota > Metazoa > Chordata > Mammalia > Diprotodontia > Vombatidae > Vombatus > Vombatus ursinus. The sequence continues at coordinate 58,804,922 of NW_020954596.1, forward strand.
TCTCTCTCTCTTTCTCCTTTCCTCCTTCTGTCCCCCCCCCACCCCCCACCACTGCCCTCCCACTTATCTGGCAACTCCTCAGTCTTTTTTGCTGGATCTTTTCTGTCCCCTGTTTACTCCCAGGATCCTTTTGTCCTGGATCCTTTTCTCTCTACAGAGACTCTTGGTAATCTCATGAGTTCTCATAGGTTCAGCTATTCTATTCAGATGACTCCCAGATAAACATTAAGCAGCTTTTCTTCCCTAATCTCTAGTTCTGCTTGGATATTCCTAATAGATGTCCAATAGGCATCTCAAAATAAGTATGTCCAAAACAGAAATTATCTTTCCACTAAAATGATCTCTTCCCTGAAGATGAGCCAGAAGAAAGAATAGGGTCTTGTGCCAGCAAGGATCCCCGAATTATTCCAACTGCCCTCCCTTCTTACCTCCACCCCAAAGAACCCTTACTTTGCCATAAGAAGCTCAGCTCAGTGTTGTCTCTTCCAGGAAGCTTTTCCTGATCCCCTCATATGCTGGTTGTTCTCTTCCCCTACTGCCATTATCTTTTAGTTTCTTTGTATATAAAGTATTTTGTATTTACTTATATGTGTACATATTATTTGCCAATAGAATGTAAGTTCCTGGATAGCAGGCACTGTTTTGTGTTTGTATATCTAGTGCTTAACATAGTGCCTGGCACATAGTAGATGCTTAACAAATGCTTATTGATTAATAAGGCTGGGGCAGCTAAGTGGCCCAGTGAATATAGCACCAGCCCTAGAGTCAAGAGGACCTGAGTTCAAATCCAGCCTCAGACACATAACACTCACTAGCTGTGTGACTCTGGGCAAGTCACTTAACTCCAATTGCCTCACCAAAAAAAAAAAAAAGGCTTGATTAATAAGGCTAAGAGGATTGCTATTTACCTAACATCACACAACTAATTAGTGAATGAAGCAAGACAACCTGTTTCCTTGCTCATAATGAATACTCTGTGTGCCATTTTCTGCTCTGGTTGAAGAAGATTGATTTATATCACTTTTCCTCATATTGATACTATTTCCTTTACTGTTACATATTTTCTTTTTAGGGCAGCTAAATGGCACAGTGGATAGAGTGCTGAGCCTCATCTTCCTGAGTTCAAATCTGGCCTCAGACATTTACTAGCTATGTAACCCTGTGCAAATCACTCAAACCTCTTTGCCTCAGTTTCTTCATCTGTAAAATGAGCTACAGAATGAAATGGCAGACTACTCCAGTATCTTTGCCAAGAAAACACCAAACACAGAGAGTCAAACACAACTAAAATGCCTGAATAACAACAAAATTGTCTTTTTCTATAATTTAAAATGAGAAAGATTAATGCTGAGATTTAAAATAAATTGTGCTGGAAAATCAATTAATTCTGTACAAATTGTATTTTCTACAAAGGCTTCACTTTCCAAAAGGGCAACTGCAATTCATTTTAACCATTAGAACTCAATTATATTTGTAAGTTAAAATATATTCCATTTAGTGCATGATACTCAACATAATATAACAACTATTAAAACGTTTCTTCCACAAAAAGATACATAGTATTGCCATTAAGTAGCATTAGCTTCTATATTAAACTATCACCTCTGTACAACTCCAAGTACAAATAATAAAAGCTACTTTTGTGAAGGTTTTTCATTTTGGCTCTGAATTAGCTTTAAATGTTTTCCTTTTGAATTTCCTATTTAATGACCACTCGATACACTATAGTTCAAATAATACATCTCTCCATGAATGAAATAAAATATAAAGCCAATCAACCTGAAAAGAATGTGACAGTTAGCAATGTAACTTTCAAGTATTGGATATTTAAATCTCAATTTTACAAGGAATATCATATTGTTGAAGTCTATTTCTACCAAAATGCTAAAGTAACCAGCTTGGTTTTCTTCTTTTTGACTCTAAAATTAGTGTTATTTAAACACTATTTTGTGAAAATCAACAACTCCATATTGTTTTTAAAGAGTATTTTATTTTTCCAATTATATGTAAAGACAACTTTTAATATTCATTTTTACAAAATTTTGAGTTTCAAATTTTTCTCCCTCTCTCCCCTCCCCCCTCCAAAAATGGTAAGCAATTTGATATGTTATAATAACTCCATACTGTTAAAAAGCTGTTCCTTTGAAAGCTGTTCCCCTCTAATCTCCCCAGTTTTTCCAATATTATCATCCTACTTGTATCCAGTCACTTAGGAAGGGAAATGAGACCATTGGAAAGGTTCCCTGGGAAAGTCTGGTATATACCTTCATTGATCCTCTGGAATGCCTCATTCTCATACTGTGCCTGACTCCCCAAAGGGACCCCTGTTTACCCCAACAGAGCCTAAGCATTGCCTCTAGGTTCCTTCCATTCTCTAACTAGGTGCTATGCTTTAAGCCACTGCGTACACTGATTGTGGGGATCCTCAGCACCCAGATCTTTCATCTGCACTGGGAGAGGTGGTGGTTCTTTTATGTTCTTGAGTCATATCAAAAGTCAAAAAAGCAAAGGAACATCAGGTCAGAGGCCAGGTACACTATTAGGTGGCTTGGAGTAAGAGTCTGGGACGGGGGTGGAATATGCTCCTTAGGGAGTCACTTAGGCTGCTCTCCTCAGAAACCTTTTAATTATCTGTAGATCTGTTTATGGGTCAGAAGAAATCATTTCTCCTCAGTACATACCATGCTATCCTCATTATCCCTCCAGGCACTCCAGTCCATGCTCCATATGGTAGTAACACTAATAATGCATAGCCAATCCTGGGCTTGATAACATTCACTAGTTCTTTACTGCAGGCTAAATCAAGGTCAAAGTCCCTTTAAGGATCTCCACCCACAACCAGAATACTCTTCTGTGTTGTTGAGAATGTAGTCATAGCAAAAGTCAAAGATTCAAAGGAACACCAGGTCAGAGGACAGGTGCACAACAAAGTACAGGGATGGAATAAGCTAATTTATCTTTCTAATTTTATCTTAAACTATCCTCTAACCCAGTGGGGGTGCCACAAAGACCTTTCAAGGAGTGTGAAATTAAAACTACTTTTCAAAATAAAAAAATAAAGATGCTTTAATTTTCAAAATATCAGTAGATACAACCCATATAAACAAAAGCTCTTGGGGGTGGGGAGGGAGGAGTCTTCAATAATTTTTAAGAGTATAGAGGGGTCCCGAGAGCAAAAAGTTTGAGATATGCTGCTCTAGCCAAATAAGACTATCTTCTATTCCCTCCAAACACTCTATACTTTCCAACCTCTGTTTTTGCTCATGGTTTCCCTGTGCTGGTAATGGCTTCTGTTTGCCTACTGAATTCCTAGCTGTCCTCAAATGTCATCTATGCCATAAAGCCTTTCCTAACTTCTTACAACTAGGAACAATTCCACTGATTTTGATGTAATTGATCAATGTTTACTGAGCATATTTTCTGTCGAGAGGATGGTATTATAAGATGGAGAAGATAAAAATGGTTAGCTAAGACACACAGTCCCTGGCATTATAGAGCTTGTAGTCTAAAAGGCAGCAAGTAATTCACATTTATAAAGTACTTTAAGGTTTAAAACTTTAAGGTTCCTCACACCAGTCCCAAAAGGTTGCTACAGTAAATATTATTAACTTTATTCTACAGACGTAAAGATCTGAGTGATTAATTTGTCCATGGCCACACAGATAACAAGTATCAAAGCTGAGATTTGAACCCAGGTCCCCTAACCTCTGAGTATTCTTTCTTCTACCCTACAGTGCTGACTCATGCAATTTTTTCCCTAGCAAACCTGGCACTTCATTTTGTTTTGCATCTCTCAAGTGCACTTATGTAACACTTAGCATTATATTCAGTCATTTATATATATATATATAAATGCATTGATTACACTTATTTGTATTTCCATTTATTCATAAAAATGTCATATTGGACAGCTGGGTGGCACAGTAAATAGAGTGTTGGGCCTGAAATCAGGAAGACTCATCTTCCTGAGTTCAAAGCTGACCTCAGACACTTACTAGTTTTGTGACCCTGGGCAAGTCACTTAACTCTATTTGCCTCAGTTCCTCATCTATAAAATGAGCAGGAGAAGGAAATGGGAAATCATTTCAGTATCTTTGCAAAGAAAATCCCAAATGGGGTGACAAAGAATTGAAAACAACTGAAAAATGACTGCATAAAGACCACATGCTGCATATCTACATTTCATATCAGCTCCCAGTACTGAGTCTTGCAAGCAATAGAGACTTAATAGGCTGTGGAAATGAATTGAATTGGAATCATCCTGAAAATAGCATCTTATCCATCACCTAAATAGAAATTTCTTGTTTGGTAAGTGGATTTCTTTTACCTCTAAATATCTAGTAGCAATTTGCTCATTCAAAAAATATTTATTGAGTAAGTCCTATATTCAAAATACTATATGATACTGACAAAATGATATGTTGGGAGAAGAGACTTCACACCCAAGACATAAATTTTGTAATCCATGGCTAGTCACTTCTTTTTTAAGTCTTTCAGGACAGTTTTGTGGACACAGACATAACTGCATCAGTTCTTGGTTTGTGGACTCAATTTTCTTCATTCAAAAAGATTACTCACCTCGAACTCAACTCCAGATGAGGTAAAAATTAGAAGGAGGCTTGGTTCGGTATGTGTCTGATAAATGTCATATGGAGTTTTGTTAGAAACCAAGAGAAAATTGGTCCTCACAAAATAAAAAGTAAACAAGACATTTTTAATTTGGAAAAGGTGGTTAAACATTAAGTCATGGCCTTGAATATATCATGCAGAAGGCACAATGAAGTAAACAAGGGGGGTAAAATCATCAACCAAAATTATCTGAAATGAAATAAAAATGAATAGTTTTCTCATGATGTGAGGTCTACAGCTTATTCACAGAGTTTTCATTACTAGTCACAATACTTGAACAGAAATACAGCAAAAACAAACCAGACTGACTCAACAGAGAGTCTATTTGAGTTAATAGTGTATTATCTACATCACAGAACAAAATTAGTCATCAATAGTCATCTTCCTGAATTTTAATGGCAAATGTGCCAAATTAAGTCACAAGCCACTTACTAGTCATCTATCCTCTTTAGACTTTACCATCCTCCCTTTTTTTAAAAGGGAGAATCACATCAGCTTTGAAAATGATTCACCAAAGTCCCCCTTGGGATATGCAGAAGCAGCTAAATACAGGTAAGTGCGTGTGTAACTGCAAATCAAACTTCATGCCTTGAAAGCTAAACTGAAGTGCAGATGGTGAAAAACAGCTGTGAAAATACAATTATCACACAGTCTGCCATTCTCTACTGAGAATGTGCAGGAAAGGGGGCGCAAGGGTAGCTAGGTGTGCTCAATGGGGAGATGATGGGGAATAAGAAATCAGTAATTACTGAGGCGAGCCCAGAGCACCCCGACTTTAGTGAATCATGAGCAAAAGCGTTCCACTAGAGAAGAGATGAGATATGGGTAACAGCAGAACAGAAAAAAGTATGCAGACATAGAAGCTGAAAATAGGGGACAATATAAAAGAAATACCCGAAGGCTCTCAGAAGAGTATAATCCAATCAATCAAGTTTCTAAGTGACAGACAGTTTTAACAAGCTCAAAGTAAGCCCCCTGCTCTAAATCTTTTCAAGCTGGGTTAACGTTGTTGGCCACACAAACTCAAATGTAGTCAAAAACTTAGTACCTTCACTGACATAGGAGAGAAGTAGCCTGAATGATATCAAAAAGAGAAAACCTCAAAAATGTTTACCTTGGGATATGAAATAAAATCATCTCCTGATATCCTTGACATAATCATTTATATTCAGAAGAAAATACTAAGAGGCATAAATACTTGGGTACTCCCACGCGAACATCTATATTGATTGAGTTCTTTTTAATGAATTGGCTGTTACAAGGATCAGTCAAAACGTGTATGCAAACACACCTTGACCACAATGACTTTCTGACTTTAAAGGAGACCCATTAGCATGGTTGGCTCATATAGCACTCTGTTCAGGGCAACCACCATTTCTGAGCAACAAGCATTTGCACGGCTGCACAAACGAAGCTTATTCATCGGTGTGATGAAAAACATGGTCAGTGATTTTCAAAACTGTCTTCCCACAAGTGTTATTGTTCTTATAAAAAAATATGAAAAATAATGGAACATATGATTAAACATCAAAGTCTCTCAAACTGAACACATACTCATGAGTTTTCTGAATTATACATATGTATGTGTCTTAGAATACAATCATTGTAAATGATCAAAAAGCTAGGAACAGGAAGTTTGAAGAAGAAGAAATGAAAGATATCAATAGTTATGTAAAATGCTGTAAATCATTAATAATTACCGAAATGAAATTTTAAAAACTCTGAGGTACCATCTCACACCTATCAGATAGGCCAACTTGACAGCAAAGGAAAATGACAAATGCTGGAAGAGATGTAGAAAAACAGATACACTAATGCACAACTGGTAGACCTGTGAAGTAGTCCAACAGTCTGGAGAAGAATTTGGAACTATACCCAAAGGACTATAAAACTGTGCATACTCTTTGACCCAACAATACCACTACTAGATCTATATCCCACAGAGATCCAAGAAAAAAGGAAAAAGACCTATGAGACAGAGAACAAGCAGCCGTTTTTGTGTTGGCAAAGAATTAGAAACTGAAGGGATGCCTATCACTTGGAAAATGGTTAAATAAGTTGTGACAAATGATTGTGATGAAACACTGTGCTGTAAGATATGACAAGCAGGATAGTTTCAGAAAAACCTGGGAAATTGTATATAAACTGATCAATACAATGACCAACTTGGATACCAGAGGACTCATGATGAAACATGCTACCCACATTCTGAAGAGAAGTGTTGGACTGAGGATACAGATAGAGACATTTGGGATGGGGAAATGGCCAGTGTGGAAATCTGTTTTACCTGACTACGCATATTTGTCACAAGGGTTTTATTTTTCTTTTCTTTTCTTTTTCTTTCTTCCACAAAGGGGGAGGGAGGAGACTGAAGGGAGAGAAAATATTTTTGTTAATTTAAATTAGTTAACTGATTGATTTTGTTGATTAGACTGAATTTTTTAAATGTCATATAATGAATTAGTGCCTGAGATGGCATTAAATGCAGGTGTCTTATTCTCTAGTCCTTTATTTCTTTAAATGTCATTACTCAATACTTATGAGTGCAGAATTTTTATTATATTATTTATAAGCAATGACCCCACCAGGTGGAAAGAAGAAGGTAATTAACCCCATTGAGGGGTTGTACTAATAGATACAAATTATAGGAAAAACTTCATAACAATTAGACCTGTCTGAAAATGGATTTTGCTTCCCTGAGTTAGTTAAGTTTATTGTCACCAGAAGTGTTTAAGCGAGGCTAGATGACAATTTGTTGAACATCTTTTAGGGGGATTCATACTTCAGGTAAGAGTTGAGTCATTTTTATCTCTGAGAACCCTTTCAAATATAACATTTTATGATTTTATGACTCTATGAAACATATGCTTCTAATATAATGATGTGTAGACCCTATATTGACAATGTGGGTAATAAGAGAACATAAATTTATTTAAATGTCTTTAACATTTAACTGTACAGAACTCATAGCTATGTGGCAGGAAAACTAAATAAAAACCCAGATAAAAATGTTTAATTCCAGGAAGAACATTTCAACAACCAAGTTTTACCAAGTTATTACAAAGAAATGCAAACTAAAGCAGCTCTGATGTTCTACCTCATGCATATTAGATTGGCAAAGCTGACCAAAAAAGATCAACTAAAGTATAAGTAGTAACCAATATGCAGTTTTACCTCTCTACCTCTTCACAAAGGCTATTCCATGTATATCTTCTCCCACTGCTAATTAATAATTACAGCAGAAATTTACATAATGCTTCAGCCAAGGGCTTGTCCTCACAGGGTAGTTGTAAGGAAAGTCCAGATACTCTTATGCTGGTTTTATAGATGAGCAAACTGAGTCTCAAAGGTTACGGTTATTTTCCCCTTGGTCTGACTGCTATGGAATGTGTGATAGAACCAGTATTTCCCTGATACAGCTTTTCCCCTCCTTTCTCAACCCCCAAAATATGGGGAAGCTAAGGTGCCTCCTCATTCTTTAATCCTTAGACATAGCTTTCCCTAAAAAAGGAGACAAAATTATCTCCAGGACCTAATTGACCTAGCTTCCTGGTCACCTAAAGGCAAAGAAGGTCCCAGCCATGAGTACCTTGGACTTGGCAGATTTCTAAAGACCATTAAGGACACTACGTCCTTTACCATATTCTACCCTGATGACTAGACACATTTCCATATGGATATGAGAAGCCCCACCTGGCTGCACTCCTCTGGACTTCCATCATGCCCTCGGGAATCTCATCACCCTGCAAGATCATATCAACTACGAAACTCATATTGCCTCATACCCTCTGCCCCTGGGGCCCCTCTAGTATCTCTGCCAAGAAAACCCCAAATGGGGTCATGAAGAGTCAAACACGATGGAAATGACTGAAAAACAAAAGATTAGCAGAATTTTTTTTTTCAATGCACAATTAAAGGGCAAATTCTTTCTTGCACACATAGCTGACATCACAGGATAGATTTTCCTTGAGTTTTTAAAGATGACTTCTCTACTCTATTCCAAAGCCGTGAGCTGCTTCACTGCAGTTTTGGGCCCTAGACTGCTACATTTGTCTATTTTGGCCGGGACTCAAAATATTAAGGTTCTTGTCTGATTTATGTGCCAACAGACTGAAAGATAAAGAGCTAATGACAGCCTGAGAGCTCAGAAGATCCCAGAAGCAAACATCCCTAGCCGACTGCTCCACTTTTCTCCATGAATTTATTCAGAGGGAAGAGTATCATTTCAAAATCCACTTATCCAATTACTCTGGGGTTAGGGTACTTTGACAACAAAGTCTATCACTCCATTCAGTATGACTGACTGTGTTTTATTCCCACAGACATGTGTAAAGCTTCCTAAGCATTGAACTGTAAAAAGCTTATTTTATTTCAAAATTTTAGTTTCCTTTTGAGTATAACAATCCATTACTGCTTCAGCACCAAGTGTAGAGTAGGCAGAGGTCAGTAAAAGAGACCATCCAAATGGTATTTCTGGTTTTGTTCTAGATCAAGCACAAGTACCCACAAAGGAGAGACAGATTCAGCTTCTAACTAGGAGCACATGTACTACAGATCACCTTTACTGCTGAGGGAGGCATTCAGAAAGATCAGCCCTATTCTAAAATATGTGAATGATGAGACAACAGTAATGGCATTCAAAAGATGTTTCTTTAAAATACGATGAAAAAAGGTGAAAAGTCTTCATTTCAAAACTAATGTTTCTTAGATAAGATGAATTATGCCACTAGATGGTACAGTGGACAGAATGTTGGTCTTGGAATCTGGAAGAGTAGAGTTCAAATCCTGCCTCAGAGAGTTATTAGATGTATGACCCCTGGGTAATAATAATAATAATAATAATAATAATAATAATATTGAACTTGACTAATCAAAGAAAGTACCGAGATCAGGATGTTCCAAGTGTCAAACATCATCAAGCTGGAGTAGAAAGAATTAACTAACGCAGAGGAAGCAGGTAGGGGTAGAAAGGAATAGGAAACAATGTATATATCTGAAGAGGTTTAGAAATGTTCTGAACTTGTGAGAGGTGAGAAAACTGGGACATAGTTGTGGGAGGGACTTTTAGAAGGGTATACAGATTAAGATTAGGAGGGTGGGGTGAACAGACAAAGAAGGGATTTTTAGAGGGGAGGGTAAAATAAGGAATAAGAGGGTAAGGGGAGAAGATAAAATAACAGCAACAGGTGAAAAGAGAGGCTGAAAAGGAAAATGAGTAAAAATAAGGTGGAGAGAAATTTATAAACAGTAATTATAACTTTGAATGTGAATTAGAAAAAACAATAACAAAACTCATTTGGAAAAACAAAAAGCCAAGAATATCAAAGGAAATAATGAAAAAAAGTATAAAGGAAGGAGATTTAGCAGTACTGGATTTTGAATTATATTATAAGCCAGTAATTATCAAAACCATCTGGTACTAGCTAAGAAACAGAAAGGTACATCAATGGAATAGAGCAAACATATAATTTACAGCAATAAATAAACATAATAATCTTGTTTTTGACAAGTGTGAAAACTTAAGATTTTGAAATAGGAATTCATTATTTGGTAAAAATTGTTGGGAAAACTGGAAAGCAGTATGGCAAAACACTGGGCATAGACCAATATCTTACACCATTTATCAAGATAAAGTCAAAATGGATACATGACCTAGATATAAAAAGAGATTTTACAAGAAAACTAGAAAAACACAGAACAAATTATTTATCAGACTTATGGATAGGCAAACAATTTATGAACAAACAAGAGAGAGCAAAGCTAGATGTAAAGAGAATAATTTTTATTACATTAAATTAAAGAGGTTTTGTACAAATAAAACCAATGTAGAAAAGATCAGAAGAAAAGTTGAAAACTGGGGGAAATTTTTATAAAAAGTTTGTCAGATAAAGGTCTCATAGTTAAAATATACAAAGAACTTTGTCAAATCTATAAGAATACAAGTCATTCCTCAATTCATAAACTATCAAAGGATATTGACAGGTAGTTTTTTGATGAAGAAATTCAAACAATTTAAATACTCTAAATTATTACTGACTAGAGAAATGCAAATTAAAACAACCTTGAGATATCATTTTACACATACCAGATTGGATAAAATGATAGAAGGGGAAAGTGACAAATGTTGGAGGGGATGTGGAAAAATTGGGACACTAATTCATTGTCGGTGCAGTTGTGAAATGATCCAACCATTTTGGAAAGTAATCGGGAATTATACTTGAAGAGTTATTAAACTATCTATATCCTTTGACCCAGCAATACCACTACTGATTTGTTTCCAAAGGTAATTAGAGAAAAACAAAAATAATCTATATGTTCTAAAATGTTTATAACAGCTCTTTTTGTGGTGGCAAAGAACTGGAAATTGCAGGGACGCCCATCAATTGGGGAATGGCTGAACAAGTTGTGGCATATGATTGTGATGGAATACTTCTATACTATAAGAAATGATGAGCTCAATGATTTTAGAAAAACATGGAAAGATTTGCACAAAATAATGAAGAGCAAAATGAGCAGAACCAAGAGAATATTGTATACAGTGTCAGCAATATTATTTTAAGAACTATTTTGAATTAATAAGTTATTTTGACTATTATAAATACCCAAATTAACCATAAAGGACATAGGAAGAAAGATGCTATCTGCATCAAGAGAAAGAACTGATAAATAGAAGTATGTATAAAATAATTTTACATACATACATACATACACATACACACACACATACACACACACACATACACACTCTATTTGTGTCTAATGGTAGCCATCTCTAGGGTGGGGGATAGAGAGAAGGGAAGGAAAAAAAATAAATTTACATGATAATTTTGTTGTATATCTGAAAGGAATAGCAAGTTGTATATAACAGATTTGCAGTTTCATGTGCAATCATCTTTTTTTATTGTACTCTATTATTGAAATGCTTGTTTTATTCCATAAACTAAAAAAAAGTTTAAACCAAAGAATTAACTCAATCCAAACATTATTGAGCTCCCAAAGATAGAATTAAGAAAAGATGAGTGCCATAAGAAAGGACTTTTCCCTAAGAAGGGGCCTAATTATATGCTAATCTTACTGGGAAACCTAGAATTAGAATACAGTGAGTATAAACTCACATAGACAAGAAGAAAAGCTAGCCAGCACTCCACATGTTTGAGATTAGGACGCATCAGTCAAATGATAACAGTTCTATAGGGGAGAAGGGAAATATTTAAAATTTACTATTAACTACAAGGGCATTGGTCAAATTTCCCCAAAGTGGAGATAGGCGATAGGAGTCATTCTTTTCTAAAGTTTCACTGCAAAAACCCAGAGGCATCTATGACTACTAAATATACATATATATATGATTACTAATATAATATAATATGATTACATGCATCACTAAGAATATATATAAGTATGTATATATTAAAAACACATGTCACATGCAAATATACATACTCACACATGTATATATCATTTTATCAGTTAAGTACATAAGAATCTATGGCTAGGTTCTGGAATACTGACTTACCTCTAGAGAGGTACTTTTTACCCTCCCTAGACAAAGGAGAACCTACAAATGATTTTCTCTCGGAACCAGCCTGTGATTGATGAACCTTCCTGTGACAATTCTCTATGTCACCTTAGAATGCAGTTAGCCTAACACAGATCCCTGCTGATTCTCTCAACTCTACCCTTATTTTCTATCCGTCATAGGTCTAAGTAAGTTGCTTCTTTATGTAACAGATTAAAAATACATTTATGAAAAATTTTTTTAAATTAAAAAATAAAAATACATTTATGATGTACTTAGTCCTCCCAGACATTGGTTTCTTGCCATTTTTTTAATTGTTTGCAGTTATTTTATTTTTTTAAATCCTCCAATTTGCCCTCCCTTCTATCACTCCCCCTTCTCTTATCCCTTCCCCTTCCATTTTCCTGCAGAGCAGGATAGATTTCTATACTCCATTGCCTGTATATCTTATTTCCCAGCTGCATGTAAAAACAATTTTGAACATTCGTTTTTAAAACTTTGAGGTCCAAATTCTCTCCCTTACTCCCTCCTGACCCATCCTCATTGACAGAGAAAGCAAAATGCTTCCATAATAGTCATGTTGTGAAAGACTAATTATACTTCCCTCCATCCCGCCCCATTTATTCCGTTCTCCCCTTTGACCCTGTCCCTCCTCAAAAGTGTATCTTCTGATTACCCCCTCCTCTAATCTGCCCTCCCTTCTCTCACACCTCCATCTCTTATCCTCTTCCCCCTATTTTCCTGTAGGGTAAGATAGATTTCCACATTCAATTGAGTCGGTATGCTATCCCCTCCTTAAGCCAAATCCAATGAGAGTAAGACTCACTCATTCCTTCTCACCTCCCCCCCTCTTCCACTCCACTGTAAAAGCTTTTTCTTGCCTCTTTTATGTGAGATAATTTACTCCATTCTATTTCTACCTTTCTCTTTTCCCTAGTATAATCCTCTCTCACCCCTTAATTTTATTTTTTAGATATCATCCCTTCATATTCAACTTACCCTGTGCCCTCTATCTATCTATCTATCTCTATATACATATAATTTTTTCCCCTCCAACTACCCTAATACTGAGAAAGGTCTCATGAGTTACAAATATCATTTTTCCATGTAGGAATGAAACAGTTCAACTTTAATAAGTCCCCTATGATTTCTCTTTCCTGTTTACCTTTTCATGCTTCTCTTAAGTCTTGTATGTGAAAGTCAGATTTTCTGGTCTTTTCATCAAGAATGCTTGAAAGTCCTCTATTTCATTGAATGTCCATTTTTCCCCCTGAAGGATTATACTCAGTTTTGCTGAGTAGGTGATTCTTGGTTTTAATCCTAGCTCCTCTGACCTCCAGAATATCATATTTCAAGCCCTCTGATACCTTAATGTAGAAGCTGCTAAGTCCTGTGTTATCCTGATTGTGTTTCTACAATACTTGAATTGTTTCTTTCTGGCTGCTTGAAATATTTTCTCTTTGATCTGGGAACTCTGGAATTTGGCTATAATATTCCTAGGAGTTTTCCTTTGGGGATCTCTTTCAGGAGGTAATGAGCGGATTCTTTCAATTTCTATTTTACCCTCTGGTTCAAGGCAGTTCTCCTTGATAATTTCTTGAAAGATGATGTCTAGGCTCTTTTTTTGATCCTGGCTTTCAGGTAGTCCAATAATTTTAAAATTATCTCTCCTGGATCTATTTTCCAGGTCAATTGTTTTTCCAATGAGATAGTTCACATTGTGTTCTATTTTTTTCATTCTTTTGGTTTTGTTTTATTATTTCTTGATTTCTCATAGAGTCATTAGCTTCCATTTGCTCCATGCTAATTTTTAAGGAATTATTTTCTTCAGTGAGCTTTTGAACCTCCTTTTCCATTTGGCCAATTCCACTTTTTAAGGTATTCTCCTCGTTGGCTTTTTGGACCTCTTTTGCCATTTGTGTTAGTCTGTTTTTTAAGGAGATATTTTCTTCAGTATTTTTTTGAGTCTCTTTTAGCAAGCTGTTGACTTATTTTTCATGATTTTCTTGCATCACTCTCATTTCTCTTCCCAATTTTTCCTCTACTTCTCTTACTTGCTTTTCAAAATCCTTTCTGAGCTCTTTCATGGCCTGAGACCAATTCATATTTTTCTTTGAGGCTTTGGATCTAGGAACTTTGACTTTGTTGTCTTCTTCTGGTTGTATGTTTTGATTTTCTTTGTCACCAAAGTAAGATTCTATAGTCCGAGGTTTTTTTCCCCACTACTTGTTCATGTTCCAAGCCAATTACTTGACATTTTAACTCTTTGTTAAGGTAGGGTTCTGTTTCCAGTGTGAAGGGTGTACTGTCCAAGTTTCATAAGTTTTGTGCAGCTGTTTTCAGAGATACCTAGGGACCTGTAAATTTTCAGTTCTTCCAAGGTGATATGATCAAAGGAGAGGTATTTACTCCTTTCCTGTTGTGTGCTCTGGTCTATGAATGATCACAAGCACTCTTTTCTGCCTTGGAACTGTGAGAAGGATTCCCTCTCCACCACCACCACAAGCTTCACCTTGCCAGCACTCCTCCTTGTCCCAGGACTGCCACCTAGGACTACAACCCAGATCCAAGCATGGGCAAAGCAAGAGAATCCTGCCTCAATGCCAGCAAAGAAATCCCTGCAGTCCCCCTCTGATCAGCTACTTGATCCCCCCACTGTCTGTAGGCCAAGAGCTCCAGAAGCAGCTGCCACTGCTGCTGCCACCCCAGGGTTGCACCAGGACTGGGGCCAGACAGTCCTTTACTCTCACCCAGGTCCAAGAGACCTTTCCTACTGACTTTCTAAGTTGTCTTTGATGTTTGTGGGTTGAGAAGTCTGGAAACCACCACAGCTGCCAGTGATTCAGTCCCCTGGGCCCTGCTCCAGGTTCACTGGGGCCCCCCGTCTTTGCCTGCACAGCCCACGCTGAACTTTGCTCCTCTCCCAGCCTGGCGCAACAGACCTTTCCTTTCAACCATCCAGGTTGTCTTGGGCTGGAAATTTGTTTCACTTATGGGTTCTACTGCTCTGGAATTTGTCTAGAGTCATTTTTTACAGGTATTTGGAGGGGTTTGAGGGAAAGCTCAAGCAAGTCACTGCTTTTACTACACCATCTTGGCTCTGCCCCCACCTTCTTACCATTTTAGCTAGTAAATATTTTTCTGGAGAAACTGATCTGCACTTATACTGAGGAAACTGAGATGATAATCTTTCCTTATCAACATTTAATTTGCAACTATTTTTGCTAACATCTAATTTATTTATTTTATTTATATTATTTTATATAGTTATAAGCATCCCTTAATAGCCTTGCTAGTATTTCATTTCAGGTTAGTGAATTTATCCTTGAAAAATTATCTAGATATAATTTCATTATGAAGCTATAGAAGTATACAGTGCCAGCTATCAAAGAAAGAAATGCAAAGAGAATTAACAACTTAGTATAAAAGATACAAAACTTTACTAAAGAAAATAACTCCTTGAAAATCATAATCGGCCAAATGGAATCTAATGATTCATGAGACATCAAGAAATAATAAAACAAAGTCAAAAGACTAAAAAAAAAATGGAAGAAAATGAGAAATATCTCATAGGAAAAAAAACTGACCTGAAAAACAGATCGAGAAGAAATAATTTAAGAATCATTCAGATACCTGAAAGCCACACAAACACACACACACACACATACACACACAGAGCCTAAACGTCATATTTCAAGAAAGCTTTAAAGAAAATAACCCAGGTATCTTAGAACCAAAGGGCAAAGTAGAAATTGAAAGAATCTATTAGTCATCTCCTGAAAAAAACCTCAAAATGAGAACTACTAGGAATATTATAACAAAATTCAGAGCTCTCAGACCAAGGAAAAATATTTCAATCAGCCCAAAAGAAAGAATTCAAGAACTGCAGAGTCAAAATCAAGATCACACAATATTTAGAAGACCCAACAATAAAGGAACAGAAAATTTAAAATATGATATTCCAGAATATTCCTTTGATCTAGGATTTCAACCAAGAATAACCTACCCAACAACACTGAATATAATTCTTCAGGGGGAAAAATGACAAAGAAGACTTTCAAACATTTCTGACGAAAAAACCAGAGTTGAGTAGAAAATTGATATTTAAATACAAGAATCAAGAGAAGCATAAAAATGAAACGTTAGTGAGAAATCATAATAGAAGCTAAGGCTAAATTGTTCATATTCTTATGTGGGGAAATGATACAGATAATCCTTTAAGACTTTATCACCATGGGTATATCAGAGCAAATTTAATTAGACAGAAAATCTAAGTGTGATTCTATTATCTCTGAATGATCTCAAAGAAAGAATACAAGGGTTGAAAAGAGGAATGCACAGGAAGATGTGGTGGGGGAAGAAGGGAGACAAAGAACTGGGGAAGTTATCTCATAGTATCTCTTAAAATATCTCATGGGCAAGGAAGATTTTATATAAAAGAGGGGCAAGTGGAAGGAAGTAGGTGAAGCTTAGATCTCGCTCTCATCTAAACTAGTTAAAGGAGGGAAGAATACACATACACAGACAGGTGGGTACAGAAACTTATCTTACCCAATAAGGAAGTAAGAGGAAAAAAGGTAAGGAAAAGATGAAGGGAATAAGAGGAAAAGAGGGTAGATTAAGTAAGGAAGTGGTCAGAAGCAAAACAGATGCTTGAAGGGAGGACAGGGAAAATGAGAAGGAAAAGTATAAGAGAACAAGATAGAGGGAAACATAAAATTAGCAATCATAACTGTGAATGTGAATGCGATGAATTCACCCGTAAAACAGAAGAGTATAGCAGAATGGATTAGAAACCAAAGTCCAACAGTATGCTGTTACAAGAAACACATTTGAAACAGAAAAACACACAGAGTTAAAATAAAGGGCTGGAGCAGAATCTATTATGCTTCAGCTGAAGTAAAACAAATGTATAGGGTGAGTGAATTGGCTTTTGGCTCATGACAAGTGCAAAAGATACATGTAACTACCCACTGCTTTAGATAGTGTTAAGTTCCTCCTAAAATTGTCTCCTGACAATTGCCTTCCTTCACCCCATTTAAAGTTACATAACATAAACCTGGAAGATTTGGAAGAGAATGAAAATATGATCAGTAGTAAGGGTACTAAAGAGGATAGATTATGGCTTTTCTACTAGAAACACATGGTAATAATTGTAAGCATAACACCCATAACACATTCTTGGAATTTGTCCCACCCTTGGTAGTCACCAGCATTTTGGAGTTTGCAATGAGCCAAATATGTAAATAAATCAAGAACTATTTAATCAGATCCTAAATAATCAGAAAAGCAGAAGGTCGAAAGGGAAGAATAGGAAAGATAATAGGGAGAGGAGACCAAAATATAGCATTCAGCCTATGCAAAGTGGAGTCTATACTTCCATCCCTTATAATACATGCAAGTTTCTGTTGGATCAATGGCAAAATGGGTAAAGAAAAATGAGGTACCTGTTTGCTGCATTTTATGATTTTTGTAAGCAGCTAAAACTTTCCTCACACATTTAGTACAAGCACAGATTCCACAAGCAGTGAGAAAAATATATATCATTTTGAAATAGAGAAGTAGAACCATGACAGTTCAGGGATATTGGAAGAAGGAAATATCACACAAATCCTGGGAAGTCAAATAAAACATCAGTGCTGGGCTCAGGAGTAAAGTTCTAAGAAGTCAATGTAAAACAAATTCAACCAGAAAATGGATAATCATTTGTTGAAGCTGCTGTAGAGGGAATTCATTTATGAGATGTGTGTTGGACCAGAAGACCATTAAAGGTCCCTTCCATCTCTGGAATTCTATGAGTCTAAAATAACTCATACTACAGACACATTTGAATTCAAAAGTCTATTAAAAAGAAAGGAAATAAGATCTTAAAAACTAACAAAATATTTTAGTCTGATAACAACTTATAAAAATGGAAAACTAATGAAAAAAAAAATCCAACTCTCCAAATTCTGGTAAACAAAGAAACAGATCATTTAAACTTTTATGAGTTCTCTCTCTTTTTGAAAAGAAACCTGCTATACAGTGATGTCATGTGTAAACGTGTTACTATGATGCATTTTGTAAATTTAGAAGCATTACTTTGTTTGACATCCTCCAAATTCTCTTCCTCCACATCTTACAGAAGAGATATTTTCAACCTCAAGTGCCTTCCACTCTCTGTACCTTGTATGTACCTATGAAGGTACAATTGTCTCACTCATTAGATTGTGTTACTTAATAGATAAATTTTTTTTAAAAAGAATGTGAGTTCCTTGAAGGGACTATTTTTGCCTTTCTTTATAGCATTTAGTACAGTGGCTGGGACACAGTAAGAACTTAGTAAATACTTGTTGATTGATTTTCTTCACTGCTATTGTGTGATGAGTAAATCCTATTAAGGGCAACCAGGTGCTGTTCACAATCCATGACCATGACAATCTTCATTATCTCACTAGTTTTCAAAAGTTTTGAAAATCATAGAGACTTTCCATTTGGTAAATGGGAGTTACATGTTAGCTGAATAAAGGATACAATGTTTATTCTCTCTAATTAATCAAAAAATATACAAAAGCCCCAATACACATAATCAAATAAAGTAGAACCCCTGTTACTAAGCTGGTACAGAGAAAAAATTGACACAATCATACAGAAACCATGTTATATCAAGATTTTTACTCTAAACAGTTGTTTTACAGGACAAAATTTGATCCATAGTATTTCCAACAGAGAAATGGGAATCTTCATCTTAGATAAACACTAAATATTGACAATGATAAAGACCCAGAATTGAGGAGTAGGAACAGACTGGAAAGATTGCATTTAGCAAATTGGGACGCCATTTCAATGACTCCAAGCCATTCATTGTCATAAAAATCCCTCTATTTGACATTAATATCCTTCTGGTGATGGCTATTAGTCATGGACTACCACAAGCTTAGGAGAATCAAAATTACAAGTTAGTTGATTTTCTTTGTTACAGGGGAGAATATAATTCCTGGGACAGGAGGGGATATATCTAGAAATGATGATATTTTTAGAAAGGTACCAAAAACTTTTTTTTATTACAAGCAATTCAAAGGGCAATGGAAAGATACATGGGCAGATGGAAGTTTATCAACAATGATTTGTACACCAAGGAGCAGTTAATATAAGACATATCATGGAGGACAAGTGTAAGTGGAAAGGAAACTTCAGTCACTTAGTGAGAATGGAGGCAACAGATGGGAAGTGCAAGTGCTACACAGGTACCCCTGAGATAATGAAAAATGAAATAGAGGTCTCCAGTACATTGTGTGGCTCTTCCATAAAGGATTTATAGAACTGTTAGATATGCTCAAAGTATCAGTTTCGCTGAATTGCTTTTTTTTCCCCTCTCTCTCTCTCTCTCTCTTTTTTTAATCTTTGTTATAAGGGGATGGCTTTTGGGTAAGGGAGTAGGAAAGGACATATAGTATTCAGAAACAAATATAAAAACAAAAGGTAGCAACAAAAATGAGAGAAATATTTTTAAAGGATTTATGAAAAGATATGAATAAGAATTACGAGGAATGATTTACACATGGACAGACTGGGATCCATCAGTGGAAAGAATACCCATACTAATGAAATCAAAGATTCATCAAAGTATCAAATGAAAGGGCCCATTAATCAACAATGTATATAATCAACATCAGAAAAAGGAAAATTCTAAGGATACACTGGTACAAAGCTCAGCTTTGTACAACAAGAAGCTACAAATGCCCAGCCCTTGTTCTTGGCTAAGAATCATATTCTATATTGTTGCAAACTGTTCTTTAAATTTAAAATGTTCATATTGTTCTGCTTAGATAATGCATATGCTTTTAAAAAGCTGTGCTTAACGCATTCCCAAAGTGTGGAGCCTGACATTTTGGAAGCATGGGAGTCCTTAAAACAAACAGCATACTAAATTTATTCATAGAGCCAAGCTATAGATTATGAAATACCCTTAGAGAATTTTAGATACTCCCTGACCAATAACAGAAGAGTAATATTAAACACTGGTGTTGGGCAAAACCAAATGTGGCTCAGTTCTCTAAAATCCTTTTTCCCACCCCACCCCCACTAACACAGAATAAAAACTAAACACTAAAAAATTCCCGCAATTGTACAAATGGTGGTTGGATTAGTTCTGTAAGATGATATTACTCAGTGTAAAACACAGGGCAAAATATGGTAGATAAATCCCACTGAGGAAAAAAAAATCATCCTGATAGGAAGACTAACGTTTGGTCTTTTAAAAATACAAAAACATACACATTATTGTCCTAAGACAACGTACCAGCCTACTTTATGCTCAATGGTAACCCCAGAAATTCATTATCTAACAGTGATGTAGTGGAAATAATAATAGCACAAATTTATACAGCACTTTAAGGCTGACCAAGCGCTTTAATACATCATCACAGAATCTGTGAGTGAGAAGAGGCCTTAGCTAGGACCTAATCCAATCCATAACCAAAAGTAATTTCTATTATAACATTACAGGACAAGTAGTCAACCAGCCTCTGCCTGAAGGCCTCCAAGGAGGAAGAATCGTAGGAGAATGTGGGTAGTCAAGCTCCCAAGAGTCCAGATACATCCAAATGAGGTGCTTCATTCCACTTTGGGACAACTCTTTCTAATGGTGAGGAAGTTTTTTCTGACATTGAGCCTCAACCTACCTCTTTGCAACCTCAACCCATTGCTCCTGGCTCTGTCCTCTCAAGACAAAAAATTCTAATCCATCTTCCACATGGGTACTATTACTACTCCCATTTTACAGATAAGGAAATTGAATCTCAGAGAGGTTAAATAACTTGCCCACAAAGCCTGCAATTGTCTGAAAAAGAATGTGAACCCAGTTTCCTGCCTCCAACTCCATTGAACTATCTATTACCCCACTGAATTTGAAGTCCAAGGATCTGGGTTCAAACCTGGGCTCTGCCACTTCTACTTGTGTGGATTTATGCAAGACACTTAACTTTACAGTGTCTCAGTTTCCTCATTTATAAAATAAAACATAAAGTAAAGAGATTAGATTATATTGCCTCTAGAACTCAATATAATATGATCAGTATTTTTGACAAGATGCTCAGGTTTATTTATGATATCTCTAAGAAAACAAGTTAGGGGTAATGTTAAAACATCTTTTAAATGACACAGGAAAATGTCAACAGTGAAATTTAAATGTGCATTATACTGGTTTAAAGAAAACTGATTCATGTACTGTCCCCTCCACATCTGTTTATGCTTATTCATTTTCTGTGACACTAACATTCACTAGAACCTGTCAGCTGAAAGGGGAAGGAGGAACACAATTTACTCTTGGCAATCACTACTACAAACACTCAGCTACAATATCAACAGGTCTCTTTTTTAAATGTAGTATTTGTATTTTTCTGATAACAATAATGACACAGAATTCTGGAGTCAGAGCTGTTGGGGATGATAGAAGCCAATTAACACAATTCTTTCTTCTACGGGTGACAAAATTGAGGCTTAGAGAGGTGACATGACTTTCACCAAATCCCACAGGCATGAAGTTACTGCCACCTGGATTCTTCAAGTAGATATGGGCACTGGGTCCTATAACAGGAAGTTGAGAAGGTAATGGAGCTTTAGACCCAGCCAAAAAACATTGAAGCTCCATCTCCTCCTTTCCATTTTCATCTTCTTGTCTCTGTCTTCATCTTCCTCCTCCTCCTCTTTGCCTCCCTCCTCTTCTTTGTCTTCCCATTCTTCTTCTCATTAATGTTTTCTTTCTGTGAGGCTCCTACCCCTGCTGAGAAGGAAGAGCAAGTGGGCATATAATGGTGCTGGAAAGACTGTGGGTAATAGAAAGGCCAAAGAAAATGATGTATGGTGAGAGGAGAGAATACTATTCAAACTAAGATGCACATAAGGTAAACTGAAAGCTTGGGGAAAATCAAAGTCAGAAAGTCACAAAGGTTCTGTGGGTTAGGCAGGAACAATGACAACAATTATAAGCATCTGCATAATGACTCAATCCTAATAGCAAAAGAGCTTTCATCACAACAACCCTATGAGTATCGTATGCAAGGATTAGTAGTCTCGTTTTACAGATGCTGAAGGTAAGGCACAGGGAGGTGAAGAAGAAACTATACCTAAGTTCTCCTAGTTCTAAGACCAACAATCTTTCCACTGCCCTACACTGGAACACGGAACTAAGGCCAAGAGCAAAAGGACCAAACCAATATTTAAGCAGCTAAAGAAAAAGCTGGGTCAAGGTCAAAGCCAGAAGCTCCCAAAGGGAAATGATTTAAAGGGCTTACACAAGATGTTGTGAACTGAGCCTGAGGCCAGAAGGTTCAAAGCCAGGGATGCCAGGTCTATACCAAAAGTCAGGGAAAATGTCATGAAGTGGTGATGAAGGAAACACAAAATGTCAGTGGCAGACATTTTGTCCCATTTGAGAAATAAGTCTGGGAAAGCATTCTTTCACAGTGGCGTGCGTCATGATAGTATCATCCAGCTGCAGCTGGATAGGTGTGGGGCAAGATAGTTTTAGCCCTAGATCAAGAAATGGAAATTTATCTGCCTGGCAACCATAGTTTATGGACTAAGTATATTCTACCTCTTGGAAGTGAAGGAAGACTTCTACACAAAAGGGAAGGTCTGCCACAGAACTGCAGAGTAGTGGGTTGGAGCTGCCTCAGACCACTCACGCCTTTTCCTCCGGCCCCCAAAAGGGTTCCAAGGTTAGCGGTAGTTTGAGACGACAATGCTACAATAGCAAGTAGATGGTATTACCTTCTTAGCTACAGAAAATATAAACAATAAGGCGGCAGCTAGGTGGCACAGTGGATAGAGCACCGGCCCTGGAGTCAGGAGGACCTGAGTTCAAATCCAGCCTCAGACACGTGACACCTACCAGCTGTGTGACCTTGAGCATGTCACTTAACCCCAACTGCCTCACCAAAAAAATATATATGTGTATATATGTATATGTACATATATATAAACAATATACTTCTGATTCACATCACAAAAATCAGTTTTCTAATTACAAAAAAAAAGTTAAAATGGCATTTATTCATTCTCATGGAATAGGTGAGGAAGGGAAGTCACTGATAAAACCTACTGTCTTGTCACAAATAGATGCCTCTCCCTCAATGGGAAGCACCACACACTGCTTCCCAAAGTCAGAAGATTTTTGCCTGGATATTCACAAAGGTCTAAAAGCTTCAATAGAAGTAAGAAAGGCACACCTGAACTGAGTTCCACAGATCCCCTCCCTGCTTGTCTTCTTGCCTCAAGCACAGCCCAAACTTTTCTTTTTGTTGTCAGTAGCGTTTTTCAGAAGTCACACTTCATTATGAACTTTAGCTGTTCTGATATTATTCCATAGCCAAGCCAGTCTTGTCTTTGATTATGTAATCTTGCTTCCATTTTTTGCCCCTGTCCTTTTAAAATCTGAAATCATTATCCCTTTATCTCCGTAGGTGGCTCCCCTTTTCTTCATTATTGGGAAAATTGGTTCCAATCCTCAGAATTTAATTTTTGAGGCCCTCTCATTCTTCTTTAGTCTTCTTCTCTCAATCAGTGGATCCCAACTATCTGTTTTCTTGAGCTTATAAAAGTCGACTTTCCTAAAACCTAGAGAACACATTAATGCATACTATTTCCCTCCTTGTTTTTCACAAACCCTAAATGATAGTCATTTTCTCCTCATTTCCCCCCACTTTTACTACCTGTCAGCTCCTCCTTGCTGGTCAGAATTAAGTTCCCCTCCTCACTTGTTTGACCTCGTGGAAGAGGAAAATTTTAGCAAGGCAGCTCAAGGTTTTATTAGATGGTCTGCTTTTAATAAAATGAAACTTCTAATAAATGTCTGGATACCCAAAGTCCCACATAACTACCATATTATATATCTCTGCCAGTTTCATGATCTGTGTCAGGAACTCCTTATCCATTTCTTCTATCTAGCCAGGCAGTCTATGGTAATTTGTTTGCTTCACCCTTAACCTGCACCTAATCACTCACCACCAAGTTCCATTTTGGCATAGTACAACTAGTTGGGTATAATAGAAAGAAAAATGAACTTGGGATCAGAAGACCTGGGTCTAAGTCTAGGGTTTGCCATTCAGTAGCTCTGCATCCCTAGGCAAGTCACAACTTCCCTAAGCCTAAATTTCCCCAGCTGTAAAATGGGGCTAATAACAAATGCCCTACCTAGCTCACCGAAAACCACTGTTTTCTTTCCAGTTCTATAAAAGGGTGGTTTGCTGTGATTTGCTACTACCAAGTCTTATGAAGGAGTACTTACCTCCTTGTGCCAAAAATTACAAGCTCTCCATTGCCTATGCTCTATTGATTATAAACATGTGAAACACCAAGTATCATTCTTGACCTTTTTACCAGTTATTTTTTCCCACGTGCAGCTTCACTATTGTCATTCTTATTTCTACATTATAGCCAATGTCCTCCATATTATCCAGATTTGGTCTTATCAGCATTTTTCTCTCTCTTCTTCCATTTTCAATTGTGCTCTTAAGGTGGGTATTCTCTAACAATAAGGATACGAAACTGGTGGCATCCAACTAATGAAGGGATTATCCCACAAGTTACGCTGGCAGTTAGGAGGTAAAGCCTCTTCAGCTGGCTTTAGTTGACTACAGACATCAAGTGCAGTTTTTGTTTAACAAATAGATTTCAATTTATTGTTTATAGACCTTCTCCACCTCAATTTCACAAACAGTATTCTCTTAAATGAATATGCCTAACAAATGCAAATGGTATTACAAATCAAAGAACCTAATCATTACCATTTCAAACAATAATGAAGAGGAAAGCTTTTCCTAGACTTTGCCTCCACAGACAATATTTCTAGGAGTCTGTGTGTGTGTATGGCAGAATCTACTCTTATACCCCATTACCATGAAACACTACCTCTGAAGCTCTGGAGCTAGAGCTCCATGACCTTGGGCAAGTCTGAGTCTCAGTTTCTTCTTCATTGTGGTAAAGATCACAGGAAATAACGTGAGTGTTTTGCAAACCTTAAAGCACTATATAAATGTCACCTATAATTATTATAGTGATGCAATGAGACTGCAATGTTTTGAACGGCTAATTTTTACAAATACAACTTTAGGTGATTTAATTATTCTAATCTATGTAAAAATGTCAAAGAACCTTAGATGATACTATCAGTTGAATTCCTATGAGCAAAAATTCTAAACATTAAATGTTTTCACTGTTCCAAACATTTTCATAAGAAAAGCAAGTATTTTAAAGTAGCTAATGGCTAGTTAAATGTTATTAAAATGGTTTTAAAATATATGTCTCATTTTAAAATATATGTTCAATGTTTGAGTTGTATTCTATCAAAATACCACACTGTTCCAAACTATATACACAGGAGAAAAGTAAAACCTTCCAAGAATGCGAAAGAAAAATAAACTGAATCCAAAAAGCTATCAAAATATAAATCAACCTGCTGAAATACATATGATTAAGAAAATAAAATATTTTGTAAGAGGGGAATTGAAAATGCACTGCAGAGAACATAGCTAAAAAGGGAAAATGCTGTTTAAAAAAAGTATGTACAAATTCATGTAATTTCTTTTGCTTTATTCAATTCAGTACCCCAGAAGGGGGTTCCCTGTCTGTGTAAGCTCATACCTCCCATTCCCAACTCTTCTTTTCAAAGCATATTTGTTCATTTTAAATTCACTGCAGAGTACGTGGAAGAAGCTGGGAGGGGGTTAGAGATGCACTGGCATGGGAAAATTATTAGGGAGTAAGTACCCTCGTTGAAAAGGCACAGGATGATGGGATAGCCTTTCTCTAAAGGATTACACAGAGGAAGAGAAAATGGAAGAAAGAAGGAAGCAGAGGAGGAGAACAAGGAGGAGAGGAGAGGAAGGAAGAAGAAGACGAAGAGAGGAGGAAGAAGAAAATGAAGAAAGAGGAGGAGACGATGATAGTGGTGGTAGTGAAGATGAAGAAGACAGAACAGAGTGATACTGGCTATTTGGCTTCATTGAGTCAAATGGTCAAGAGTTAGCTCATGTGTCATTTCCTATGGCAATGCTTTCCTGATCAGATTGGAGTACTTGTTAAGTTTTCTCTTTCTTCTCTTCAAATGATTGTACATATTCTGACTTGTTTAAATGTTGGAACCCTCCAGGAGAATGTAACACTCCTCTCCTTCAGGAGAGGAACCTTTGTGTGTGTATTTAGGACCACTAAGTTCTATCATATACTGAAAAAAAAAACATCTGAACACTGAAACAAACATCAAAAGTCCCAAGTCCTTTCAGATCCTGTCTCTGCTATTTAGTAACTTGGTAACCTTGAGCAACTCACTTAACTTTTCTAAGCCTCAATTACCCCAATTTGACAAGTGGTAAAATAATGATTAACCTGTTTGTTTCACCTAATGGTTTTCAGGCTCAAATGAGATAATGTATAAAAACTATACAATGCCATACATGTGAAAGGTATTATTATCCTCAACGTTATCTTATTCTCTGGTCGCTTCTTGGACTAGATTAAACCAAAGGCTCCCTGACCCCTGAATGAACCTCCTCAAGAGCCTCTAGACCTTTGGATTGTTTTTGACATCTAGTCCTACTAGGGGACTGACCCCCTCCCCAAAACCAAGGTCATTGATTCTATAGTCTGACACATCCCCAGATCTCTACTGGTCCTGACTCCTACCCAAACAACTTTTTCTACCACCCATATTCCAGCATGATACACATGGTAATAGGGAAAGGGCATATTGGCTATAAGACACTGCAGCAAAAAAAAGGAAGAGCAGGTGGTCCATGAAAGGAGCTGTAACCATCAAAAATACAAGCAAAGTCTGGTTTCCTGAAACCTACCTACATTAGGGTCTGTGTGATACACAGGTATGCCTCAACACTCTGGTTTAGAAACACTACACTTCCTTGACTTGAACTTATCAGTGACAAACACTCATAAAATCTGGACTTGGTATTAGCCTTTAAAAAGTAATGACAAAAGCCGAATGATAAAATCTTGGAAGCAGCATACAAGGGGACTGAGCCACTTCCAGTATCCACTTTGCTTCTTTAGGGAACTCCAGAGAGTTCCAAGCTTTGTTTGAATAAATAATTGTTTCCACTTAAATTATGTGTACTCATACCATACTGATCCAGCTCAGGCCCTTCACAACATAGACACTATAAGCCATTTCAAATCTTTAAATGAGAAAAAGATTCTATGGCTCCCTTCAATATTCCTTGCCAAGCAGAGATCCGTGACAGGGCAGCAATGTGTAAGCAATTACACAACCAGAATGACTAGCTTTCAATTCTTTTTCTCTAAATTTCTGTAGACTAGTGAAAAAGAATTTTTTTGAAAAAAAAATCTTTTAAACTTTTCAATCTTTTATCAAGATATAGAACTTAAGCAACATCTGGCATGTAAAATTTTCATTTAAATCTTTCAAGTGGTTCATTTTTCCTCAGCTTTAAGAAAAGAACCCTGCTTTACTTTACCATGCCAGCCATAAATTATTCATTAATTCTGTTTGCTTAATCCATAACTGAGCCCAGATGTTTCTTCTGGAGAGCTATATCTCAAAAAATATAGCAATCTGTGAAGGGTGGAGGTACAGGTCTTTCTCCCAAGTAAGATGCAGCGTTTATTTGACAAGAACAATGCAGTGATATTTTTTCAGGGACGGAGCAAAGAGGTAATTAAAGGGATTGAAACAGCTCCAGTACTATGGGACTAATACCAACCAGAGCATTGTTCTCCTACTACACTGAAATGCACCAGTGGAGATTGGAGATTCTATCCTAAAGCATTTAAGGGAAAACAGTCTCCACTTGCCACAAAATGAGTAAATATTTATATGTTTAAAGACACATCTTAACAAGACAAAACCAAAGACTGTTATTTGTAGTTGAATCAAATCAGCATTTCTGAACCTAAATCAAGAAAAATCACTTTTCAAAAAAGAGGGTACTATTTATATTAATAGTTGAGGTTTTATAAAATTTTAAATACCAATGAACTTGAAGTAAACAGATTACTGTGAACAGTAATTCTTTTGGGTTAAGAAGACCTATTTAGTAAAGGAATTAATTCAGGCCATGGTTTATTTTCTGTAATACTGTAAAAATTAATCTCTCTGTCAAAGGAAAACAACTAACACTTTCCTCAGTCATCAAATTGTATATTTCTCAATTAACCGCTGCTGTATAATAGAATATTATTGTTCCATAACAAATTATCAGGATGGTTTCTGAGAAACCAGGGGAGATTTATATGAACTGATGCATTATGATGTGAGCAGAACCAGGAGAACAATTTATATAATAACAACATTGTAAACATAAACAGCTTTGAAAGACTTAAAACCTCTGATCAATGAAATGACCAAAGGGCTGATAATAAAACGTGCTATCCACCTCCTTACAGAGAAGAAAAGAAGGAAATGAACATTAATTAAGTGTCTGCTATGTGCCAGGCGGTATGCCAAGAGTTTTACAAACATCACTTCCTTTGATCCTCACAATAACCCTGAGAGGTAAGTGGTATTGTTATCTTCATTTTACAGTTGAGGAAACTAAGGCAGATAGAAGTTAGGTGACTTGGCCAAGTAGTACCTGAACATCTACAATGTGCAGAAGCACCATGACAAGTATTAAGTATAAGGAGCACAGAAAAGGAATATTATACGGTCTCCGACCTAAAGAAGCTTATAAGATAGTTGCAAACATAAGCCGTAAGTATAATTGTCCTTTGCTGTAGTTATCATCCTCATCACAATTGGAATGCAAACTGAGATGTAGTGGAAAGAAATCTGAAACAGAAGCCAAGAAAATCTGGAATTGTGGCTAGTAATCCGTGGGCAAGTCACTGGGAATCCGTGGGCAAGTCACTTAACTTATGGAGCTTAGTTTCTGTTTAAAATAGAAATGAGAGGCAGCAGAGTGTAATAGATGGTGAGCTGGGTACGGAATTAGGAGGATGGAGGGTCAGTTCTCCCCTCTGACACACATTGGTTGTGTGACTGTGAACAAAGCCCTCTCGGTGCCCCACACAACCCTCCAGGACTTGAAGTGGCAAAGAAGATGCTGCTGGGCACTGGTAGAGGAAGTTTCTCCCTTGAACCTTCTTCCAACCAATGAAATTACAAGTCTAGTAAAACAAATAAATAAACAAATCTGGATAATATTGGCACTACCAACCTTGAGGGGAAAGTGCTTCTTAAACCTTAAAGCATCATATAATCATGGGCTATTATTATTACTGTTATTACTTCCAAATCCATCTCCCGGACACACTCTCTATTATCCTGAGTCTGACTGGGGGGAGAGCAGGGAGAAGTAGGGAAGCAAAGACACATACTAACTGCTTTAAAATACCTGAAGGTCTATCCCCTGGAAGGACTGAATTTGTTCTCCTTGCACTCTTCAGGAAGGCCTGAGAACAATGAGCAGACATTGTAAAGAGGCAGATTCAGATTTAATGTAAGGAAAAAACTTCCTAACAAGCAGCGCCATCCAAAAGTGGAATGGGCTGCCTCCAGGAGGCAGGGGTTACCCTTCTTTGGAGGACTTCAAAGAAAGGCTGGCTGCCTACTTCTTAGAGATGTTGCAGCAGAATTCCTGTAGAGGTACAGGTTGGGCTAGGCAGCCTCTCTGATCCCTTTCTATGACTCCATTTGAGCCTCAGTTAGTTCTCCGACCCTGTTGACTGTCTCTGGACCAGTTGACATGCCAGCTCAATGATTTGGGATGGATGGAGCAAGTGGTCCTTAGTGTTATACAAGCAACAGCAGTAGCTTAATTGGATTGAAAAGCAGCCTATAGGAGTATTGGCAGAAGTAGGGAGCATAGCTATGGAGTCAGGAAGGGTCCAAGGTTAATCAAGAATGGTGAGCAGAGGTGAGGCAGGAATAGGGCCAGTCCCAGACTAAGAGTCCACATGGGACAGAGGAATATGCTTGCAGCGCTTGCTCCAAATATTCTAGATAAGCCAGAGATCCAGATGGACAGGGAGAGACCGAGTTCATTGTTCCATTGTGTTTTCATTCTTATCTGTTCATTTAGGTTGGCCAGTTAGAGGTTTTTTTAAAAACTGTTTTACATAGAGAAAGTAGAGAGTATTTATTACAAGGATTACATCAGGGACAATTTTAACCTATCAGTGTTTATATCACAACTGGAGACTTTTACTTCGTCAAGCTGTTTTCATAGACAAGCATATCGCTCTCCGGAAGTAATGTCCATCTGTTTTTCATCTCAATGCATTTTCTTCTCTTTGTATCCCATTTTATTAAAGGGTTTCTGATTTTTTTTTTCAGAAGTATACGCAAAGAAAGCTGTGACTTGTTTTAATATCTCTTTTGCAGTGGAATTATTGTCTCCCCTAACTCATCACCCCTTTCCTAACAGTCATATTACCAATGGTGGTAATTACCAACAATGGTGCCACTCTCTTTGGATTCCTTAAGGTTTGAAACTTAGGTCTTCTTTGATGGAAAATAAGACACTTTTCATTATAATCCAGAAAAAAGAAAAAGGAAAAAAAACAGTTGAGGAGAAAGCAGAGACAGAGAAGAAGAATCTCATTAGTCAGGTATGTTCCCTTGAAGTTCTTCGTAGGCAAAGCGGATCAAGGAAGGCTCATGCCACTATTATTAAAGGTCACTTCAGTCTTAGGATACTTTTTCCATTGTATGAGAGGCCCTACCAGCCTCTAAGGAGTCAGTTTACTATAGGCAAAGCAAATTGTATACCTGCATTCCAAAAATACAGAAAGAGCCAAGCAGGAGAAGAGTCATTGATGTGGAAAAGACCTGGCATCTTGGCCAATACCAAGCTCAATATGCATCAACAGTGTTACATGACAGCTAAAAAAGGGGAAAAAAAACCTAATGAGGCTGCTAATCAGGGTGCATTAACAGAAGCATAGTATCCAGCATAAGGGAGATGACACTTCTGACTTATTCAGCTATGATAGTCAGATTACATCAGAAATATTATATCTGATTCTGGCCACCACAATCCACAGTGAAACATATCCAAAGGAGAATGGCCAGGATGGTGAGAAGACTAAAATCCATAACATGCAAGGATAAACTGAAGAACACGAGTGTGAAATATGTGAAAAACTGGGGATTTTTTCAGTGTATGATATTCCTGGCTTGGCAATTTCTTCTAGTAATGCAGGCCCATCTAAGACCTACTGGTAAGTTGCAAAGAGTAACCTAAGGCTCAGAAGTTAAGTAACTTGTCCAGGGTCCCACAGGCAGTAAGTAGTAGAGGCAAAATTTGAATCTAGGTGTTTCTGACTCCAAACCTAGCATTCTACCCAATACACGAAGCTGTCACTCCCAGTTAAAGGCAAAGGGCATCTTTAGCTAGGAGAGAAGATCCAATGGGGGAATCTAATAAGTTAGTATCAAGAAAGTGAAGAAGTATCGCATGGAAGAAGGAAGAAGCTGATTTGGACTGGCCCCAGGGGACAAAACTCAGAGTAAAAATTGGCCCAATATAAGGAAATACTTCCTAGGAATAATGCTATGAAAAAGTAGTATGAGGTTGCCTTCCTCCGTCACCAGAGGTCTCCAGGATGACCACTGGCCATGATGTTATAGAAATGATTTCTGTTTAGTTACAAGATAAGCACAACAGTTCCAAGAATGGCAGCACTTTCCAGACTAGGAGTCCTGTTTTCCACCTGTTTCACCAGATATTAAAGCATCTGGAAAAGCAACTTCTTAGGAGAAGAGGCCAGCCATCTCTCTACCAAAAGCCAACCAACTATCACCCACAGAATGGTCAAGTCAGCCTAGCTAAGGCAGTAAGAGACCCTGAGAAACAGGGGCAACCCATACCAGGTTAGCCAAACCACAACCACCACACCTTGATCATCGCCCCTCAGATCTTGATGGACACAACTCAGGACCCTGAACCCAAAAGCCTTGAGAACAGCAATGCTTCCAGTCCGGTTACCTCTGACATCAGCCTTAGAAGCAACCCCTGTCAAGACACAGCCTGGAAGCTGCTTCTGCAGGACTTAAAGCCACAGCTGTAAGTCTCAGAATAGAAAGTCTTTACCACCAAAGTCTTTCACATTGTTAAATGGTTCAGCATCAGAAAATGATAGCATTTTGTCCATGGAATTGAGATTAAAGAAGAGGCATTATTAT
The DNA here is from genome assembly GCF_900497805.2 of Vombatus ursinus. NCBI lineage: Eukaryota > Metazoa > Chordata > Mammalia > Diprotodontia > Vombatidae > Vombatus > Vombatus ursinus. The sequence goes on from NW_020954596.1 coordinate 58,837,210, forward strand.
CTGGTTTTCCATTGTAGCCTAAACCTTCAATATGTATTGTCTCACTCTTTGGAATGTGAGCTCCTTGACAAAAGAAACTGCCTTACTTTTCTATTAGTATCCCCAAACTTTAACATAGCGCTTTGCACTTAGTAAATGCTTAATAAATGCATTTTTCATTCATTCATTTGTTCAGGTTGGTCTGTGAGCAATCCACAATTTAAGAAGTGCTGAAACGGTCACAAGTGGAAAAAGTTTAAGAAGCCCTGGTCTAGGGGTAGCTAGGTGGCGCAGTAGATAGAACTCTGACTCTGGAGTCAGGAGGACCTGAGTTCAAATCCAGCCTCAGACACTTGACACTTATTAGCTGTGTGACCCTGGGCAAGTCACTTAACCACATTGCCTAGCCAAAAAAAAGAAAAAAGAAGCAGCAGCCCTGGTCTAGATGATCTCTAAGATTCTTCCCAGCTCTTTGATTCTGACTCCTAACTGTGTCCCCCTTCAGCAAGTGTATCACCAAATCCTTTTCCTTCTTTGTTTGTAAAATTTCTCAGATCTATTATTTCTTTTCCATTCCCACGAACAAAAACTTAACTGAAACCCTACCTCCTTTGGGCCTGCAAACCATTCCAATAGCTTCTAAATTGGACCATTTTCAGTGGCATTAATCTAATCTACTATAGAAGTAAGAATCCTTCTCCTTAGACACTGATTTAATCCCCTACTTAAATCAAAAGTGGCTGTAAATTATTTCTCACATAAAATCAAAATTATAGACCATATCATTCAACTACTCCACAAACTGTTCAGGCCACTTACATTGGAGATAAGCAAGAAAGGGAACAAAATCAGACAACACAGATGGTAAGAGTAGTTGAATGTATTTTCTTTATTATCTTCCAAAGATAATGAATCTAGAAATGATCTAGAGATTAGCTATCATTCAGTATTATGTCTCTTTCCACGCTAATAGCATGGATAGTCAAATTCTGTCTCTCTCTTCGTAAACCACCAGTTTCTTCAGGTCATGCCCCTGACCAAGAACCCCCAATGGCCTCTCACTGCCTATATGATCAAGAAGAACCAACTTAAAGGCCCTTGGTAATCTGGCCCCACTTTCTCTGTCCCACCAATGTGGAACACGAATCCTCTGCTCCACTGGAACTGATCCCTTTCCTTCTTCATCCTTATACCTTTCTCGGTCTTTGTTTATGCTGTTCCTTTCCCCTGCCCCGCTATCCCTTCCCAGATTGCCATTTCCCTCACCCTTAAGTGAAGTTATAATTAAAGTTACATCTTCCACAATGTCTGGCCAGAATCTAGTATCATAGGATGCTGTATTTGGCAGGGATCATAAGCATCATCTAGACAATCTCCTTCAATTTTAAAAATGAGGAAATGGGATGTTCACCAAGAGGAGTGACTTGACCAAAGGCACACAGCTGGGGTGGAGTTGGGCTGGGATTTGAACCGTAGTCTTCTAAATCCAAATCCAGGGCTCCTCTGACATTTGAAGGCATTTGTAACATGTCATGCTTCTTTTCTATTCCTCCAAAGCATAAAGCCCAGTATAAGGTACACAGTGGACACTCAATAAAGATCTGCCTACTCTCTGTACAGCTATAATTACTTACCTATGTTTCTATTGATGGAAAGACTCTTTCAAGGTAAGGATCCCTCTGAAAGATTCTTGGAGGCTTAGATGACCACTTTGGGGCATGTCACAGTGGGGTTTCCTTTCAGGTATGGTTTGACTAGATATCCACTAAAATCCCTTTCAGCTGTCAAAGTCTACGATTCTGTTTCTTCCCTTCTTTTATACCTCCCCATGATGTCAGATGTCTACGACAGGCACTCAAATGCAGCTAACTCTTTCCACAAAATAGTTATACATGTTAGTAGATCAAAGTTAACTGACAACTACTTTGGTATTATTGATTACCAGGTTATAAAGTTTTCAGTAACTAAAAGATAAAATTACAATAGGAAGAATTTAGTATTTTGTTTAAAAATATAAAGAATTACCATAAAGGAAGAGGTCTAAATATATTTTTTCAATTCAGAAATAATACTTCTACAATGAAGAAGAAGGTCAAGAAGTTAATTTGACTCTTTCTACATGTACATCATTTCTGGCCATAATTTATTTGTGAGGAAAGAGGATGGAAGAATAAGATTTTCCTCTTAAAAACCATGAATTCTCTAAGTATGTAGCCTTTTTTCCATGGCTGTAAGTGAGCATATTTAGAAGTTAAAAAAGAAAAATGTATCGTTTACACAGAAAATTATGACACAGTTCCAGAACCATGTGGGCTGTGAATAATAAGAGAAAGACTGAGAAAACCTACACTCCATGTGAAATTCCATGTCTGAGAAATGGAGAGTCATAGATCGACTCCCTTAAGTATTCTTGAGAACAATCTTATATTACACCTAAATAGTACTTCTATGAAATTCTACACTTTGATTTATTTGAATGTTTGTGGGATATAGTTATTAAAAAGTTAGAGAAAACTATTTTAAATGCTATCCACTAAGATTTTGTCAGCTAGAGAACAGCTTTGTTCCATGTTCCCATCGCATAGAAACAATCCTTTGGGAAGAAAAATAATAAAGATACACATCTTACTTGGATTGGGCTAAGCAGCCAGGTGCTATCATAGTATAATTCTCTTCCTTTGTCTGGAGCGCAGTGAGCTCTACCATATTAACCATCACATCATTCATGTGGCCTGGAAGTTTGGGAAGAAACGAAATCATCTTCTCTACTAAGTTGTCTCCATGGTGTCCAACTGCTCCTATTGAAACAAAAGTTAGAATGAAAATGGTCAGAGAATGGAGGAAAAACACTGTTTTTAGAAAAAAAAAATAGTTAATTATTATTCAGAAGCAAAATAAATGCTGTGCAAGGTTTCACTGCCCACTAAGAAGTAGTGTCATAGAATTTTGGAGGTCAACTAATTTATTCATGTTACAGATAAAAATGAGTGAATGGAAGCATTTATTAAGTAATTACTATGAGAAAAGCACTGGGAATAGAAACAGAAAAGTGATACCATCCCTGCTCACATTCTAATAAGGAAGATGGAAGATTTTAGCTACAGGTCAGATGGAAAAGTTCCTTGAACCTCTGGGCACAGCAGTAGAGCCAACAGTAAGGCCTCCTTAATACCCCTTCCACTGACAAGATCATATCATTGTCTGATGCAGAACCATTAGACGTTGGCAAAAACTGTGGTGTGAAGAACTTTCTTTTCTGGGTCTTCAGTAGCTGTGGCCATAGCACCTGCAAAAACAACTGCCAGGCTACATCTTAACAATGGTTGCTTCTCAAGATGTTATCTGAGGGCACTGTGCTAGAAGAAATACTATTCCCAAGACTCTTGGGTTCAGGATCCTGGGCTGTCTCCATCAGGGTCTAAGTGGTGGTTTGACTAGTCTAGCACATGTTGCCATGCTAATTCTTATCTTTCTCACACTCCCTCTGTCTCTGTCTCTGTCTCTCTCTCTCAGTGCCCTGATGCCCTATGTGTGGTTGACAGTTGACAAGCAATAAGTCTTGGTTAGTTTAAGTGAACTGTCCCAGGCCATACCATTAATAAAAGCAGAACAATGGACTAGAACAGAAATTTCTGATTTCTAGTCTAGTCTTGTGCTGTTTCCATGATACCATAACGCCTTCTGAAACATCACAGCTCAGAAAAGTGAATGTAGTGGAAGGAGTGAAATTCTGGGCCAGTCCTCAAGTGATGGACATCCACTTAGTTTCCAATTTTTCGCCACCACAAAAAGAGCTTCTAGAAATATTTTTGCACATATAGGGCTTTTGGCTCTTTCTTTTATCTCCTTTAAGTCTAGGCCTAGCAGTAGAATAGTTGGGTCAAAGGGATGCATTCATTGTTCGGTAACTTTTGTGTACAATTACCAACTGCTTTCCAGGATGGTTGAACTCTTTCACAGGTCAGTGTATCTGCTTTTCCACAGGCGCTCCAACATGTATCATTTTCCTTTTATAAGCTGACGAAAAATGAAATGAGAAGAACCAGGAGAACAATTTTAAAATAGCTACAAGATTTTGAAAACAAACATGCTATACATACTTCTCCAGGCTGCACTTCTGGTTTCCTTTTCCATGCTCAGTTCTGCATCCTGAACCCTCCACCTTTGCAGCCTCTCCTTCGATTGGATAGCTCCTACCAGAATTTCCACTCAAGAAGGTCACCCAAGTCAGCCATGTCTTATTGCTTGCCAGGTTACACTCAACTTCCTCAACCATTCCCTTGCCCTCCCTCATTTGTTTTCTTCCCCTCCCCACATCCTTTTCAGCTTCTGTTTTTGGTGTTATTTTCTCCCATTAGAATGTAAGCTTCTTGAGGAAAGGAATAGCTTTTTCTTTGGATTGGAATTTGAATTCTCAGCAATTAGCACAGTGCATAGCATGTAGTAAGCACTTAATAAATACTTGATTTACTAAGTGGCAAAGAAGTGATGAATTTAACATGCAGAATGAGACATATGTTTTTGTATACAGTAATTGAGGGAACTTGTTTTGCTTGATTATGCATATTTGTTACAAGGAACTTCAGAGGATCTTCTGAATATACAGAATCCTTAAGCTAGATTTCAGAGGCATATTCAGGAAAGCTCAATTTGTGTGGGGCCTCCAGAGGCCTTGAGGAAGAAACTTCTGCCCACACTTTGGGGTGCCAGACAGAGGACAAAAAAAGGCAAGAGTAAGACTCAAGCAAATGAACATATGAACAAGAAAAAAGAGGTGAGAAAAGAGTGGTGTGGTCAGTCTTGAGCACTTCAGGAATATTAGTTTTTCTGTCAACTATATGGATGAAGTGGAAAACAGGAAGAACTGGATAAAGGCAGATCAATGAGAAGGCTATTGTAATGTTCATTTAAGAGGGGATAAAAGCCTAGACCACAGTTCTGAAGAGAATAGGATGGATACAAGAGGAGATGGAATTGGAAAGAAAAGATGGAATTGACAAGACATGGCAACTGATTGGGTATTGAGGAATCTTGGATGACTCTCATGTTGTAGGCTTTGGTAACTTATGTTTTGCTTTGCAGGATATAGGGATATAAGAGCCAGTCTTAAAACAGATAAGTAGACAAAGAATATGAACAGTTTTCCAGATAATAAATTAATAAACATATGAAAAAAATGCTGTCACTAGTAAGAAAAACACAAATCAAAGGAACTCTGAGGTTTCATCTCAGATTCAAATTGGCAAAGATAATAATAGCAAGTATCAGAGGAACTGTGGGAAGACAATAGTACTTATGCATTGTTAAAGAAGCTGTGAATTTGTCCAACTATTCTGAAAAAACAATTTGGAATTCCTTATGAAAAGTTATCACACTATCCACACTCATTGACCCCTTAATGCCATCACTGAGTATATGCCACAAAAGGAGTAAAAACCAGAAGAAAGGTCCCATACATGCAAACATATTCACCATGGGATTTCCTTTGGTAGCAAAAAAAAAAAAAAGGACTGTAACAAGTAAATGCCCATAGACTGGATAACAGCAGAACAAACTATGGTACAGGAATACCATAAGAAATTACTAGAATGAGAATTTCAGAAAAACTTGAGAAGCCTTTAAGAACTAATACAGAGGGGCAGCTAGGTGGTACAGTGGATAGAGCACCGGCCCTGAAGTCAGGAAGACCTGAGTTCAAATCCGGCCCCAGACCAAAACTCTCAGACCAAACACTTGACACATACTAGCTGTGTGACCTTGGGCAAGTCACTTAACCCCGACTGCCTCACCAAAAAAAAAAAAAAAGAACTAATACAGAGTAAAGAATGCAGACCATGAGATAATTAGATAAATTATTATCCAATTACACCAACAAAACCAAACACTAAAAGGTAACTGAAATTTGATTAAATGCAAGACCAATCGCTGTCTCAGAAAGAAGATGATGAAAGATATTTCCTTCCAGTTAGTTGAGAGGTGAAAGATTAGAGGCATAGAACATTCCATATACTGTTAGATCTGGTCACTGTTTCATTCCACTTTGCATAATTGTTTTTCTTTGTTACAAGGAGGTTTGTACTATGGTATGGAGTGGCATATCAAGAAATGACCAGTACCAAAAAAAGTTACCTAAAAAAAATTGTAGAAACATGACCTGAGGAAATATAATAACTGATAATTTTTTATTTTTGCCTAATTCTTGCTTCTTACAAAGAGGGTGAATATGTAGGAAAATAGTGTTACTTTCTATGATGCTGTTGACAGCAAGTTATGCTTGTGATTTTTATAGCCATGGTACTACAATGCTTAGGATGGAAAATCATGTTGTTGTTTTAAATGCAGCAAGTACTAAAAATCATAGCTCCTTATTTTTATCAAATGTACCAGAAATTTGGGATTAGGTAGTAATCATAATAGCTCATATTTACAATGTACTTAAAGGTTTGCAAAACATAACATATATTTACTTATTTGATCCTCACAATAACTCTATGAGGAAGATGCTCTTGTAATAACAATTTCACATGTGAGGAAATTGAATTTTAGACTAAGAAACTTGCCCAGAATCACATAGTTAGGAAGTGTCTGAGAGAAGATTTGAACTCAGGTTTTCTTATCTCCATGTCCAGCATTCTATCTACTGCTCCAAACTGCCTCACACACAACACTTCAAAATATAGATTATTGTAGCAAAGTGTTTTCTCTGGGAGGAAAGTATTTGAATGTGCTACCATACTAGGGAGTAAAAAAAAAAAAGAAGAGTATTGATTTTGGCCAGTGAAATCATAAGGAAGTCCAATGGCTATTCTGAGTTTTGCAATGATGGATTTAATGGATAAACCCTAAGTCTCTGGAACTGCTTATTCAGATACTTAATCCTTCCACAATATCAACATTCTTTCTATCTTTTAAGGGTTAGTCCTTAGTCTGCTGGATTTAATCCAAGAGTAAAGTTTTCATCCTTCTAAAATCTAGAAGAATCAAACCAATAATGGAAAAATCAATTCTGAGTTCTCGGCCAACTCCCAACCTTAGAATTTAAATATGAACACCATTAGTAAAACCTTCTGGCTGATGTCAAATGTCACAAGGGAACAGGAGAGGAAAGCAAGGCTCAAGCCACTTAGGCGATCATAAATCAAATCTAACCTCTTAATTATTCTTGGAAGCCAATCGGCAGGCAAAGCTACCTATGAAACACAGTTATTAAATGATCTGTGCAACAATGGCTGAAGCAGCTGGCCCGTGACCTCAGGAGGCAGAACTTCCCAGGTGGTCTCCATGCAGAACAAAAATCAGCTCTGAATGTCACAAAGGCACAAGCAGGAACAGCCAGTCATGTCTCATGAAAGAAACAAAACTTTTTGTGTGTTTAAAAAGTTAACAAAGTGAACAAGTGAACCCGATGATTATAATCATCTATCAAGGGAGGCACATAGGGCCAAAGAGCTCTAAAAAAGATGAATCATCAGAGCTTTTAGTAATATGACCCCTAAAAGATGACACACAAATATGAATTTCTAGGAAATGAAAGTCATTGCTCAAGACCCCTCTTTTTTTGGGGGGGGGGGGGAGGGTGGTGCTAGGCAATTGGGATTAAGTGACTTGCCCAGAGTCACACAGCTAAGTATCATGTGTCTGAGGCCAGATGTGAACTCAGGTCCTCCTGACTCCAGAGCTGGTGCTCTATCCATTGCGCCACCTAGCTGCCCCTAAGAGTCCTCTTTTAACAGCAATATTGTTGCTGACATACCACATGTCTACAGATCACATAATACCAGTTTGGGAGGAATTTAAATAAATGAATGAAAGAGCATTTATTAAGCCCTTACTTTTTTTTTCTTTTTTTAAAATTAGTTTATTTTTAGTTTTCAACATGCATTTTCATAAGATTTTTGCTAAATTTTCCCCTTCCCTCACCACCTCCCTCCCCAAGACAGCAAGCCATTTGACATACGCTATACATGTACAATCATATAAACATATTTCCACATTAGTCATGTCATAAAGAAAAATCAGAACCAAACAGAATAACCACAAGAAAGAAAAAATTTAAAAAAAGAGAAAATAGTATGCTTTGATTTACATTTGGACTCCATAGTTCTTTCTCTGGATATGGATAGCATGTTCCTTCTTTAGTCTTTTGGGAATTGTCTTAGATCACTGCATTGCTGAGAGGAGCTAATTCTATCAAAGTTGGTCATTGCACAATGTGGCTGCTACTATGTACAATGTTCTCCTGGTTCTGCTCACTTTACTCAGCATCAGTTCACATAAGTCTTTCTAGATTTTTCTGAAATCCACCTGCTCATCATCTCTTATGGAACAATAGTATTCCATTACATTCATATACCACAACTTGTTCAGTCATTCCCCAACTGACGGGCATCCCCTCAATTTCCAATTCTTTTAAGCCATTACTTCAATAACACACACACACACACACACACACACACACAACCCACTATGAACTAATGTGGACAGCCACCCAAAGAAGAAGGTTCATGGTGGTAGGATAAAATACATTATCAAGGAATTATTTCACAAGAAAAACCGTATAAAGGATGTCGTGGGAGCAATGTAGGAAGAGAACAGGATGTGACCTAGTCATGTCAGGTGAGTAAGGGATAACAAATAGACAGTCTGTGGACTCCACTGGTAATTATAAAATGTCCAGAGATATACAGAAAGCATTACAGTTGAAACCACTGTGAAAGAGCCTACGTATATTGATTACAATCTGCAGTACTACAGGATGAGATTGATGAGTTTAAGGTCCATTTAAATATCAATATAGTTCATAAATTGTTTTGACAATTTCCCATCCAGGCAAATGAAGTGTGATATAGACCAATATACTCAATGCCAATTTACTGACACACAATCATCACGAAACTCTTCTGCAATACCTCTACAAAGAATGGAAGTGATAAGGCACAAGAATAGAGAAACCCACACACCACAGGCAACTCACAACTTAGAACTAAAGGCCTATATATTACTGGTTTCTTTTAGGGAAGAATTTGCACCATATGTCACCTGTACCTCTCCTGAGCTTCTTCCTGGATAAAGTTGCTTCTCTGCTACTCTTGGGCCACTCAAGTAGTGTTAAATTATTTTTAGTAAGCAGTAGCACTATATTCTCTCAGTAAAAGAGCAGCCCTAATGCTCCTCCAACATTATGTTTCTACCATCTCCTGCCCAATATTTCATATTAGATGTGTCTCACCAATAAATGAGCTATTTCTTTTTCTGCCAAACCTGTCCCCACTGTGTGATTTCTCTGCAGCATTCGATGGTGTTGTCTTTTCAGTGGTTCTTGAAAAGAGAAAAATTCAAAGTCTTCTTTGACTTCTCATTCCATTCCATCCTTTGCTACTTCCTGTTCTGGAGCAGTACTTTTGTGTAGAGGAAAGCTCACTACACCTATACTCAAGGGAGAACGGCATCTGACACTTCATGGCTGTGAAACACTAAAGAAGTCACAAATCTTACTAATTCTCAGCTTTCTCATCTGTTAAATGGGGATAATAATAACTGTACTACCAACCACCACTTATTTTATGATAAAAGTGCTTAAATCTTAAACCACTATATTAATGTGAGTTTTTAAATATTGTATTGTTAGCTTTCCTATTCATATTCTTATCAATTTCCCTACAATTTTAAGTGCTATGAAGAAATTTTCCAATGTCATCTTTTAGTATAAGGTGTGACTTCAAAGACATAAAATTTACAAGCTACAACTAACCTCATTAATATATATGATTCATATCTTGTATAATGATATTCCACTAGCCCTTTTCTATGTTCTGTATTGGACTTTAAAACCTTCCATTCCACTTACAAGTCCTTTCCCAGTTCTCTTTATTCTACCTAGCAAACTCATTAATTGCTCCCTCTGTACAATTTCCCCACTTGCAATACTAAGCATTCTCAAAATACTTCCTAGGCCTTAAAAGAGAAGGGGTATGGGAATAAGCTATGGTGCCTACTATGTGCCAGGAATTGGCATTTTTTTTACAATTATTAACTATTTCATTCTTAAAACAATCTTGCAAGGCAGGTGTTGTTATTATTATGTCCATTTTGTAGTTGAAGAAACTGAGGCAAAAAGAAGTTAAGTAGCTGGCTCAGGATCAAACAGGTAGTAAATGTCTAAGGTAGAACTCATGTCTTTCCTTACTCCAGGTCCAGTACTCTATCTACCACAGCATCAGTTGCCTTTGAACATCTGTTATCTACCAGGTATTCTCTCTTCTCCAATTCAAAGATTTCCTGCCCTGCTACAGAGTTTATGTTATGAAGTATAAAAGAGTTCATGACATTACTATCATATTTAACTCCCACTTATAAAATTTAAAAATGAGAGAATCTTCACTTCTAAGAAATATAAATACATATTGAATTACTTTGATTCTCAATTACATATATGCATATCATAACATACAATCTTAATATAACATATCAAGAATCTTTTATCAGTACTGGCCAGGGGGAAAAAAAAAAGAAGTTTCAGAAAATTTATCTTTGGTGTTTGCTAACTTTCTTTTCTTCTGGAACTCTTTCATTTTTGTTTTTGTATCTCCCATGCCTAGTATATAATATATGATTAATAATTATTTGCTATTTGATTGATTCAAGACAGACTGATAGCCCCCAGAAATTTGCATTTTGAAAAGGAAAGCTAGTTGATTCAAATGTATGCCCAGTTGGCAGTATATAAAGCTAACCCTCTTCTTTTGTGTATTTTTCTGTATTACCATAGTCTATTTTTCACTGTAAGGTCCTAGAGGACAGGAGTGACAACTCCGTTCTACGTGTGCAAATCATAGGCATATACATAGGAAATGTGTGGCAAATAGTGCTCCCACTATGAAAACAGTTCTACAGCAAAAAAGCAATTACCTAGTTTTCCAGATATAAAAAGCATAAAGAACTCAACCGCCAGGAAAACAATGTTTATCTAACTGGAAACAAGACAAAAAGATGATAGGAGTGATCAATTTAACAATGAAATATATTAATAAAGTCACACATTTTTAGCCTCTGGAAAAATATTAAAAACATTTTACATGGTATCTTTTGTGGAAAGGTTAAATATGCTGGACAAATGTTTCCTTCCAAATACAATTATTTTGAGAAAAAGTGAGTGTTACTTACGACAGAGTTGGAGAAAAATGAAATAGTGTTCAAGTGATTTTCTGCAGTCACTGTTAGTTAAACAGTAAGATACAAGATGTCAATTTCTTATCATTAAAGCTAGAAACTAAATTTCTATATTCTTATAGTAGTTGTCTTTATTAAATCCATGAATCCCAAACAAACTTATCAGTTTCTCAACACTTTGTAAATGTTTATTTCTGAATCAATCAAGGAAATGCTTATCAACGTTAATTAAAAGTGTTAATTATAGCCAATTTAACTAGACATTTTTTGTTTAGTGGTCTGATTTGGAATACATTATTGTTGTCCTCTGAAGGTAACAATGAAGAAAAAAGTCAGGAAGTTCCTCGATTCTATTTAGAAGACTTTCTTTGCTTCTTGGATATACAAATGACTTTAGTGCTATAATTCTGATGGTTAATTTTCTGTCCATGATTAAATTATACAGTAATTAAACTACACAACTTACTTTAGAAATGAATGAAACTATGGCTGAAAGTTCTAATTAGCATAAGGTTTATTATTGCTTTTCAACTTCCACCTGTTGTTTTTGTCTTTAACATTCAATCCAAAGACAAAGAATTAAGCTAACTAAATTTTACTTTTTCTTTTCTCTATAATCTAACTCAAAGCACATGTTTTGTTGTCGCCTTTTTTTTTTATCAGCACTAATGCCTACCTATTGCCCTTGCAAACATACTCCAAATAAGGTCGAAATAAAAAGTTTTCTCCTTTTCCTGGAGGTGCTGGTGGAGACATGGATACCTGCAAAACTATTTGAAGTTTTTGAGTAAAGAGTGCTACTTACACAGGACTTCTAAGACCACAAAACCACTAAACTTTTTCTGATCTCTGGAAGCTTCAGCACCTCAGAAAATGGCTGGAAAACTGAAGCAGTAACAGCGCTACTCACCTGTGAGATCCAATGTCCGATCCACAAAGACCACTGATGCCCTGCCTGAAGCGGCTTTTCTCCTGTTCTTGGCAGGTGCATAGTTGGCCAAGTCTGCGGCGATAATGCGGCTAAGGGTCCCAACGGAGAAACATTCCTCCCGGACGCCGAGATACTCACAAAAGGAGCTGAGGCTGGACACCAGGCACCTGATTTGCAGGAGGAGCTCAGGGGTCAGAGTGGAGGCGTCCACCTCAGCCAGACTTCCCAGCTTCCTCTTGTCAGGCCGGGCGCTGTTCAGGAGTTTCAGATCCCGGGGTAGAAGAGGAAAGAGGGAGGCGAAGGCCGGGGTTAAGGCCAGATGTGGCGCAACCGGGGCAAGCAACAGAGGGGCGTGCAGTACCTCGGCCGTGTAGTTCATGTTGCCCATCCACTCACAAAGCTTCTCCTCCAGCTGCTCGAACACCGGCTGCTGCCCTTCCAACTCAGCCACTGCCCCGGCCGGCAGGTGGCTGGCAGTGAGGTGGGCGGGGTGGCCCACGGCTGTGACCACCACGCAGTACTGGAAGTGGCTCCGGCCGAGGATGTCCCTCACGGTCTCCACAGTCCGGCCCTTGAGCAGACAGCTCAGCACGAACACGGCTTTGGGCTGTCCGGGTCCCCCTCCGGCCGCCTGCGGTCCAAACTCCCGCAGGTCACACGCAGAACCTCCCACTGCCTCGAGCAGCCGCCCGGAACCGCAGCTCCAGTGCAGGCTCTCGGCGCAGGCGGCGTCCAGGTAGACCAGAGCCCGCTTCGCTTTGGCTAACACCTGCTCCCAGGCCTGCTGGGTGAAACACAAGGCGCCCAGGGCGCTCATCGCGGCAGGGAAGCGGCTTCAGGCCGGCGCGATCACACCGAATTCCCCTGGTCCCGGAACCGCAGCCCACTGGTGGAGGTGACAGTCAACACACAGTACACGTGGTACTGTCTCTGACGCGTCTGCTGCGGGCGCCGAGTGATGACGCAGAACTAAGCTGCTCGGTGATTGGTGGGTCCTAGGAGAGGCGGGGGGGGGGGAGTGGGTGTGGCTCCTCTGCTTCTCTGTGGGGCTGGGGATGGGAAGAGGCGAGGGTTTGGCTGGTGGGTTTGGGAAAGCCAAGCATTAGAAGGGACTGGGTTACCTAGGTACATTCTTTTTAACCATTTAAAAAGAAAAAGCAATCTGAGATCCCTTGACTCTCCTTGCATTTAAACGACTTTCTTTCAGGTTGCAGCCCCACCCCTACGCTTAATTCAGATCTGTCCCCAAAGAAGGGGATTCAACCTTTAGAATGCGAGCTGCTTGGGAGTAGCGACTCCAATTTATCTTTTTTGTATATCCAGTGCTCGTAGCAAGCTCTGAAGAGATTTTTTTTCATTCATTCATTCATTCATTCATTCATTCATTCATTCATGCACTCACTCATCTCCTGCTCATTCTGTCTGTATCTTCCGAACCAAAATGACACCTCTCTAGCCCCTAGCCCCTTTACCTGTTAATTCTTTCTCTTCATTAGAATGCAGATTCCTTGAAGACAAGGAATGATATTGTTTTTTGTGTTTGTATCCCAAGTGTTTGACACGTAGTAGACACTTAATAATTGCTTTTTCATTCATTCACAAAATTGCTTATCACAACTTACTGGTCCTGGGATACTTTTTTAGCATCTGGAGAAGCCTGGAAAACTCTCCAGGCTTTGAATTGTTGCTGTTGGATATAAGTCCATTTATATGGATTTCAATACTTAGTAACAATCCACATGATTCTTTCTCCCCACTCTATTCTATCCTCCATTCAGCTATCAAAGTAGTCTTCCCTAAACACAGGTATGTACTTCTCTGCCCCTTAATCATTCAACTGCAATGACTCCCTTTTATCTCTATGGTCAAATATAAAATATTTGGTTTTTAAACCCTTCATAATTTGGGCCTTTTCTGCCTTTGTTACTATTGTTACTATTCTGCTTAGAAAACTTCAATAGATAACTATGGCCTGACTGGCTTTCAAGTCTCAGCTGAACATATTATTGAGTACTGCTACGTGGTTATAGGACCATAAATTTAGTGCTGGAAGAAGGGACCCTGAAGCCATCTCCACCAACCCCCTCATTTAACAAATGAGGAAACTAAAGCCAAAAGGGTTTAAGTAACTAAACCTATGTCACATAGGGAGGAAGGCACAGAGAAGGAATTTGAACCTGAGTTTTGTAGCTCCAAAAATCCAGCATTCTTTCCTCCATATCGCACTTCTGTCAATACTATGCTAGGTATTATGACAGATATAGAGTTACATAAGACATCTTTTCTGCTTCCAAGGAATTTGTTCTTATCCACAGTATTTGCTGCATATACTGTAATCTGCTGTAATTAGAGAGATGTAATTGGCATATTATACAATTATTGGACGTAACAATATGTATGTAAAAGCACTCAAATAGGGAAGACCTTAAGCAAAAATTTCAGTCTAATAGCACCCCAGAAATAATTATGAAATGTATAAAAATATAAATGGAGAAAGGGGGGATGTTAGTGTGGGATCTGGTTCTTCTTTTTGTTTTTTTTCTAAATGGGATAGCATTACAGCATAGTTATGGTTCTACTTATTTGAATCTGGAAAAGATCAGGGTAGTTTAATGGAAAGAGTACTGAACTTGGAGTCAGAGGGGCTGAGTTCAAATCTCAAGTCTTTCACTGATCTTGTGCAAGTCACATAGCTTATCCCTATTTGTATTATAAAACAAAACAGTTGAACTAGAAGATCTCTAACACCTCATCCAGCCCTAAATCCATGATCACTGGCATCATATGCAAAGACTTCACAGAAACAGTGGTCAAGTCAAAAAGAATTTATCAAGTGCCTACTATGTTCCAGGCAATATGCTCAATTATAGGGATATAAAGAAAAGCAAAAAGAGGACCTCCTCTTAAGGGGCTCTGTCTAATAGGGGAGACAACATACAAACAACTATATATACACAGGATACAGAGGAAATGACCTAACAGGGAAGGTATTCACATTAAGGGGAGCAAGAAAGGCTTCTTGCAGAAGGTAGGATTTTGGCTGAGACTTAAAAAAGTCAGAGAAGCCTGAAGACAGAGCTGAGAAAGCAAAAACTCCAGGCATAGGGGACAGGCAGTGAAAATGCATGGAAATGGGACATGGACAGTCATATACTAAGAACAGAGTTCATAGAGTACCTGTACAGAAGTAAAGTGTAAGAAGCCTGGAAAGGCAGAAAAGGCCCAAATTATGAAAGGTTTAAAAACCAAATATTTTATATTTAACCATAGAGGTAAAAGGGAGCCATTGCAGTTTAATGAGTAAGGGGCAGAAAAGTACAGACCTGTGTTTTAGGAATACTACTTTGATAGCTGAATGAAGGATAGAATAGAGTAGGGAAAATCATGCGGAAGGGAAACCAATGAGCAATGGTACAGGCAAGAGGTGAGGCGGGCCTGCACCAGGGTGGTAGCAGCATCAGAGGAGAGAAGGAAGTGTATACAAGAGTGGTTTCATAGGTAGAATCAACTGGTCTTAGCAGCAGAACTGATATAGGAAGTGAGAAAAAGTGAAGAATGAAGGCTGACCACTTAGGTTGTGAGAGTAGATGATGGGAAGATGGTGGCACTCATGGGAGTAATAAGGAAATTTTGAAGGCAGAGGATTTGGGGGGGAAAGATAACGAGTTCACTTTTGGACGTGTTGGGTTTAAGAAGTCTATGGGATTTGAGATGTCCAAAAGACAGTTGAAAATATGAGACTAGAACTCAAGAGAGTGGCTACAGCTGGAAAAAATTGATCTGAGAATCATCTGCAGAGAGATGATAATTGAATCCATAGGAACTAATGATTTCAACAAATGAAATAGTATATAGGGAGAAGAGGGCCCAGGAGGGAGCCATTGGGAACAGCAACAATTAGCAGGCACAACTTGGATGAAGATCCAGCAAAAAAGGACTGAGAAGGAACAGCCAGAGAAGTAAGAGGAAAACCACTTCACTAAAGTCATTAAAACCTTGAAAGACAAGATTATCAAGGAGAAGAAAGTGATCAAAAGTGATAAAGGATAAGGAAGGATGAAGATTGAGAAGCAGCCATTAGATTTGTCAATTGGTAACAGAGAACAGTATCAACTGAAGCTTGACAGCACAGAATTAAGAAGAAAGTGAGAAGAAAGGTGTTTAGCCACGAACAAGAGATATAGGATGATGACAGAGGAATTGGAGGGATCAAGTGAAGATATCCTTTTTCCACAATAGGTGAGATATGGCTGTGTTTGTATAATCCAGGGAAGCAGCCAGTAGTTAGGAAAAGATTGAGGTTGACTGAGAGATTTGGCAATATGGCGGTGAATCCAGGACAGAATGGGATCACTTGGGGGGCAGTTAGGTGGCGAAGTGGATTGAGCATCGGCCCTGAAGTCGAGGACCTGAGTTCAAATCCAACCTCAGACCAAACACTAGCTGTGTGACCCTGGGCAAGTCACTTAACCCCAATTGCCTAAAAAAAAAGAGAGAGAGAGAGAATGGGATCACTTGTGCATGTAGAGGGATTTTACCTCACTAAGGAGAAAGGCCACCTTCTTCAGTAAGACTAGTAAAAGAGAAGATACGGGGGAAGCATCTGAGTGAGCTGGGATGAGGAGAAAGGGAAAAGAGGGAGCTCTCTGCAAATCTCACCTGAGAGTGTGGGGGGAAGGGTGCATGAGACTTTGGAAGAAGGATAAAAAAGTTTGGAAAAATTATTGGGGTGAGTGGGATAATGAAGCAATGATGGAGATATAAAAAGGTTTCTTTGTCCTAGTGAGGGCCAAGTTGAGATTATGCATCATGAATTTGTTTTGGACCCAGTCAGCATGGTTTTGTGATTTTCTCCAGCTCTGTTCCAAAGCATATGAATAGGAGTGAAGGATGGTGAGATTTTTTCAAGGCTGGAGTATGGCAGGGCAAAATAGGCCACAGGATATGGAGATTCAAGAAAAGAAATGATATAGAATTCATCTGATTCACAAAGGTCAAGATGGATAAGGGAGGAGAATGTAACCAGTTCAAGGGTTATGGTCTGGGGATGAACTGAGTCACAGAGGAATTGGAGGCCATGGTAGGACTTTAATACAACTATAATTATTCAGTTCAAATGAAAACCAAAAAACAAAACAAAAGAAATCTTACTTCAATTAACATTACACATTTGTATGTAAAAGAAAAAAATGGCTTCTTTTCGAAGTTTTTTTTGATAACTGTTGTCTCATTTGCTATTCACAACAAACCTATTAGGTTGTTTTTACAAATTTAGTACTTGAAGCTCAGAGAATGTTTTAAAAAAATATTATGAAGTGATAGTTATCTTTTACTAACAAAACTGAAAAGAGGTAGTAGTGTAATGCGGTGACTCAAGAGTTGAAATCAAGAGGTTTGAGTTGGAGTTTTGGCTCTGATAACTTCCTGGTTGTACTACCATAGAAGAGTCTCCTAATCTAAATTTGCTCATCTATAAAATGGGTATTAACTTCATCACAGAATTATGTGCAAAGTGCTTTCTAAACTTTAATGTGCTATATCAATGTGAGTTACTATTACCAATAATAAAATTGTAAATTAAGCATGAGTACTGAAATCTTCCTTTATTAAAAAATTTCACAATTTGAAGAAAATGAAAAGATTGAAAATATCCCATATCTAGAAGCAGTGTTTTAAATATGATTTGTCATTTACCTTAGAACCAGGTATGCTGAGTTCCCCCTATTTGGTAAATAACCTCTCTGGGAAACATTGTCTGGCCTATCACATTTTGTGAAAGATTTGAAGTTTGATTGAACAAAACTATTTTATTTGACATTTCCATTACAAAAAAGGTAACTAGCATCGAGAAGACCTGGTTATATTGTTATTGTTGCTGAATTTTTTTCAGTCATGTCCAGTTCTTCATGATCTCATTTGGGTTTTTCTCAACTGTGACCCCACTGGGGGTCTTCTTGGCAAGGACACTGGAGAGGCTTGCCATTTCCTTCTCCATCTCATTTTGCAGATGAGGAAACTCAGGCAAACAGGATGAAGTGGCTTGCCCAGGGTCACACAGCTAATAAGTGTCTGAGATCACATTTGAACCCAGATCTTCCAGACTCCAGGCCCAGCACTCTAACCACTGGGCCACCTAGCTGCCCTTGTTATACCTGTTATACTGTAATTATTGATTGCTCCACCCTGTTAGGCATTTTCCTTTCCTTAAAGCAAAGCAAAAAATAAGCCTGAGAAGCTTGCCTGAGCCTATTCAGCTATTGTTATAGCCAGAATTAGAACCCAATCTCTTGAATGTTTTCCCTTCTTATTCATCACATCATTTATTTTGCATGTGTTACATACACCTGGATTTGCAAAGATTAGCAGCCATTGTCTCTCTCATCATCAAACAGTAAAATACTGGCTAAGTATTCACTTTTGTGCTAGTCATTCTACAATTTGTTTATTTCCTATATGTTTCATAGAGTCTTAACTGTATGAAATAGATAAAGGTGGTATGTACCAAAAACAGATACCATCTAAAAGAAGTTTCCTTCTCTCCTAGGGTGTAACACAAGAGAACTTGACTGAAAATGGGGTTTGGAACTGCCTTCATGAAAAGGAAGGAAAGTGGGCATCTTTGAGTACTGTGAATAATAATAAAGTGGAAAAAAACTAGTCAGAGTTATAAGATTTAAGTTCACATCCCAGTTCATTTACAACTTAGGTAAATGATTTTACCTTTCTGGATCTCAGCTTCTTCGTCTGTGAATCATGTGTATGAATGCTCCAGAAATCTTTTCCAATTCAAACAATCTACAATTCTAATAATAGCCCATGTTTGAGGTTTTCTTTCCTCACAAGAATTCCGAGACAGGTGATGCAAGTATGCATTTACAGATAGATAAACTGAGGCTCTGAGATACTGAGACTTGCCACATGCCAGGAGACATAGGGTTAATAACAGTCTAGGATTTGAACAGACCCTTCTAAATCCAAGTCTAGAACTCTAACCATTATACCACATTACCTCTCTAAAGCAAGGAAGCATTTGAGATAATTGGAAGGAAGGGTCAACACAATCTTAAAAAAAGCACTTCTTTTATTTTTTTGTATATTTTTTAAAAAAATTAACATTATCTTTTTTAAAAAATTTTGAGTTTCAAGTTCTGTCCCTCCTGGCCCTCCCCCACACCATGAGAAGGCAAGCAATATCAATAATAAATGTGAAGTCATGCAAAACATATTTCCACATTAGCCATGTTGCAAAAAAAAAAGGCAAAAAAAGTAAAAGGAAACAAAAAAATATGCTTCAATCTGCACTCAGAGTTCACCAGTTCTCTCTCTGGAGGTGGACAGCATTTTTCATCTTGGGTCTTTTGGAATTTTCTTGGCTCCTTTAATACCTACGAATGAGCTGGAAGCTGGTTGGCAAAGGGATAGAGCACTGGGCCTGGAGTCAGGAAGCCACGGCTAAACAAGAAAAAGTATAAGACCTTTTTAAAAAAATTATTTAAAAACAATTTTTTGACGCTATGATGTGCTCCTATTTATTGGCATGCAGAACAAAGCCTGATATCCATCTACTAGGAGCAGGGAAGGCCCTTTCTTTGGCGGGGGGGGGGGGGGGTGAGCACCTTCTCTAAAGTCTAGCATTGTTTACCGAAATGAGATTGAATTGATTGTTCTCAGTGCCAAAAAGACAAGGGGTCAATGTACTGGAGAAGAGAACTACTTCTGTATCCTTTACAAAACAGGATGTTTTTGTAAAGATTGGGCGGAAAAAATATAGAGGAAAAAAAGAAAACTGCGGACCTAAGGAAAGCACGCAAGCATGGCAGAAGCACACCTAAGCCAGAGAATTCAAAAGCTGTCAGGGCGACGAAAATGGTGGCGGGATCTAAAGGAGAGGAAGGATGCCCAGAGAGGCAGGAAATCGTGGTTGAGAAAGAACACCCTCTCCTAGGAGCGTGCGGGGAGGGGCAGACGCTTGCCTCTCATTCGCGCAGGCGCGCACTCAGGCGCACGCGTACCTGGCCGGCCTGCCCTCGCGTCGCGCCGCTCAGGTTGGCCTGCGCTTGCGCGAGCGAACCTGTGCCGGGGGGCTCGTCATCGCGACCGCCGCTTCCGTGCGCTCTTGTGCGTTTCCTGGTCCCGCGCCCTCACGCTCCCCCTCGGAAGCGGGGCTCACAGGGAAGGCCCGGCTGGTGGTCCCGGCATCTGTTCTCAGTCGTAGCCCGGGCGGCCATGTCGGCCGGGGAGGTGGAGCGGCTGGTGTCAGAGCTGAGCGGCGGGACCGGTGGGGATGAGGAGGAAGAGTGGCTCTATGGCGGTACGCAACTTGCTGTCGCTCCTTTCCCCCTTCCCCTCCCCCTCCTCCGCCGGTTTGCTCCGGGTCTCCTCTCCCTTCCCCGCCCTGCAGTGGTGGGGGGGCGGGCTTGCGCCTCGGGCCACGAGCCTCCCCGCACCGGTCGGGCCGCTAGGCCCGAGCGCAACGCGCGTAAACCCTTCGGGAGCTCCTCCTTCTCCACCCGCAGCCCACGCTCCCTTGGCCCTGGGTCCTAGCTCCGGGCCTGGGTCACCCCAGCGGCCTGCCCGCCACCCTGTGAGTGCAAGCCCCTGTCCCCTTCGGCCGGGAAGTCTCAAGCTGTGCCGAATGCCTCTTTAGGCTGTGTTCACGCCTTTATTCTCCCCGATCCTGGATGGAGATGGAGGTCGGAAATAATCTCCACAACAAAATAAAAAGAGCAAACCAGTGGGCATGTTTTCATGTTCATCCCATACGTACGAAGTTGCTTAGGACCTTCATAAGAACCCGACTCTCTTTTACTTTTGTCTTTTTTCATTAGCGACTTAATAGCAACGCCCTGGATGGAGCCAGTAAAATATTGGCCCATTACCGTAATTAACGTGATGTATAGTAGTAGCTTGAGAAGTTTTGCGTTCCCCCCACCCGCTGAATCACAAGCTAGTTAATAAATGTTTGTGAAATAAATGGGTTTGTCCTCCCTCCTACTGACGTATCTTTAAACTGACTCTTCCTTTTAAGTTAGTTTATGTTTAGCGTAGTTACCTATCATGCACTTATTTTCTAAAAAAGAATTTAACCTTGTATTTGATGCTGTTTGCCTGTATAAAGCAGCCAGATGTTTGACATTTGAACAAGTGTAGTGGCATCCAAGTGTTTTCTAGATATTGCCCCGTTTTTGGAATTGCATAGTTAAGATAATACAAGTCTGTACCATGTATCCCTTTGATGAAACTAAAATTAGACTGTTTGGCAGGAAGAGTTTATCAATAGCATTAAATAAATTTTAAATGATGAGGTTTCATTTGAGAGTCCAACACTTGAGAAACTTAAATTTAGCTTAAAATATAGAAATTAGATCTGATTTTCTATTTTTAAGAAATCCAAAACCCACAGGTTTTTAGATATTTGTAAGAAGGAACATAAGTCTGTATGTGATATACAAGGTGAATTTTGAAAGATTAGGTTAGTACTTGTGCTACCACTTTTAAAATAAAGATTCATTGACAATTCATTTATTTTGGGTTTTTTGTTTTTTTTCCTTGACAGATGAAAATGAAGTTGAAAGGCCAGAAGAAGAAAATGTCAGGTTAGTGAAATTGCCAGTTGATACCTATACTGATCATGTAGTGGTGCCAATCTTGCAGTTATTAAGAGTTATAAATTTGGATTTTATATGTGATTATTAAGGTTAAGCTGAAATTTGTAGTTGATTAAAGTTTTAAGGACCTGCATTCATAAAATATAGAGAAGAATTTTTCTGGTTTCTGTCAGCTTCTTAGGGATAGAGACTGAACCTGTGATTTCATTGGTATTAGGAACTTGTGTGTGAGGAAACTCTTTCTGCCAGTGCAGGCTTCTCTGCCACTTACAGTCTTAGAGTTTTCTAGAGTAATGAGAGAGATTGAATGAGCTCCCTAGAGTCACACAACCAGTATACGTCTGGTCACCTTGGCTGCTAGGTCAGCTTTTGATCCCCTATGCCATGCTGCCTCTTCTGTTAAAAACTTAGAACATAGTATCTTTTGTTATTTTCACAGTTTTTGTTTTTCACTATTTACTACCTTAAGGTGAATTCGGTAAATCTATATGCAAACTGGAAACTTTTTAAACTTATACATTCATTAGGCTTTTCTAAAATTCTAACTAGTATAATAATCAAAATTAATAATACTATGGTCAAGAAAATTACCTGTTACCAATTTGTTTAAATTGCTTGGTGCTTTGTTACAAGAGTATCTTTGTTTGATGTGCTAGGGTGAATGTGTGGCTACATTTTATTGAATTAATATACAAGAAATCTCCAGTCTATAAAAATTCAGTTTACCAACACACCATATAAATAAATTGCCATCTATACACTACCCTGCCTCTTTACCACTAAGCCCATAGCCCAGTGTGAAAGAATTTCAGCTTAGAGAGAATTTCTAGATACAAAAGAGACCACTGAGAAGATTGAAGAGACTTTGGTTCATGCATTGCCTTTACTACTTATAAGCCTTCCTAGATTGCTCATGAGATAACTTTATAGTGAAAAGAACATAGTGTATGAGTTGGAAGACCTTGGTTGAAAGTGTCCTATACTTCTGGATCTGTTAATGCTAGGGAAGACATTTAACCTCTCTGAAGCTTTGGTTTCCTTATCTGTAGAATGAGGGTATTAATACTAGTACTACCAGCTTCACAGAGGTTTTTTGGAAAAAGTACCTATAATCCAAAAATCACTACATAAAAGTGGACTCACTAATATTCTTTAGTATTAAAGTTTGCCTGCATTTTGAGGTAAGTAGATTTTTGTGAGCAAGACTTAGAATATAATCAGTTTTCAATTTCTTTGGGAAAATGTGTTCTAGCTTTTTTTTTTTTTACAAGCTTATAAAAGGCAACCCATTCTTTTTTTCACATGTATATGTGGATTTTATTTTGGGTTTTTTTTTTAAATTAATTATTTTTAGTTCTCAACATTCACTTCCACAAGATTTTGAGTTCCAAATTTTCTCCCCATCTCTCCCCTCCCCCCACCCCAAGACAGCATGGATTCTAAATACCCCTTCCCCCAATCTGCCCTCCTTTTTATCACCCTCCCCCCCATTGTCCCCTCCCCTTCAATTTTCCTGTAGAGCAGGATAGATTTCTATACCCTATTGTCTATATATCTTATTTCCCAGCTGCATGTAAAAAACAATTTTTAACATTCATTTTTAAAACTTTGGGTTCCAAATTCTCTCGCTTCTTTCCTCCCCACCCACCTTCATTGAGAAGGCAAGCGATTTGATGTAGGTTATACATGTGTAGTCATGCACAACGCTTCCATAATAGTCATGTTGTGAAATACTAACTATAATTCCCTCCATCCTATACTATTCTATTCTCTCCTTTGACCCTGTCCCTCCTCAAAAGTATTTGCTTCTGATTACCCCTTCACCCAATCTGCCCTCCCTTCTATCATCTCCCCCTCTTTTATCCCTTTTCCCCCTATTTCCTGTAGGGTAAGATAGATTTCCATACCTAATTGAGTGTGTATGTTACTCCCTCCTTAAGTCAAATCCAGTGAGAGTAAGATTCATTCATTCCCTCTCACCTCCTCCCTCTTCCCTTCCACTATAAAAACTTTTTCTTGTATCTTGTGTGTGAGATAATTTACTCCATTCTATCTCTTCCTTTCTCCTCTGCCCAATACAATTCTCTCTCTCTCACTCCTTAATTTTATTTTTTACATATCATCCCTTCATATTCAACTCATCCTGTGCCCTTTGTCTACACATGTTTATTTATTTATTTATATATTTATGTATTTTCCCTCCAACTACCCTAATACTAAGAAAGGTCTCATGAGTACAAATGTCATTTTTCCACGTAGGAATGTAAACAGTTCAACTTTAATAAGTCTCTTATGATTTCTCTTTCAAGTTTACCTTTTCATGCTTCTCTTGAGTCTTGTATTTGAAAGTCAGATTTTCTTTTCAGCCCTGGTCTTGTCATCAAGAATGCTTGAAAGTCCTCTATTTCATTGAGTGTCCATTTTTCCCCCTGAAAGATTATACTCAGTTTTGCTGGGTAGGTGATTCTTTGTTTTAATCCTAACTCCTTTGACCTTCTGAATATCATATTCCAAGTCCTCAGATCCCTTAATGTAGAAGCTGCTAAATCTTGTGTTATCCTGATTGTGTCTCCACAATACTTGAATTGTTTCTTTCTGGCTGCTTGCAATATTTTCTCCTTAACTTGGGAAGGCAACCCATTCTTATGTTAAAGACTGCCAATATCAGTTCTGATGAATCTAGACTAAATTGTTTTCAATCTTTGCTTATTATTGTTGCAGTAGTCTTATATGTTGAGAAAGGACTTCTGAGGTACAGTTCTTTATAACATTAGACTAGTGTGGCAAAGTTTCTAAATCTGACTATATTATACAATAAGGGTGGTTATTGTGGGTTCATCTATATGAAAGACTGAAATTCCTAGTTTTGAAGTTTTGATTTACTCATCAGATTCCTTAAAGTTATTATAGTCAGCAACAATAATCTATTCCATAAGTTTTATTTGGGTTAATTTAATAAAATAGTGTATTTCATTTTGCATTTTGACTAAATTTCAAAAATTCACCTTTAATGATTAATGTAGTTCATTATGCTGATTGATAGTGATGGAGTTAATATACCAGTTTGTGTTCCCATTCTAATGCATTTCTCCTGCAATTTGTGTACTGTAGTTATCTTTGATTTTTAGTCTTGACTCTTTTCATGAGAGCAGGGATCATGATGTTGTTAAATTTTATACCATCCCCTATCCTAATACAGTGAGTGGTGTGCAGGTGCTAAGTAAATGTTTGGTGAATGAATAAGGGAAAGATTGTTGGGGGTAGGATGAAAGGCTTTGTGGAAGGGGGATCATTTTAGTTGTGTTCATAAGATTTAGAGCCAAAGCGTATGTTAGGTTATATAGTTAAATTGTCTCATTTTATAGATGAGGAACCTGAAGCCCAGAGAGATTTAAATGAATTGCTCAGGGTCACACAGGTAATGTGACAGAGCTAGAATGTGAACCAAACTCTTCTGACCTGAAATGCATCATTCTTTTTTGCATCCCTAAAGTTTTAAAGGATAAATTCCACAGACTAGGAGGAGGGAGGACAGTTCAGACAGAGAGCAATGTTTTTACAGGAATGAAAGGCTTTTGTTGTCAAAGAAATATTATCATTAATCTGAAATTCCTTTATCTAATCATAATCTGTTCACATTCCACCTACCCTTCTACTTTAGAACCTCTTACCCTGTTTTTCATCCTCGCTATGACTTCTAATTCTTCCACCCCTCAGGTCTTCCTCAGGCCATTGCTGCTATACTGGCTACACTCTTCTGCCTTGTCCATCTTGACCCTTTCATGAACCAGTCCTTGTCCTATCACCTTTCTTGCCCTGATAAGCCCCAGCCTTGAATTACTCCCATCATCCACTGCCTTCACTCCCATTCATATGCTATTCAACAACAAAACTAGAGAAAATTGTGTTGATAGTGTCCATTAAAATATGTTACATAATTTCAACTGTGTCCTCATTGAGGCAAGACAACCCTTTACACCTCCATCATTGATTCACTATCCCACTCTCTGTAGCACCTCTTCCAAACCTTTTCATCCCTCTCAGCTGAGAACCTTGCCTCATATTTGACTGAAAAAAATGAGGCCATTTGTTAAGAGCTCCCTTTTTCTCCATCCCACCTCACTCAGATGTCTTGTGCTGCTATCCTCCTTCACTCCTGTCCCACAGGAAGTGGTGGCCCTTGCTCCTTGGCAAGAAAAAATCCTGTATGTACACAAGTGATTTTGTTCCATACTGGATTCTCTAGTAGATTGACAACTTTCTTACTATTCCTCAATATCTGCTGACTGCTTTCTTCTCCCTACAAACAGGGCCATGTCTTATAATTCTCAAAAAAAATCCTCTTTATCTTTTCACCTCATCTAAATAGCTTCCTGTATCTCTCCTTGCATTCCTGGCTAAATTCCATGTGTAGGGTGTTCCTTTACTTCCTTTCCTCTCACTCTCTTAACTCTCCACAATCTGGCTTCCAACCTTATCATTTAACTGAAACGTCCCTCTTCGATGATATTTTGCCAGTGATTTCTTAGTTGCCAAATCTAATGGTCTTTTTTCCCTCAATATTCATCCTTCTTGACTTCTTTGTACCCTCTTAATTCAATTCTTCCCTCTTGTTCTTGGTATTCTCTTCTCCAGGTTTTTATGACATTGCTTTCTCCTGGTTGTCCTACATGTTTGAACTCTCCTCAGTCTCCCTTGCTAGATCTTCATCCAGGTTGTGTCTGCTTTCTTGGGCCCTCTTCTCTATCTATATTATTTTGCTTGGTCATCTCATTAGCTCCCATAGATTCAGTTATCATCTCTGTGCAGGTGATTCTTAGATCTTGTTATTCAACTTTAACTTCTCTTCTGACTTCTAGTCTTGCGTATCCAACTACTTATTGGATTGGATGTCCCATATACATCTTAAACACAACATTTTCAAAAATGAATTTTCTCCCCAAATTCTTCCTTTTCCAAACTTCCCTATAATAGTCATGGACACCACTATCCTCCCAGTCATTCAGGCTTACAACCGTGGTGTCATCCTTGACTCCCCACTCTTTCTCACCCAGATACCCTTTTCCCTCCTACCCCCCCCCATTCACATCAGTTACTAAGTTTGCTCCATTCTCCCTTTGAAACATCTTGTGCATATACCTCCTTTTTCTCCCTTGACACTGACATTATGCCTGGATTATTGCAGTAGACTGCTAGTTGGTCTCCCTGCCTGCTGTTTCCCCGCTCCAGTCCATCCTCCACTCAGCTGTCAAAGCGATCTTCCTAAAGCATGGTTCAGACCTTGTTACCCAATCCATTAAGCTACAGTGACTCCATATTGCTTACATAATCAAATATAAAATACTCTTCTTGGCTTTCAAAGCTCTTCATAACCCACCACACTTTGCCATTTGTCTTTGTCTTCCAGCCTTAACCTCTTCACACATTTTGAGATTCAGTGCTGTTGGCCTCCTCACTTTTATTCATCTATGACTTTTCATCTCCTGTTTCTATGTATTTCCACTGGCTGTCCCCAATGCCTGAAGTTCTCTCCCTCTTCTTATATGTCTCCTGGTTTCTCTGGCTTTTTTCACATCTCAGCTAAAATCCTAACTTTTACAAGAAACCTTTCCAGATCGTCCTTAATTCAAGTGCCTTTCAGATTATCTTCATTTTATCTTGAATGTATACAGTTGCTTCTATTCCTCTCCCCACTCCCCACTGCATTAGATTCTGAGCTCCTTGAGAGTAAGGACTGTTTTTGCCTTTCTTTATATTTCCACAACTTAGCACACTGCTGGTCACGTAAAAAGTGCTTAAATAAACATTTGTTGACTTGAAAGTGGATTTATTCCTTAATTACTTTAATTTATTACTTAAAAGAATCTTAATGAACTACCACAATTGAAACAAATTACACTTTATAACTAACAAATTGGCAGAGATGACACAAGGAATAGAAACTTCATATTTGAGATGCTGGGATGACAGGCACACTAATAACAACCTATTGATGTAGCTGTTAATTTCTCCAACTATCATGAAAACAATTTTGGAATTGTTTTTTTAAAAGTGATTAAAATGTCCATGCTCCTTGATCCAGAGATCTCATTACTAAGTCTGTACCTCAAGGAGGTTTCTGTCAAAGTCAGAAAGATTCCATATGTATATCTGTCTGCATATGTGTGTGTATGTATGTATGTATATATATATACACATACATAAGCACATACATTGGGAAATGCAGGTGATACAGAAACAAAAGATACCGTATGTGTTTTTATATATATATGTATGTACATATTTTGTTATATATACATATGTATGTGCCAAAATATTCATTGCATTGCTTTTAAAAAATTAAAACTTTAGTGGTATCTTTTGTCTTTTGTATTACATGCATTTCCTGATGCATATTTCCTCTATAAAAGGGAAATCTTCACAGAAAGCCATCTCTTATTTAAAAAAAAAAGTTCTGCAGTACTGGCATGTAAAAAAAGTTTGACATTATACATGGTATTCCACACCCATGAATCCTCACTTTCTTATTACAGCACTTTCTGTGGTAACAAAGAATTGGGAACAAAATTGGTAGGAATAGGGAATGGCTAAACAAATAGTGGTCTGTAAATATCACGGAATAGTGTTGTGCCATAAGAAACAAGGAATTTAAAAAAATTCATTAAGACATGGGAAGACAAACTGATGCAGAGTGAAATCAACGATATATATATATGTACTCAAACAATGTAAATGGAAAGAACAAAATAAAATTGAGCAATGTGTAAATTATAATGACCAAGAAGAATTGAGAAAATAAAATTGAGCAATGTGTAAATTATAGTGACCAAGAAGAATTGAGAAAATATACCTCCTCTTGAAGACATGGACGATTAGGGACGTGGGGAGATGAATATGCTGTCAGATGTGACTTCTGTTGGTTGTGCTGAATTTTTAAAAATCTTTTGTTTTTTGGAGTGATCTATATTTGGAAATAAATGATTTAAAAAAACAAAAAGTATCAGTGAAACAAGAAAAACAAACATTTTAAATAGTTTAAATCTAGTTCAGAGAACATTGGACTTAATAATGAAAATACAAGGCTTTTCCTGAACAATGATATCAAATATTTAAAAAGTTTTTGATCTAGTTGCTTTTTTCCTCACAATCCTCTGCCATGTGTGTTTTTCTTGTGTTTTTTTTTTAATAAGTTTTTGTTGATGCCTTTTTTTTAATATCACCTTAATTTGCTCCAGTATCCTTCCCCATCCCTCTCACAAAACTATCTCTTATAACAAATATTTTTTCAAAGATAAAAAAAAAAAGAAAATGAGGGGAAAATCTCTGAAAATATATATAGAATACAATTCTTGTGAACCACCAACCTGTCTGTAAAGGGATAGCATGGGGGTATCTTCTCATATCTCTTCCTTCAAGTCATGCTTGTTCTTTATAATTTTGAAACACTGACTTAATTTTTTGTAGGTCTTTTCATGTACATTGTTGTATAGGCATTGTGCATACTGTTTTCTTGGTTCTACTTACTCTGCTTTTCACTCTATCAATTCATGTGTATCTTTTCATTCTCTGTATTCATCACATTCATCATTTCTTACAGCATGAGGTTGTTCATGATTCCCACTGTACAACGCATATAGATATTGGAAACTTCTTTATGGCAAAGGCATAGTATAGTTCCAGGTATCTTTACTTAAAAAATACTATTTTGGTCCTAATATAAACATTAATATTTTTTAAACTCTTATATAAGGTACAGTGATGGTAGTAGTTATATTGTCCTGTAATGAAAAGAGGAAAAGTAAAGGCGCTATTTGAGCTGATCTCAGATTATAGGAATTTTAAGATCAAAATTGGGTATAGTAGTTTTTACCAGATCAGAGGACACTTTTCTATACAATCACTTAAAATAGTTTCCAAGTACTTGCCATTTTAAACTACTTGTTAATCAGTGATTAAATTATAGGTCATTGATTTAGAGAATGGAGTTGGCTAGCATAAGTACTTCTCATCAGCCAAAAGTAATCTCTAATTGCATTTGAACTCTCATAGCTGCATGATATAGTGAGAAGAACACTTAAATTGGGGTTGAGACCCAATTTGAATTCTGATTATCACTTGTGTGATGATTAGTGATTTGGGTTCACTTGCCCAAAGTGGTATCCTCATCTGTAAAGTAGTTGTGAGAAAAGGCTTTGTAAACCTTAAAATAGCTTATCTACTTATTTATCTAGAGATTGTCTAATGTAATGTCATTTTTAATTACATTTTTTTTGTTCTTTTACTACATCTTCACATTTCATTGTATTTTTATTTGTAAATGTTCCTTTTCTTTACCACTATAACCCCAACCCCTTCTCACCCCAAACAAGACTATAAGTGCCTTGAATCCAGGTACTATTGTCTGATTCCCAGTGTCCCATTATACTGTATTTGTGGTAGTCACTTATATATGTGGCATATGATGGTTTTTATATACTAGTTGTATAATAACTGGCTTGGGTTTGTTTGTTTGGTTTTTTTAAGTGCTAATCCTCCATCTGGAATTGAAGATGAAACTGCAGAAAATGGGATATCAAAACCAGTAAGTTTAATTATGTCTATTATCAGACTCGTATACTTTAGGATGTTTTGTGGAGAAGTGTTTTTCTTTGCTTAAAGTAAGCCTTTATGAATATAGAACTTGATATTGTCAAAAAAAAAAAGCATTGGATTTATAATCTAAAGATCCGAGAACCGATTAATAGTGATGAGACTAAACAAATCACTTAGTCTCTATTAACCTCAGCTCCCTTATCCATAAAATGGGGATAATGGTGTTTCTATCTACTGCACAGGGTAGCGTTAAGGAAAATACTTTCTGAACTCCAAAGAACTATGTAAATTCAAGCTTTTATTATTGTTATTTTGCTCTGCTTTCTCAGAATATTACATCTTTAGGGGAACCATAGCCAGAGTAGTTTGCTCATAATGGATAATCATAAGCATATAAGTAAATTCATAAGCAATTATCCTCTCAATTTGATTAGATTTTTCCAGTGCCTACTAAGTCAGAGAATCATAACATTTTAGGTACTGAGTTGAAGAGTCTTTGTGTCACATCCAAACCATGAAATTGCTCTGTATTTGTCAAAATGTTCTCTGGCTTTGAACTCACTTTTCAGATCTTTCATTCCATATGTAATAGAAAGAGGGACAACTGTTCTGTCATAATGACAGAATCTCCATAGGAACTCTCCTTCCTTGCTTTCTGTTACCTGGACTCTTTCCCCTTCAACCCCTCCTCCTATACACTTTGCCTTCCTGTCACTCTCTTTCTACCTCAGGCCCCCAGCATCTGATGGTAATGACAAGGGAAAAGGACAAATATGTTAACCCTGCTATTCCCCTACCCCACCACCCTTTCACACATTGCCCTCCTTCCACTCTCTTAGCTTCCCAAGTGTTAGGTCTTGTTTTCCCCTAACCCCAGTTCTTTTGATAAGATGGTTAGGATAGTTTGAATTTTGTTTTCCTCTGGAAAAAAAAAACCCCAAAACTCTTAATTTCTCATTCAAAGCCTCAACTTTTATTACTCAAATGTAATTTTTATTTTGGCAACATCTAACTGAAAAAAGAGAATTGGGAAAGCAGGCATATAAGGGAACCTTTTTACTCCCTACATGTTTCTCCTTCCATTTTAGCATATAAAATCCTTTGAACCTTAAAAGGTCTATACATTTTAGGGACAGGAAAATTCATTCAAAGCTATGAAACTAGACTCTTTTGTATTTGATTTTCCAGAACCTAGCATAGTGTCTGTCATGTAGTAGGCACTTAATAAATGCTCATTAATCAATTGCTTGGTTCCATATTAGGCTTGAGAGGAAATCTTGTCGGGTGGCAACAGTTGGTACAATAGAAAGGGAAGTACTCGTGTATATACATATGGCCTGGAATAACGTTTTAGGGTAGAGAGTTATTAAAACAAAAAGGGGGTAGAGGTGGGAATGTAGTTGAGCAAAGGAAAGGAACGTCTAGAGCCAACCTAAGCAGTAATCTCCACCTTTAGCCCTGGCTCTTACAACTCCATATCTGAATCCTTGCATTCCCCTTCTAGCTTCTCACGAAAGTAGATCGCCATTCTCTCAGAGTGGCCTGGGACTAGCTGAGGGAGTTCCTGCTCTCACTACATTTAGGCAAGGGTGTTATGTGACCTTGGCAAACCAAGACTGTAAAGACATTTTCCCATGGGAACATTGTGGCACATAATGTTTAGATTCTATAATATTTGTGTTATAAGTTAATTTAACTTACAGGGATTGCACTGGAGACTTCATTATTGATAACGCTTCTTTGAGAAGATTGTTCCAGTTAAGCAACTTAAGAAAAGACCCTCTGGGACACAATATCCTAAGTTTGGTATTATTTATGTTTAAGGACCATGGATTTAGAGCTAAAACAGACTTCATTAAAGTCGTTAGGACCAAACTCCCCCCTCCCCCCCCAATCACCTCCCCTTTTATGGATGAGGAAATTGAGACCCAGTGAAGCTATTGGATTCTTGTGGTTACATGGGTAATAGGTGTCAGAGCCAGAATTCAAATCCAGGTTCAATGGGATAGCATTAGGAAAGTATTTTGACAAAAATCATGGTCATTTTTAGATACCATACTTGCTATATGGGGCAGCGTTTCTACCCAGGATTCTGTCAGTAAGATAAATATTTTCACCTTTTACCAGGAAAGTCAAGACCAGTGAATTGCCCAGCTTGTGCTTTTATATGGAACCATAATCTAGCAGTGTTACCCTGTCTCATCTCCTTATTGTCTTCTTTGTGGTTGGACACAAAACTGGTATTTGGAACCAGAAAGACAGCTCCCTCACAAATTACAAATGCATTCACCTCAAAGAAGAGAGGTGCATAGATATAGCTACACAAACATTTACATACTGATGTGCACACGTGTACTAAGCATCATATCACTGAGGAAAATGTGCCTGAATTCTTTACTTTTCCTACTTTACATGTAATATCAAGCTCAGAGTTGAGAATGATAAAACCAGCTGAACATCCGGTGAAAGAGTGTTGTCTTCCCAAGATAATTAAGGAAATTGTGGTTCGACACCATAGTACACTTTTTACCTCATCCAACTCTGGTGAATCTTTGATAATAAATTAGTAACTGAAGAATCTTTCAAATTATTCTCTATGTAGAAAGTGACTGAGACTGAAGATGATAGTGAGAGTGACAGTGATGATGATGAAGATGATGTTCACGTGACTATTGGTGATATTAAAACTGGAGCACCACAGTATGGGTGAGTTAACTTTCTTTTTTCTTTTTGGTGAGGCAAAAAGTTGAGTTGCCCATGATCCCACAACTAGTAAGTGTCACGTGTCTGAGGCTGGATTTGCACCCAGGTCCTCCTGCCTCCAAGGCCAGAGCTCTATCCACTGTGCCACCTAGCTCCCCCGTGAGTTAACTTTCAAAAGACTAAAATTTAAAAGCCTCGTGAGACGTAAAGTGTACATACCAAACCAAAGTAGTTGTTGGCTGAGTTCTTTTTCCATTTTTCTTCCATTCCTTAACCTAGGAAACTGAGTAAATGCTTTAAATTTTTTTTACTACGAAAAGTGTGACGTTGTTTTACTAAAGTTAAAGGTGGAAAATATTTGTTGAGCTAAATGGAAAGAGTTTCTTTTTCACAACAATGCAATGCAAAATGTTAAGTTTTTCTTTACACGTATATCATACCTAATATCAGCTGTTTCCATGAAAATGTTAAGTTAGGTAAAATGTCACATGGAGGCAGTTTCGTAGGGATAATGCTTATACACATGCCAATATGGTGTAATTGTAAGCGATTTTACATGGAGAGAAACTAATGCTATGGAGGATCATGTACTCTCTTGGATTGACCCCAGTCATCCAGTTTGCATCCTCAACAATTGGCTGAGTAAGATTACAATAAAGTTTGAAGGCATCGGTTAAGTTATAATATATTCAGGACAAAACAAACACTAATCAGGAATATGATGGTAGGGTATACTTGTATATCTCCTTTTACCACAGTTTCTTATTCATTGGCTTACCCAAACTAGAGTTCAGATTTAATTTTTTTTCTATCAACCAAAACGGTATCAAAAACTATTTCAGTGGGTTGGTATTAGTGTATATATTGTTGTCACCCCCCCCCCTTTTTATTTAGTATTCACAGTTTAAGGAAAAAACCTACATAATTAAATGTTTTACTATGTAAGTTATTCCATATTGCTGTATTGATTCATATCTTCTTTATATTGTTTGGTATGATTTATCTTTCATTATAGCACATAAAGTATAGTACATCTGTTCTGTCATTAAAAGAGAAATATATTGAATTAGAGATTTTGGTGTCTGCAGAGAAAATAAATTGTCTTTTATTTGCCAATTCTACCATGAAATTGTAGGCTTATAAGGACTTTGGGAATTTAACCAATATCTCCAGCTACTACACGTCAGACAAAGTTGCATTTAAACCATCCAAATATAAAAAAATGGTAAAGTGTAGTTTTTCAGCCTCATACAATAACATCCATGTAAGTCACGTCAGAAAAGTCTGCTTTATATCAAAATACCCTGCCCTTTATTTTAAGCCTGTTTTCTTCCATTTCTTTTGTCATCTATAGAAAACATCTCATTGTGTCTAATGATTTTAAGGCATTCTCAGATTGAATACTTCTATTTCCTTTTTGCTTTTCCTCATACATTTTTTCCAGATCTTTAATCATTCTGTTGGCTTTTCTCATCTTCTCTACTTAATTCTTTTCTTTCTCACATGGTTTACTCATGTACTAGATAACTTAACCTCAGTTTTACCAGTACTGAGAGGAAGACGTGTTAGTTTAGTGTGCTTTGTTCCTAGTAATTAACCCTGTTTTCTGATTTCAGTTGTAGAATTTATACCACAACACTTAACTTTTCTTAGCTATTTATCCTTTGTCTCATG
Organism: Vombatus ursinus; assembly: GCF_900497805.2. NCBI lineage: Eukaryota > Metazoa > Chordata > Mammalia > Diprotodontia > Vombatidae > Vombatus > Vombatus ursinus. Next base: position 58,871,866 of record NW_020954596.1, read on the forward strand.
TTTTGTATATAAAGAATCATTAAGCTTAATAGTCATTAAGCTGCCTTACTTAGACTCCTTAACTAAATTGTAATGTTATTCTAATTTCTAAAGTCATTTACTTTCCCAAAAGGTTTTTCAAGTATCTGTTTTAGAAGTAATCCTGTTCCTAGTACAACTTTTCTTATAGTAATGGCAGGTAGAAGTAATGTAATGATTGAAATGCACAAATAATCTCAGAAGCTTTTTGTGTGTGAATGGACATTGAAGTTCCCATTATACTCAACAAGCATTTATTAAGCTGCTGCTAAGTGCCAGAGAGACATATGCAATAAAAGGAACAATTCCTACTTGCAAGGGGCTATTGATAAAACTGATTTATGTCAGTTTTCTTCCATTTTTTAATGATAGATATTAATGGTGAAAGAAATATAGGCAACAAAAGAAGATTAATAGAGGAGAAACTAGGAATATGTATAAGCCATACGTTGGATAATGATTCTTCTAAGAACTGAAAAGAAAAAGTAGATTTCTTTGTCTTAAAAAACTTATTACAGGTCAGTTTTTTTTTCCTTGTCTTTATGGGTCCTTAATCCCACCTTTGTGAACATTTCTTCCACAGAACAGATTGCAAACCATCTGTACCTTCTGATTTCTGATTTTTTTTTTTTGCCCTCTCTTTCTATAAATCATTTATATCAATTCTATGCAATATACCAGAGATTCCCCCTCTCCCTTTTTTTTTCTTGAATATTTTGTGAATTTTTGTGGATAACAGTTTATATGCTTTTCATCTATATTTTTCACTATTTGACCAGCCCATCTGTCCTTTTCTGGTCATGTGGTGAATAATGTTTAACTTTAGTTAAATAAAGTCAGGAGGATCAAGGTTTGAATTGTGCCTCAAGAGAGCTGTGCAGCCCTGCAGAAGTCACTTAATATCAGTTTCTACATCTGTGAATTGGAGACAGAAATACCTGTATATCTATCAAAAGAGCATAGAGAAAACATCTTAGCAGATATCTGTCTTACTTGCCAAACAGAGAGGGATAGCTGACAAAAGCAGCACTAAGTTAGGATATATACATGTTTAAAAAATCTTACAAAATGTTATGGACAACTATGGAAGCAGTGGAGGTAAAGCTAGTTTAAAGAAAGCTTGTCAGGATATCCAGCTAAGCAAAATTATCCCAAGGGCATTTAAAGATTTAAATGGAAAGAAGACTACAAGCAGAAGAAAAACAATAACGGTTTTCTCTCTCAAGGCTGTCTTTAGAACCACAACACTCAGATCTTAGCATCATAATGCCAGATGTGTTTATAGAGAAATTAGAAATGGCTCTGAAGAAAACAGAAGCATTGTGATAGACCAAGTATGTATAGAGTAGACCCACATTGGAGATGGTATTATTATGAGGTGTTGAGAGACTGAAAGGTGACGTATGTGAAGGAGAATATGCCAAAGGCATCGAAAAATCTCAGACTGTAGTCTGAGATATATTGATATCGAATAGGTCACTCAGAAGATATTAAGAACTATCGATCGATCTTATATAAGTCACTTATTCATGAATCAAGAACATTTTTGATGAGGGCATTATGGAATAAGATATTTAGAAATGGCATTCAGCTGTAGACAGCACTATTACCATTTCACTCAGCTGAAAAATGTAGAGAAAATAAGATGTTACTGTATTTATTTGCAAAAAAGCATTAGACGCAGTAGAACAAAACTCTGACTTATGCTAGTTTATAAGAAGGTTTCTCCTTACCATACCATCAGAATCATTCAACATTCCTCAAAAGATGCAACAATATAAAAAATTCTGTCCAGTGATCCTCTGATTATTGAGACAAGGCAATATGTTTACCAAAGATGGTCACTACTGTGTTGGAAGAAGTCCAGCACTAAATCTGCTCAAAAAGGATTCCATGTGAATGGGGAGCTGTCCTCCAGATACTCTCATTTGTACTGATTTCTTTAGCCTCCAGAATTTTACAAAGCGTCCTGAGACTTGTAATCACTAAAACAAGTTTGGTCTTATCTGTCCACACACAAAAGACCAAGTGATGAAGAAGGTCTATTGCTCAGATTTCAGCATGCATTTGGGTGGACTTGCTATAGAGCTTCTCCAATAATATGAATACATCTGAGACCCGACAGTGTGGATGGACAACAAATTGACCTCAGAGTTGAACATGAGGAGGAAAGCAGACTAGATTGCTTTCAATAAGTTTTAAAGTTCCTTAATGACCCCTAAACTTTCCATGAAAACCAAGGCATAAGTTTTAAATACTAACATTCCTATCTGTAAAGCGAGAATAATAATAATGATAATCATAGCAGTTTCACAGGGTTATTATGAGGATCAAATAAGATCACATGTAAAAGTGCTTTGCAAATCTTAAAGCACCATATAAAGGCTATTATTATTATTATTATAACATATGCATCTGCCTCTGAAAGACTAAAATGAGTCATAGAGGAGAGTGGAGAGTTATATGAGGCAATGGTGTCACTCAAATAGAAATGGAATCCTATTGTCTACATATTGACTTAGAAAACCATCTATCAAGACTTACGTTTTATTGCATTTTTATTTATTTTGTTAAACATTTCCTAGTTCCATTTTTATTTGATTCAGGCTGCACTGGGGTGGGGGTGAAGGTGAGGGATGATGTGAGTTTGACACCTCTGGTACAGGAGATGTGAGTGGACTACAACATGGAAGGCATAAGTACCAAAGGAAAAAGACGTCATGAAGGAAGCACGTGATAAGAAGAGAGGATGTGGTGAGGGGTAATAGGTAGACATCCAGGTTCTTTCATTTAGTCCTCGTGCAATGTCATGAGAGAAAGAAGAAAGCTTCCTATACATCGTGTGGACCCCCAGCATCTTAACTTTTGGGGTGATATGCATGGTCAGGTGTTTATGGGTTATGAACTGTATGGTTGTAGTGAACTTATAAGTTAATGCATTCAGAGATCCTTTGGAGTAATTTCACAATCTCTGCCACATGAGAAAATAGAAACGGCACCAAACAAAATAAAAGATGGAACACAAGACACATAGAGAAGGTCTGTTCTGGAAGTTAACACCATTTCTAGGATATGGAGAAGATGAATTTCAAACTTCCTGGGGAAAAAAGGATGACAACAAACATTTGGAAAAAATCATAACCTTATAGTTACATTTCCCTTCCATCTCACCCCAAAAAAAGCAATTGAGGGACCCTTTTCAACTCTACAAAATCTATGTGAGAATAAGCATTTATAGAAGACATGCTCTCAATAGCATGAGTAGGAGGCAAGGTTTTCAAAACTATATCAGCCCACATCTTTTTTATAATCACATAGTTGAATGAAATAGTAAATCCTTATGTACTTGCTGTAAAAAAAACCATTTTATTCTACGGAGCAAAATGGCATCAAAGACCAGGTGCCTCTAATTCAAACATTAAAAATTATAGATGGTTCCTGAAAGGTTGTAACAATACAAATACCTTTGCTCAATCTTCTGACTGTTAATATCACACAAGATGTGATTTTATGTCTTGTTATGTTGAAGATGTATGCATAGTACATAATCTGTATCTAAAAGGGATTCTCTGTAGGTGGTGAGGTCCTCCATATGCTCATATTTACAAAGAACACTGTGCTTGATTGCTGTAATCCCCAGAACATTGCAAAATCTATTCGATGAAATCACTACTCAAACTAACAAATTTGAATAACTTTCCACAAAGGAAACAATTGAGTAATTTTTTTTTCAGATGTGCAGTTGCAGGACAATTGCTGGAGCTTGTCCAGTAGTACCTGTATCTTAAGCAGATACTATGGATAAACAAGGAACTGGGCCCAGAGTTGAATAAGAGGAAAAGTAGCCTCAGGGGCAGTTAAGAAACTACCTTATGTTTTAATGACCTCCAACCTTTTTTCCTCTGGAATTGTGATTGGTCATTTTGTTTGTTATTGTAATTATGTAAAATGTTTTCCTGGTTCTACTTGTTTCACTCTGTATCAGTTTGAATTAGTCTTCCTAGGTTTTTATGAAACTATCTATTTCATCACTTTTTTCCCTTTCATCATTTCTTTGGCACAATAATATTCTATTGCATTTGTATTCCATGATTTGTTCAGCCATTCCTCAATTGATGAACACCTCCTTTAGTTTTCAGTTCTTTGCCATTACAAAAAAAGCAGCTATAAATATTTTTGTACATATTTGATCCTTTATCTTTTTAATTTCTTTGGGCTATAGACCTGGTAGTGATATCACTGTGTCACAACTTAGTGAATTTTTAGACCTTTCCTTTGAAACAGAGGCCTATCTTTTTAAGCACATTTTTTTTTATTAAAAAGCACATTAATTTATTAATTTATTTTGATTTATCAACAGTCACTTCCATAAGCTTTTGAGTTTTAATTTTTTCTCCCTTTCCTTCCCCACCTCTCTCCTCAAGATGGTGTGCAATCTGATATAGGCTCTACATTCCTATTAAACATATTTTCACATTAGTCATGTTGTAAGGAAGAATTAGAACCAATAGGAGAAACCACAAGAAAGAGGAAACAAAACAAAACAGAAGAAAAAAAGCAAATAGTGTGCCTTGATCTGCATTCAAACTCCATAGTTCTTTTTTTGGATGTGGATAGCATTTTCCATCATGAGACCTTTGGAGATATCTTAGATCCTTGTATTGCTGGGAAGGGTTAAATTTATCAGTATTAGTCATTGCGCAACATGGCTGTTATTGCGTACAACATTCTCTTGGTTCTGCTCATTTCACTCAGCATCAGACCATACAAGTCTTTCCAGGTTTTTCTGAAGTCAGTCTGCTCGTCATTTCTTATAGCACCATAGTATTCCATTATATTTATATACCACAACTTGTTCAGCCATTCCCCAATTGATGGGCATCCTCTCAATTTCCAATTCTTTGCCACCACAAAAAGAACTGCTATGAATGTTTTTGTACACACGGGTCCTTTTCCCATTTGTATGATCTCTTTGGGATACAGCCCTAGAAATACTATTTCTGGGTCAAAGGGTATGCACATTTTTATAGTCCTTTGGGCATAGTTCCAAATTGCCTTCCAAAATGGTTAGATTATTTCACAACTCCACCAGCAATGATCAGTGTTCCAATTTTCCCACATCTTCTCCAGCATTTATCATTTTCTTGTTTTGTCATGTTGGCCATTCTGATAGGTGTGATGTGGTACCTCAGAGTTGTTTTAAATTGCATTTCTCTAATCAATAGTGATTTAGAGCATTTTTTCATATGACTATAGATGGATTTAATTTCTTCATCTGAGAACTGCCTGTTCATATCCTTTGACCATTTATTAATTGGGGAACGACCTGTATTCTTATAAAGTTGATTTGTCTTATAAATGAGACCCTTATCATAGACACTGGTTGTGAAAATTCATTCCTAGTTTTCTGCTTCCCTTCTAATTTTGGTTGCATTGACTTTGTGCAAAAACTTTTCAATTTAACATAATCAAAATTATCTGTTTTGCATTTCATAATGTACTGTATCTCCTGTTTGGTCATAAATTCTCTGTTCTCCATAAACCGGACAGGTAAACTATTCCTTGCTCTCTGAGTTTGTTTACAGTATCAGCCTTTATATCTAAATCATGAACCCATTTTGACTTTATTTTGTTATGTTGGTGTGAGATTTTGGTCTATGCCTAGTTTCTGCCATACTCTTTTCCAGTTTTTCCAGCAGTTTTTGTCAAATACTGAATTCTTATCCCAGAAGCTGGGGTCTTTGGGTTTATCAAATAGTTTGAGCACATTATTGATGATAGTCGTAGAATACCAAAGTCTTGAGTGACTTGCAACTTTTAAAGTCTCCATACTTAAAGTTTGTGTTCACCCAGAGGGAAATGGAGAGGTTCACAATTAAGTCTTTTTTATTACAAGCTGGGGTCAGATTTTTCCCATAGGAATACCTTGCCAAAATGAAGGAAGTTTGTAGGGAGACAAGTTTTGATAAAAGACCATTTCCTTTGGATTGAACTTATTTTTCTTTCCAGGATTACACCTAAAGAATAAAATGAGTTTAATCTGTAATGTTAAACTTAACATGTTTGATGAAATCACAAAATACTTGCCATAGGAAGAAAATAAAATGCATAACAGAAAAGTAATTTTACAGATTTTTTTTTTCTTCAAAATAAAAATAATACACAATTAGGCAAGCTCATCTTAAGGTAGGATTCCACCTACTGTTGACCATGTTGTTTATTTTTGTACTTAAACCTAGGGTTTTGAATCTTTAAATAAACGCATCTTTTTAATGTAAATTTATCTTGATGAGCGCACAATAATTCATTCAGATTATGTATGTGTTTATCTGTATGTAGTTTATCTGAGTGCATTGGAGTTTTTACTGACTTACTACATTGATTAAACTTTTTGATGTAATTTTTGCTTTTAGGAGCTATGGTACAGCACCTGTAAATCTTAATATCAAGACAGGAGGAAGAGTTTATGGAGCTGCAGGTAAAATTTGCATATTGGCATGAGTAGAAATTAATGGAAATATTGGTAAAAGTAATAATTCAGGAGAAGTTAAAAATCAAGTGTTAGACATACAAATGAGTTAGGAACTTTATTTACTAAAGCCTGCCATTAAACTTTTTATGTGACATTTCCAGTAAATTGTATTTGTTCTGACTTATGCAATAAATTGGCAAAACCTCAATATGTATTTTGTACAAATATCTTCTTATATAATGATACTCAGGTATTTAGTCTGCCATGCCACCAAAGTATACCCATGGAGGACATCCTCCATGATGGTGGCAATATGATTTGCCATTATATGTCTCCTTGTTTTATACTTCACTTGACAATTATCAGAGGGCTAACAAAGTTATTTTTATTTTTATAATTATCAAGAAATCATATTCGATTTTGACATGAGACAACTGTTGGAGTTGGACCTTTGAGGAAGCATTTTGCTGTATAGTAGGGGCTGCTAAATTCTGGCCTTCACCACCTGTTGTTTTATGACTGGCAAGCAAACATCAAGAATGTTTTTTACATTTTAAAATTTTTCACAGTGTTTAAAAATTTAACAACCATTTTTAGTTATAGGAACAGGCTTCAAGCCTTGACCCTCAGGTGAGTCCATATTTGCCAACCTATTCTCTGTAGAATCTGATTTTTAGTAATCAGTTGACAAATAAGTACAGGGGGATGTTAAATTCTCTACAGTTTTCATTCAGTTGAATGATAATTTGCTATTGGAAAAACCGTAGCCACTTCAGGGTGTGCTTAGATTTTTCTTATATTTTATAGAAATGGGAAAGTAGTTATCTTCACTTGTGATTACTGAAATTCTGTCTTGCTGTGTATGCATATATGCTTATGTGTGTGCTTGTATAAAGTCCAGAATTTTCCCCACATCTTTGTTATCCTTTCTGTTTGCACATACCTTGATGCTTAACCCTTCAATGCTCTCTCTCCCCCCCCTACCATTTCTGTCCCATTTACCATGGATCTCCGTGTATACATTTTTATGGATCATGACCAGGTGCTTTTCTTCTCTCTTTTTCATCTCTACTAGCAACAGATCAAGGGAAGTAATATTAGGGTCCAAATGTTATAGCTTCACTGTCTTTGATCATGAAACAGTTTGTTAGAGTAATTTTGTTTGATCTTCACAATTTTTTGACTGTCCATCTTCCAATTTCATCCTTGAAAACCTTAGGAATGACTTATTAGTTGGGTCTGTTGCCAAACTTTCTACTAGTTTTACTTTCTACTGCTTCTCAGTTTATATTTAAAACCCATAATGATCTTAGTTGCTGTATCTCTACTTGACAAGAAGATTAAGTATATGCTGAGGTGGTTTCTAAGTTCCTTTGGTTTCCTCTGGACAGTCGATTTACCTGAGTAAATAGTCTTCAGAAAATTGTTATAATCTGTGTTGATACCTCTTATTCCAGCTCCTTCTAATTTTTTTTGGCACTGATGACTTGTTTAGGTCAGGTTAAAATTGTTTCATTTGAATGACAGTGCATCTTTTTTTTCTCCCCTCGCATTTAGTCTTCCAGATTTTTTTCCCCCCCAAATCTTTATGCTAACAATGTACACGTGTGTGTTATGTGGCACTCACCATATCCATTGTTTGCTTATGCTTTTCTTGAATTAAGTTTTCATGTTTGACTAACATAAAGCCGTTTTTGTACTCATTTGTCCTCTCTTATTTTACTTGTGAATTATATTTTCCAACTTCTTTTGTCCACCTTTTCATTGAAGACAATCGGTATCAATATGTTTAATTAATTGGAAAGATATTATTGAGTCCTTAATAGAATTTCTATAACCTTTTTCCTTGGCACATAATATACGATCATATTAATGATAATATTTTTTACAAATCAGTATTTTAAGCTTTGTGTTTCAAAATGAACAAATAGCCCATGAAACATTTCTGGTGGCCTTGAAATAAAGATTCACTCCTTTATTTGCATGTCCAGGGAGAACATGTAGCCATCCTTCTGTATAGCTATAAGTTTAACTTGCTTTTGTTTTCGAGTTACAGTTTTACTGCGAATATCTAATTTGATCCAATTCAGTTCTGTTAGTAGTGTGTCCACTTGCTGGTCATTGACTGAGGATCTCTCATTTAGAGTACCAATAGCTGAGCTGATATTTATAAGTAGTCTAAGGCTGATCATTTTAGTGCTCTCAGTGCCCTTTTCCTGTTCTGCCCCATCACCACAGGACAGATGCCAAGTGGCTTCACCCAGGACTTTGCATAGTTTCATCGTTTTGTTGAATTGTTTCATGGATTTCCATAGCTAAAGAAGTCATTAGGCTTCTGGGAGATGAGACTCCTTATGTTTAACTCTTTAGTTCTTGGAGACTAGACACAATTTATTGATGGAACTGAACTCAAAGCCTTTCCAGCATGGAAGACTGCTAGAGCTTGCTTTCTACTGTTATATCCTTTGACAACCTAGGATCTTCTTGCTGTGCTAAGGCATGGGATTAGAACTTGTGACTGTTATTTAATTTGCATACTTGTTAACTTTTCTTTTCCTGGATGCTTTTTTTTTTTTTGAGGAAGGGAAATTTATGTTATTAACATTTATGTCATTTGAAATTGGTTCCCATTTTTCTCATCTGTAATTTTTTTTAAACTTTATTTTTTTAAATTAATTTATTTTGATTTATCAACAATCACTTCCATATGCTTTTGAGTTTAAAATTTTTCTCCCCCGTCCTTCCCACCACCCTCTCCAAGAAGGTACACAGTCTGATATAGGCTATACATATATATTCCTATTAAACATATTTCCACATTAGTGATGTTGTAAGAATTAGAACCAATAGGAGGAACCACCAGAAAGAGGAAATAAAACTCAACAAAAGAAAAAAAAATAGCAAGTAGTATGCTTTGATCTGCATTCAAACTCCATACTTATTTCTTTGGATGTGGATAGCATTTTCCATCATGAGGTCTTTGGAGATGTGTTAGATCCTTGTATTGCTGGGAAGGGTTAAATTTATCAATATTAGTCATCGTGCAACGTGGCTGTATTGTGTGCAACATTCTCTTGGTTCTGCTCATTTCACTCAGCATCAGACCATACAAGTCTTTGCAGGTTTTTCTGAAGTCAGCCTGCTCATCATTTCTTACAGCACAATAGTATTCCATTACATTCATATACCGCAACTTGTTCAGCCATTCACCAATTGATGGGCATCCTCTCAATTTCCAATTCTTTGCCACCACAAAAAGAACTGCTATAAATATTTTTGTATACACGGGTCCTTTTCCCATTTGTATGATCTCTTTGGGATACAGCTCTAGAAGTGCTATTGCTGTGTCAAAAGGGTATGCACCTTTTTATAGTCCTTTGGGCATAGTTCCAAATTGCTTTCCAAAATGGTTAGATTATTTCACAACTCCACCAGCAATGCATTAATGTTCCAATTTTCCCACATCTTCTCCAATATTTGTCATTTTGTTGTTTTGTCATGTTGGCCAATCTGATGGGTATGATGTGGTACCTCAGAGTTGTTTTGATTTGCATTTCTCTACTACTACTGATCAGTAGTGATTTAGAGCATTTTTTCATATGGCTATAGATGGCTATAATTTCTTCATCTTCATTTTCATCTGTAATTGAAGGGTTTGGACTCAACCTCTGGGATGCCATGAGCTCTTAACTTCTCAGTCAAATCTCATTTTATTGTAAATTTTCAGTTTCTTCTTCTGTTCTTTCTGTGCTGCCCCCTCCCCTGGCTAACAGGATAAAATATAAACTTCTTATCCTGGCATTTTCTGAATCCATCCTCTCTTTCCAGTTTTATTTCATGGTACTACGCTTTGTAAATGTTTTATTGAACAAATTAAATTCAGGGACCAAACAAAAGCACTGTAAATTGGTATTTAGTTGAGAGAGGGCTGCCTTGGATACATACTGGTTGTGTGATCATGCATAAGTCATAACCTTGTATTTCCCACTCTTAAAACTGTAGGTTATTGGCTAGTTGCCATTCAGGATCAGCAGAGGGAATCCTTACATATACTGATAAAAGCACAGATCCAGGTCAGAATCAAAAATCTTTGTATAGCAAATACCTTCTTAATTCATTTTAATCCTATAAATATTTCTAGATTTTCCCTTGACAAATAAGCAAACACATAAATAAAGGGAGCTACTACTAGTCGTTTCTTTGTTTTCTCACATACAAATCTGAATTTTTTTTTTACCTCACTTGTTCCTCCTTAGCATAAACTAGCTAGGAATGTAACATATATGGCATATGGATTGATTACTTTTTGTTTACATTGCTAAGTAGCTGTTATGTAATTTTTTCTAATAGGGACAAAAGTGAAAGGTGTAGACCTTGATGCACCTGGAAGCATTAATGGAGTTCCACTGTTGGAAGTAGATTTGGATTCGTTTGAAGATAAACCATGGCGGAAACCAGGTAATACTACTTATTTGTACTGCAGTACAAAGTGTTTGGAATAGAGCAGGCATTTGTTTAGTAATGCTTACTGAATGAATCACAGTAAATGTCAGGTATTTTAGATTTTGTTTCTTTTCCTAGTGAAATTTTAATTCAAACAGTTTTGTGTTAGTTGGTTCATTTTTATTTTTTCTTCAGTAATGTCTCAGAAATTAAATCTGGGCACTGTATTTGAATATACTTAGTTCTAATTATATAATGATGACATTTCTCAAATATAGGTAATTAAATGCTATCTGAGATAGAATTATCTTAAAAAAGAGAGTATGATTTTAGTGAACTGGAAATATTAATTGCTATAGAAAGGGAATGTCTATATATGTGTGTATATATATATGTGTGTGTGTGTGTATATATATATGTATATATATGTATATATAAACACACAGAGTGTATAAACACATTTGTTTTCCACTAATATACTAACACTGGAAAAAAAAATATAGCAAGTGTTCAGAATTAGTGTAGCTTCAACATAGTCAGTGATTTTCACAGTTTATTTTGTGTTACTTTGCTGTATAAAAGTAATTAAAACTGGAGAGAACCAGAAGGTACTTGTGCATTAAAAGGTGTCTTTAATTTATAGGTGCTGATCTCTCTGATTACTTTAATTATGGTTTTAATGAAGATACATGGAAAGCTTACTGTGAAAAACAAAAGAGAATACGAATGGGACTTGAATTAATACCAAATAAAATTACGGTAATTAGTAAATATTGTATTCCTCTTTTTTCCCTGCCCATTACCCCAGTCACTTTTCCCTGTTTAAAGGTGGATAACTGCAATATTCTGCAGTTTAGAATGCCATTCTTTCTCCTTTGTTAATAAATTTGTTCTTTTTCCCTTCCCTTCCAGAGTTTCTCAGTAATGTTTCTCAATATTGTTCTTACTTTCATGTGACAGACTAGCTACAACTAGTAGCTAATTCAAAATTGTGTGGTATCTTAATGGGGAATATGTTATTTAACTTAGGCCGAAGACTATACTATGGAAGTTACACCAGGTGCAGAGATCCAAGATGGCAGATACAATCTTTTTAAGGTGAATTTTAGTAAATTATCCTTGGTTGCTCTCATTTTTGTTCTTGAGTATGCTTCCCGTACCACTACTTATAGTGACAAGATTGAAGTGGAAGTAGCTACTTTTTTTCAAACTCTCAGCTTCCTGGTGACTTACAAATTTGCTGAATTGTTTTGTCTCCACTGCTGCAAGCATGTGAGTTATTAGTAGCCTACCATACTAACAAATGCCAGGTGAAACTGTTTGTACTTTGTTACCTTATTTTAAATTACATTGTTTTAGAATATTAAAATTATGTGCCAACCTGCGAGGCAAATGCTATATATATGTATGTGTATATATATATATGTTTATATCGGTCATGGCATTATCTTTTAATAGTGAAGTTGGACTATTTCATTTTTTGCACTTCTTACATGTACTCTTAAGGAAGATAGAGCTTATCTATTTTCATTTGATACTTATTTTATTGATGAAAAACCTTTTTATAATTTAGTCTAATGAAAACATACTAGCCATCCATTGAATGTCCAGTGCTCAGTGGAGTGGCGTAAAGCATTGTAGTTTTTTGTCTTTTATGAACTACTTAAAAGTAGGTTTGTATAAAGCTCACCAAAATTGGCCCAGGCCTTGCCCTCAATCTGATTAGAAGGAATAATAGTACAGTTACATCTCTCCCTCTTACCCCAACTGAGTTCTGACACTCCTGTCCACCTTTGCATATGCACACATACATACTTGATAGTAGATTCAAGAAATAGTTATTGTGCTTTTAGTATACGTGCATTTCTTCTCTTTTTTGAGACCTGGTCTTCATGGAGACTGGCGTTGGAGAAAAGGTTCAAAGTAGTTACTGTGTTGATAGATGTACTCTGGTACCTTCTATGGACCGGATGTGAAGTTTTATACCCACTCCTGGATTGTAATCCTCCCCTAAAATTACTGTCTTGTACAAATGCATGAATAATTTCTCTAGGGGTGTCAGCTCTACTGGAACTCAGTACTCTTAATGCTGAATTTAATTTCAGTTTACTTTTTGCATGTGGTAAGTATCTGGTCTTTGCTGCAGATATTTTTATTGTAGTAGATTATTTCTCATATTCTGAATTTATCAGGGTTTTTTGGATGCTTTCTTAACTGGATCCACCTCTTCACGTAGCTGAATATTTTTTATCTGATCAGTGATCAGTTAAAATGGAAGGATTGTTTTAATGATGAAAAACAAATCTCTTAGAGTTTTTTTTCCCCATTCTTCTTTTCTGTGCCCCAAATGAAAACTCTTTTTCTAAACAACTGCTTCTGTATGCTTTACTTCCCTTTCTTCCACAGTGGACTGTTCTAAGCCAGGAGAGACAGAAAATGAAAGGGGCTTGGTTTCCCATTATGGGCAGCCGTAAGAGTGAGTTATATATGGGAGGTACTATTGTAGAAATTAGTCTAAAATTGCTTTCATACTCAAAGAAATCTCTGAGTGCTTCATTCTGCGTCTGGTATCTTGAATGAACTAAGATTTAAAATTTCGATGTGTTATCTGGTGGCTTATCTGGCAGGACAATAATATCTCCAGCTCATGTGTTGATCTAACGGAGAGTTTAATTTTGGAATTAATATTCTTTACATAACGAGTTTGTTTTATAAATATCTTGGAATGTTATTTTTTTCAGGGTCTAGATAAAATTTTGCTAATTGGCAATTTTTTTATTGTAACAAAAAGATTTTTGACATCTTTAATCTTATTATTAATTAAATTTGTATATTAATAAATATACAATAATAATTACTTAACATAAAATCCCTTCATTTTCATATCACTGCCTACAGGTGTGACTAGGTGTTTTTTATCGAACATTATATAGAATTTACCATGTAGCTATCCATTATGGTAGATCTTATGAAGAGCATAATAGAATTGTAACTTATGGTCTCAGCCCTTAGAGAATTTGTTATCTAGTTTAATTCAACAAACATTTGTCTACTACTTGTATGCAGAGCACTGTTAGGTTCTGAGGAAAATCAAAAGTTTAATAATAGATGGTTCCTGCCCTGGAGCTCAGTTTCCAGAAGTACATCAAGCACAAAAGTAACTGTCATGTATATTAGAATATAAGTAGGGGAAATACATTGGGTTCAGCATTTTGGGGAACAAGTGACTTCCATCTGGAATAATCAGAGACCTTCTCCCTCCTGGGTTCAGCCGACTGTTAAATAGAAGCCACAGAGGTAAGAAAGCATGGGGAAAGTTCAGGAAGAGTGAGTAGTCTGATCTACCTGAAATGGGGATTTTGTGAAGAATAGTAATTTGAGGTATAGAAGAGGCTAAGATCATAAGAATTGTAGTTAGAAGGGACCCTAGAGATTATCTTGTTCAACCCCTTCATTTTACAGGTAAAGAATTGAGGCCTAGCAAGGCTGTGATTTATACAGGCACTTAGGTAGTAAGAAGCAGAGCCAGGAATTGTAACCAGGTCCTTTGATCCAGATTCCAAGGAGAAGCAGAGTTATTCAGTTGAAAGTGCACATAATTTAGAATTAAAGGACGTGTGTTCATTTCTCAGCTCAGTTGTTTACGACTTTTGTGTCCTTAGGCAAGTCATGAACTCTCTGGGCCTGAGGTTTCTTATCTGAATAGTGAAATGTTTGGACTTTGCTCACAACTGAGGGGAATTGGAGCATGCTTAACGTTTGATTTTATCTGCAGATACAGACATGTTCCCTGGTAGCCCTGCCTCCAAGCCCATATCCTTTTCTCGGGCTTGAGAACATTCTTCCTGTCCTTGCCCTTCCTCATCTCTTCACCTTTTGCTTTCTTCACTTCCTACCATTTAGCCTCCCTTAGTGCCTCTAGGGATAGAGGTGCAGTTGTAACCCTTCAAATTACCGAGCCTGGAAGGAGCTGGCAGCAAATTGCAGCTGAGGAGTAGGGAGAGGGGTGTGAAAGTCTTGGGGTGCGGGGAGGGAGTATGCCCAGGGTTGAGATGACCACTTGGCAGCAGCACACCTAGAGAAGCAGGGCACGTCCTTTGAAAACAACTGAACTACATGGCCTCTGAAGTCTCTGCCAGCTCGAAATCAGTTTGATTCTATAAATTTAGTATTCTTTCTGCAATAGCACATTGGAATGGCACTTGAATTTTGACCTTTATTTGGGAGGCAGAGGAGGAGCCTTTGGATTTCTTTGAGTAGGGGACATAAAGTGATACATGCAATATATTGAAAAAAAAGAATGGAAGCAAAGAGACTGATTCAGAATTCATTGCAGTAATTCATGTGAGAAGTAATGAGAACCTGAACTAGGATGCTAGTATTGGCAACGAAAACATAGAGGAATATTGCAAAGGAGTATTTGATGGGATTGAATGTGGCAGAGAGGAAGCAGTTATTGATAAATACATGTCTGTACTATCCATTAGCAACGAGTAGAGCAGCTTTTGCAGGGAGAGAGAGCTGAATGATCTCAATTCAAGTAAAAGTTAAGTTCGAAGTGCCGGTGAAAGACTTTTAGAAAGTTAGAACTTGAAAGCTCAGGGAAGAGTGGGTGAGGATAGAAATTAAACCCTGGACAGTTTAAGGGATGGGAGGAAGAAGAATAACTAACAAAAGGTGACACAGAAAGAACCAACAGAGAGAGCTTGAAGAAGAGGGCAGTGTCACAGAAGCTTAAGGATGAGCAAATTACAAAAAATGAATGTCAAATGTAGCAGAAAATCAGTGAGAATCGGATTTGCGGAAAAGGAATTAAATAGCATTTAGGAATTTCTTAATCTTAGAAAAATTATTGTTAGTAAAGTAATGGGTGGATGTCAGAGTTCGTGATGTGGAGAAATGAGTGAATTGTGAGAAGCAACAGTTAAAAGACTGCTCTTGAAAACTGGAAAGGCTGTAACAGAAGGGAAAAGATGCTCAAGATGAGTAGCTGGGTTCTTTTTTGAATATAAAGAACTGAGTGTGTGTAAAATAAAGAGGAAGTAGCCACTGGAGGAGGAAAGATAGGAAATGTGAGAAAAGGGGGAGATAATTAATGGGGCAAGATCACTAAAGAAGCATGAGGAGATTGGATCCCGTGCTCCAGATAAAATAGATTTATTTATTTTTAATTTTCAACATTCACTTTTATGAGATTTTTGAGTTCCGGTTTTCCTCCTCCCTCCCCAAGACGGCATGCAATCTGATATAGGCTATGCATGTACAATAATATTAAACATATTTCCACCTTAGTCATGTTGTGAAAGAAGAATCAAAACAAAAGGGGAAAACCACAAGAAAAGAAAAAAAAAGAAAATAGTATGCTTCGATCTGGATTCAGATTCCATAGTTCTTTCTCTGGATGGATGAAATGTTAATCTTTGGAAAGAGGTAGGACATTTCTCCCCCTGACAGGGAAAAGAAAAAGCTTATGGGTAAAAATACATAGCTATTTGAGGATAGCTTAGGGGGCTTGCATCTCCTTCAAGTAGAAATCATAGACTGAATTAGAAGAAATCTTAAAATCTCTAATGCAATACATAGTGATCTAGCCTCCCCCTGAACATGTCCAGTGCCAGAGAATTGATGAGAAAGAAGCAGAGTTGGGGGACAGAAGGAAGGGGTTTTTTTGGTGAATGAAAAAGTTAGGAAATAGACATATGTAAAACAGTGATCTCCAAAGTGAGTTAGGCATTAATCCCCTCAAGACAGTTAAACCCTTACTGTAATAGTAATAGTGTCATTAGGAAAAGCGCTCCCAACCTCCAACACATCAGCCAGGAAAAAATGATGTCGATAGGAGTACTCAGTCAAAAAAAAATTTTGGAGGCCACTGCTATGTAATAGCAAGTCCACTAAAAATGCATAAAATTTAGAGCTCTCAGTCATCACTGAGGAGTTTGCCAAGTTTGAGGAGCATGAATTTGTAGAAGTGCAAATGTGTAACTTGGACTTTCTGCAGCTACACTTGGCAGGCTGTGAGAAGGAAAAGAGGAAGCAGTGAGTGTGAATGTAGGCTGTCAGGTTCTCCAGAGCCGTATTGATGTAGTAGGACTAAAACGAGGCAAAATACACTGAATAATGATGCATCCAATGAGAGACTGACTTCCTGGCTCTTGCATGGCATACTTTTAATTTGTCTCCAAATCACATTGACTGTTTTATAATGGCACATGGTGCTTTCTTACTCATTTTTCTTCATAATCACCATCTCGGGTGTTTTTTCTTATTTTTACCTGTCTAGTTTTGTTTTCTTTTTACCTATAGTGTGCTTTAGATTCATCAGTGTACTACTTAGCATTTGCTTATAACTTCTTCTTGATGTGAAATAATTTTCCTTACTTATCACAGGGATTAAGTACTCTCTCTACCTTTTTCACAATCTTAGTAACCCTATCTAACTTTATGAAATTTGTCATTTTTATGAGCCAGAATTGTCATTTAGAAGATTGTGGGTGCCCAATTAAACAATAAGAAACTTAACTCTGTACTCATGCAGTCCCTCTGGGACTCTTGAAATGCACCTATCCCTCCCTTCAGCCTGACTGTGTCGTTGGGAACTACTTTTATGGGAAAATGTCAAAATCTTTTGTGAATACATTAACCTTCTTTGCTCATTAATTCAAAATTTGCCTGGGGTGTAGTCAACAACAGGCCTTGTTTGCCCGTGCTGCTTATGACTCACATTTATGTAGTTAAAGTGACTGCCCCCTGCAGTGGAGGGTGCAGTTTCCCTCCCCCTGGCCTTCCCCTCTCCCATTTTGTAAAGGAGCAAGCAGGTGTAGGAGGGTGAGATGACTCCCTCCCCTTCGGGGTCACACAGCTGGTAAGTGTCAGAAGCAGGATTTGAATCCATGTCTCCAGACTCCTTAGTCCTCTTTCTGCAATATCACTTTGCCTTGTGCTGTCTTCAGACGCCATACATTTAGCTTGTACTTAATATTGATTGAAAATAATCACTTATGGAGTTTTGAATCTTGGAAGAAACAGCACAGCAAACCAAACAAATGGCAGGTGTTAAATGCTGGTCATCTTTATTAAGAGTGTTCATTAGAATTATGTTGAGTAAAATTGACACTGACTTTAGTAGATTTACTGAATGTCTTTTATGTGCAAGATACTGTTAGATGCATACACCCAACATAGGTACATAGGGATACCAAAGAAGCATAAAAGGTAGTCCTGCCTTCAATCTAGTGGGGAAGCATGATATAATAAGTATGTGAAAACTTATCCCAAAACAAAAGATTTAAATAAAATCTAAAACAGTAATAGTGGAGGTAGTCCTAGGACTTTGGAAATTGGAAGATACGTTAAAGATCACTCAGTCTTAACTCCTTTGTCTTAGAGGTGAGAAAACAAAGGCCCAGAGACATTGTTACTTGCTCAGACCAGAAAGCTAATTAGTGGCAGCATTGAGACTAGCATCCTAAAAGTCATAAGGTATGGTGAAAACTTTAATGCCTATTCCAACAGTCATCAAAAACATTGAATTCTAGGAAGATTGGGTCACTGGTCCTAAAGAAAAATGCTTCCATGTCGCTTGTATAAACTTCAAAGAGTAGTAGCCCTTTCTGACAACTATAGGCAGTCAAACATGTATACCCATAAATCATATACGCATATAAAAGAGTATAAAAATGTAGAAAGAAATCTACAGAAAGCTAAGCAGAGTTTACTTCCAGCTGATAGGATATGTGAAAGCTTCATAGATTTGATGGTATTTAAGCTGGCTTGAAGAAAGTCTGGGAATTGAGTAAGGCAGAATTGAGAGAGGAAGATTGTAGGACGGAACAGTGTAAGCAAAATCAAAATAATGGAAGTTGGAAAACATTAAGTCCTTTTTAGGCAGTAGTGAGCAATCCAGCTTGCCTGGAGCAGTGTCTGAAATGGTGTTACAAAATGAAATTTAGATTGAATCACTTCATAATTAGACCCTTGAATCCAGAATTCTAAGGATTTTATATTTCAAGAAGCTATTGTAATAGTTCAGGCAATTAGTAATAAGGATGTGAAATAGGGGATGGACAGTGGGAATGGAAAGGAAAGGTAGGAATAGCGATTTAGTAACCTGAATTGGAGTGGAGGGGGCAAATTTAAAAAAAAGAAATCAAAGGTTCTCTAAGCTTTGGAGCTGAAGCAATCAAGTGGATAATGGTGCTATTAATAGAAAAATATACAAGATGGAGGGAGGGGTGCTTGAAATTATACTTTTTGTTTTGAATCTTTTTGGGTTGTAAGTGTTGACAGAAAATCCACAGATCATGTGGAAAATTTTTATATGGTCTGTGAATTGTTCAAGTTACCTAAATTTGTAATACACCCCACAAGGTCCAGAGTAGTGAGAAGAGGACCAGTTCTTTCTGTAATTCTGGTTATGTCAAGGAGAGAGATGATCTAGAAGTCTTCCTCTATGTTTCCCAATTGTGGAGGATAAGTTATATTTACTCTGTTGTACTCAACCCCAATTTTTAAAAATACTTAGTTGGAAGATCCCAATGAGATTTGTTTAGCTATTAGGTTGAAAAAAATTGTTGATGTAGGCAAAACATATTGATATTCAAATTGGTTGGATATCATCCACTCTTTATACTAGTGTTTTTATACTAGTATAATAGTGACTTGATGCTCAGAAAACCTCAGAATTTTGATATATTAGATAAAGGGAAAAGTTTGCTTTTAGTAATGCTAAAATTCTGATTTGCCAATTCTGATGGTTGGTCACGTCATTTGTTTTTTAAGTTTTCTTGAGGTTTTCTGATTATTTTTCAATTCAGTAAGTGAGCATTTCTGAAAGTAATTTTTTGTTTTGTGTGGTTTCTGTATGCTTTAATATATCATTTAAAACAAACAAAGAACTCTTAATGCCTATGGAACACTTGATATCCCACAAATTATTTTTTATATCCTTCATCCTGCTTTGAAATGTTTCATTTTATTAGATATTCATTAACATTTCCGATATAATAGATGTTAAATGAAATTATAATTAAACTTGAAGAGCTAATAAGGAAACATTATTTTGAAGGTACAGCAGGGCAGAACTGGAAATGCAGAGAAGGAAACAGTGCTACAGTCTGCCAAAGCTGAGTTTACATCTCCTCCTTCTCTATTCAAAACAGGACTTCCTCCAAGCAGGTTAGTTGAACATTTGTAATCAGCAAATTCATCTTAAAGCATCAATAACTTTTATGTTGTGATAATGATATGTGAAATGTAGGGAAAGGCAAATGTTCCATAAACAGAAGTAATATCTGATTTGGCTTAACTACCAAACATAATGCAATATGAAAGATTCTTCCAGTATTATTGTCCTTTTGGTGTATATAATAAATGAAGTAAAACTGGACAGAAGTAAAATGTGAGGGTGGGGTGGAGTGGTCTTGTCATTTCCATTTTTTATTGATCATTTTTCCACAAAGAATTATGTTGACTATGAAGCCTGTGGACTAAATGATTTCTTAATACTAACAATGTAATTTGTGGAGAGTACATATTAAGAAGTCTTCCAAAGTAAAATAGGATTTTCATATTTCTGGTTTGGCTTAATACAGGTTTTCCACCAACTACCAGTTATAATGGGACAGATATCTGGATGATAGTTTTCTTAACATAAACTAATAAATGGCTTATCTGGAGGCCAGTCTGATTATAGTGCAAGATCTAAGATAGCATTCCCCGATTGAAAGTAATTTAGGAATTCTTTCTGTTCTGTGTTAAATCCTGGAAAGTTTTTTTGGGAGGTCATCTTATAGGTATTTTACCTGTTCTTGGGTTGGTCCAGAATGACCCAGATCAAAAATATATTCTAGTCTATTTTTGAAACTTTAAAGTACTTTAAGGTCTTGTCTGTATTTGATTCTGTAATATGATATTTAACCATTACATTGCAGATTAAGTATTTTGTTAAAATAGAATTGTAAAGAACCTCAAAGTCATCTCATTTAGCACCCTGTATCTAGGTAAATATCTAAGCCATGCAGAACAGATGACTGTTGTTAAAGATAGGAATGGAACTTATCATGGTCATCAAAATTAGACATATTATTCCTTTAAAAAGTTTGACAGATACAGTGGCTAGCAAAAGAGTTACTACCTTGTATTTTAATATCTTAGACTCGGAATACAAGCATTGGCTTAACTTTCCCACCCTCAAAAATACTATTTTTAATGATTCTCTTAGCATATAATGGTCAAATCAGTTTGTATAGTGAAAATACCGTAATATATTTTTCAATTTAGTTTTACTATGATTCTTACTAACTTTTTAAATTAACTTATTTTTAAAATGTTACTCTATTTAAAAAGCAAGAAAGATATTCTTTTGAGAATCAGCATAAATGTTTAATAGATCAAATTCATATTAAATTGTATTTGTTAAAATAATTAACTTAAATCAACTTTTAGTTTGTAATATTCATATATAATTCATATTGATATATTCATATATAATTACGCAGTGTTCAGCATGTCACAGCAATGTATGCTCAGAATATAAAATGTATGACTTAAAATATTTAGTTTTTCATAAAACATACAGTATATTAAAATATAATCTTGCCTTGCTTTGATACATCTGGATTGAATTTTATGCCGTTTTAAGTTAACTAATTGATCTTGTCCTCAGTACCATCATGCTTTAATCAAAAGTTTAATTTCCTTTTGGGTCATCCTGCTTTACTGAGTTCTCTAGGCCCAGAACACTAATTCTCCTACCCTTGTTAACTTTGGTCACAACAGTGCTAAAGCTAACAAAGATGGATAGCTCAAATACGACTCAGTCATCATTTCTAGAAAATGTATACTCTACTGTCAGTACGTTAGTAGTATCATCTTTGTGTATAAAGAATAACGCCCATTTGACATTAGGACTTCATAGAGTTGCTTTTCACTTGATTGAAGCCAAAATGAGGGTGGAGAGGAGACCTTTTGAATCAATGTGAGTCACTACTGTCAATACCAAACTCTTTATGTGGAACTGAAATGCTAAAAGAATAGAAATTAAATACATAAGACTAGATTACAGAAATCTAGAAATTAGATTTGCATGCCTCATATTGTCATATAGAACATTGTTCCAGGAATCACTATGCTAACATTCTTATCACTGAAAATTTTATTGTGTTCTCAGTCCACATATTATCTGTGTTCTGCAAACAGCAGGTTTTTATATGGCATTATTTCTTAAGACAAAGCTAAAGGTTTTATTACTGAAAATACTATATTCTTGATCTTATGTTTATAGAAGAAACAAGGCCAAGCCAAAATGTTGTGTTCAATACATGTATAGATCAGAATGTTTTGCCACATTTATCTTCAAAAGTTTTGTAAATTATTGGATAGAACCTTTTTATCCTATAGTAATACTTGAAAAGAATAGCAAAAAGATAAATAGCTGAACTTTGCAAAAGAATAAATAGCTGAACCTCATATGTTGTATATAATCATAGGTGATATTAACTTTTCTTTATAAGTAGCTTTCTTAAAATGTACTTTGAAAGGATTAAAGTTATTTTATATAAGGAGTACTAGTATATCATGAAGTATTATTGGCATAGTATTTTAATGATTGGTTTCATTAAAATCCCTTAATTCCTTTGAATGAAAAGTAAGGTGAAAGAATATAAAGTTAGTACAATTTTATGAGCCCACAAAAATTAAAGTAATGTTATTTATATACAAAAGCAGGACATTTGTTCATAACATCCTTTCTGTTCATACTTTGTAATCTGAAGTGAGGTTTGGGTCATACTTTTCTTATTTTAACTTTGACATAATGAGGCACTATCCTATAAAATATTTCTATGAGTACTCCTGGTGTTAAACTAGCTGATAGCCCTTTCCTATTTAAATGCTAGCGAAAGTTTTAGTAATAAATGTGATGTATTCTTTGTGGGGTACAAAGAGGAATATATAGGGACATGAAAAGGAATTTGTTAAGGAATAAAAATAATGAGAAAGAAACCTAACATAATAGTAGTAAAGATACAGGAAAAGACATAGAAAATTTATCTCACCAGAAACAGCGCCTCTTCTCAGTCTCAGACAAGTTCTGCCTCCAGAAAAGCCAATTCAGGCATCGGGAAGTGGCAGGATCGATATGGGAGGGCCGAATCACCTGACTTAAGGTAAGACCACCCTAAAGAATGTTGTGCAAGCCCTTCCTCTTGAGACGATTAGCACTGTTTTGTTTTATTTACTGGGACAGTAAATTGTGATTAGACTTGCCACATCTATGCCTTGATATTGCAACACATATCTTTTTGTCTGATAAGTGATACTTTTAGTCTTTAAATATGAAAAAATTTTCCTGGGTCTAATGGTACCTTTAACAAAAAATGTTATTAGTGCTTTATATATGTTCCATATTGTATTCTTAGAGGTCCTGCCTGTCCTTATCATCTCGCACCAAGACTACTTTTATAGTATTATAACTTTTATCCCTCTCCATAGTATTTTCTCTTCCAATCAGTGTTTTATGCTGGCCATAGATTTAAACCTTCATATGCCCTTCTCAAAGAAATTTTCCACCTGCACCTCAGTCCCAAACCTTTCAGCCTATTTAATAAATTTCATACACAGCTTTCATTTGTTCCTCAAGATCTTAAAAATTAGGCTTAATAATACTTTTCCAGTCTTATCTATTATTATTCCCCATGTAAATTGTCCACTGTAATCAAAAGGAAACTAATTATTTTCTATAATGATCATTAAGGTTTGCAAAGCACTTTACATATGTTACCTCATTTGCTCCTCATGACAACCCTGTGAGGTAGGTGCTATTATTATCTTCATTTTGCAGATGACAAAACTGAGGCAGAGAGAGCTTAAATGATTTGTCCAGGGTCACACACCTAGGAAAGACCTGAAGTGGATTTGAACTCATATCTTGCCTCCTATCAAACATACCCTTATGTTTCCTGTCTCTAGGTCTTTTTAAATTCTGTTTTGTAGCCTATTCCTTAGTTGTTATCTAGCCTTCATTCTTCCTGCCTTTAAAACCTGTCATATCCTGTCTTTTCTTCCATGAGTCATCTCCAGCATCCCCTGCTCGTAGTGACCGATATTATTGAGTTTATGGTACTTAGTGTTTATACCACTGCTTTAGTACCAGTAGGATGCTGCCTTGCTTTACTAGTTATGTTCTTAATCTTTCTTTCTGCAAAAATTGGTGTCGCTTCTGGTGGGGCAGTACAGTATAGTATAGTAGGAAGTGCACTTGATTAAAGTCAGAAAGCCTGAGGTCAAATCCGAGATCCAGTGGTATAGTGGAAAAAGCACTGACTCTGGAGTCAGAAAACTTGGTTTCAAATCCCTGCCTCTGCCACCTATAACCTATGTGACTTTTGAGTAAGTCACATGACCTCCCTGGGTCTGTTTCCTCATCTGTCAAAGTAAGGAGTTAGACTGATTGCCTTTTGAGTTTCCTTCCAGCTCTAGATACATAATCATGTAATTATTAACTGTGTAATCTTGGGCAAGTCAGTAATCTCTCTGAGCTTCAGTTACCTCTTCTATAAAATGAGACTTAGACATCCATTACCTATTTTTCAGGGTTGTTTGGCAGAAAGCATTTAGTAAAGCTTAAAATGCTATGTAAATATGAGCTATTTTTACTCTATGAGCCATTGTCTTTTTTATCTCATAAAATGTTATTCACACTTTTTCATTTTCTAGTTTATAAAGAATATACAAGTAAGTGAATAAAACATTCCATGTGAACCAAAAAGAGGCAGGACTTATCAGACTAAACAAACTGGTCCATAAACAATATATGTCAGAAGGAGACATCAGCACAAGCTGAATGATTCTGCCCAAACAAACTTCCCCTTTAGCCTTTACCCTACCTCCACCCCAGATGAACACAAAAGCATAGGAAGAGGGGGCTGGGGTGGGGTATATATGTATGGGGTTGGGGGACGGGCAGGAGATGACACAGGTTTTCACCCAGTGGGTCTCCAAGTGGTCTGGAGATGAAATGTCAACATCTGGACTTGAGGGGTCTCAGACTGACTGCTTCTATGAGCCATTATTACTAGGCGCTTTGTACATTGAAGTATACTAAGATGACTAAAATCTGGTCCTTGTTATTGTACAGTTTTAGGTCAAGTAATCTATGTAAAATGTGAAAGTGCAATACAAGAGGTACAAAAGGGTATGAGAGTTGTTTCCAACCATATTGTGAGATTTTCAAAGACAGGGGGCATGTATTACTTCCCTATAATGCTTAGCATAGTGACATACACAGAAAACATTAAATATTATTGTAATTATGCCAGTAATTTGCAACTTTTCCAATAAAGTGATCATAGCCTATGCGGGAAAGATATTTCAAAATGGAATTGGTAGATATACTTTGTATCTGATTTTAACCTTTTTAAATTTCATTAATTTCTCTTAAAATTGAAGCTTAAATTCTCATTTCCCCCAACAATGTTTTATTATCACAAACTTTTTCTCTTAATGATCAATAATAGTAATTTAATGTGGTATGAAACTTTAAAAAGTACCCTAGGCCAGTGGTGTCAAAATAAAAAAGTAGATCCCTGGGGGTATATTGAATTAGAAAACCACAAATTTACATTTATGTTCTATTTAATTTTTATTTATTTTATCAAACATTTCCCACATTACATTTTAATCTAGTTCTGGCTCTAGCTCTGTGGACAGTGAGTTGATATCTCTACCCTAGGCTCTAACTTAATGAAAATAACCTGAGCCACTAAAATTTTAAAATTTTTGTTTACTTTGAAAAAAGAAATCCACTCTGATGCTTTAAGAACCATATGCTTGATTTTTAAAGCAATCCATTAAAGTCTCTAGGACAGATATTGTCCCCATTTTATAAAAAGGAAAACCAAAACATTTAAAGAGAATTAAGAGACTTTCTCCTTTCTCTTCCCACTCCCCAAGTCTCACAGTTAGATAAGGATTAAATTAGACTTGAAACATTTTTTACAGATCATACTCCAATGAGAAAGTTGCTTTTATTGCCAAGAGATATATTGTTAATTCATAGCTCATTCTTTACAGTTCATAAAATGTTTATTATTAGCCATCTCTGGACTGTATTACTTAGCTTAAATAAATGTTTTTAAAATGCTTATGAATTTTTAAAGTAGTTTTCTATATTATTTCAGGGAGTTTAGGTGTTGGGATTTCCCATTTATAGAAATGTGTTACATAGTTTATGCTTGAATTGAAAATTAAGTCCTTAAAGCCAAGCAAAACCTCTTAAACCATAGAGGTTAGAGTACCCTCTGTCTCCAGAACAAGGTAGTGGTGGGAAGAAAGTTCAGAGAGACTTTATCCCAAGTTGGAAGAGTTGGGCAGTAAGGTTGGCTTTGGAGAATAGTTTGCTGCATTTGTTCCCACTTTTGGGAAATCTGCCAAGCCTAGCATGAAGGTTGAAGGTCAGGATAGAAGATAACTGTGGGACATCTGAAGGGAAAGGGAAAGAGGGCAAGGAAATACTGTTTATTTCATTAGTATCACGGAAGGGGAATGCTAGTAAGATAGTTTGTTGCCAATGCAGATCTTGCTAGTGTCCCCCAGCTTTTGAATGAACTTTTGGGGGGGGGGTTAAGGCAATTGGAGTTAAGTGACTTGCCCAAGGTCACACAGCTAATGTGTGTCGAGTGTTTGGTCTCAGGCTGGATTTGAACTCAGGTCCTCCTGACTTCAGGGCCCGTGCTCTATCCACTGCTCCACCTAGCTGCCCCCTGAATGAACTTTTTTTTTACACGTAATCTAGATGTTCTTGAAGTTGGAGAAGTCAAATGAAGTGATAGACATGCCCAAAAATGATTAATAGAAGGGGAATAACTTTTTAAAATATATATTTATTTTGTTAAATATTTTCCAATTACAGGTAAAAAAATTTTAACATTGTTTTTAAAAATTTGAATTCTAAATTTTCTCCCTCCATTCCACACCTTCCCCCTCCTTAAGAAGGTAAGCAATTTTATGTCTAGTCATACAAAAAAAATTTTTCCTTATTAGCTATATTGCAAAAGAAAACTGACCCCAAAAAACCCAGAAAAATAAAGTAAGTAAAAAAAGTGTGTTTCAGTCTGCATTTAGAGTTTATTGATTCTCTCTCTAGAGGTGGATAGCATTTTTCATGATGGTTCCTCTGGAATTGTCCTGGATCATTGTCTTGATCAAAATAGCCAAGTCTTTCACAGTTAAGTCATCCTTACAGTATTGTTGTTACTATGTACAGTAGTCTCCTGGTTCTGCTAACTTCACTTTGCTGCATCAGTTCATACAAGTCTTCCCAGGTTTTATAAAACTATCCTGCTATTCATTTCTTACAGCACAATAATATTCCATCACAATTATATACCACAACTTGTTCAGCCAGGTAATGGCTAATTTAAATATGAAATAGAACTAGTCTTGATTTTATTGGTTTAGAAAAACTCTCAAAAATTGCAACTTTGGAGTAGTTCTTTGTTTTCATTATTGAACTTTATTTTTCTCTATTGTTTTTATTTCATTGTTAAGTATTTTGCTTTTCTATTTAGCCAGTACAAAAAATAGAGTGAAATATGGTGGAATTTTGGATACAATGCATTTTTTTGATAGCAGCCAAAAGTTCCCATATAACTGAGGAAACTGGCAGTTCCCCCACGTCCTGTTAAACTATATAAAATACATTTATCAAATTGTAAAAAAAAAAAAAAAATTTTTTTGAGGAATTGTCTGTTTTACCAAATACTTTGGTTTCTTCCCCCCCCCTTTTTTGAAGTAGTATCAAAGCTAATTTCCCATATTATAAATTTCCTCACCTAGGTTTCCTGTGGTTTGCTGTAATGCTTAACATTTTATTATGAGAGAAACATTTTTAGAAAAAATGACAGGTTTTTCCTAAATACATCAGTTGATCCTTTATTTAGTAGTTTGTATGATTATTTTTTGTTGTGTGCCTATTTTTTCTATTTCAGAGAGATCTTATTTTATGGGCATGGTTTCTGTTTAGATTAATATAGTACTTTGTCTGCAGGGAGAAGTGCTGCAGGATTCATGTAAGTGGACATTTAAAGGGACAATGAGATTCTACTCTATTATAGTTCAGCAAGCATTTATTGAACATTAAAGGTCACTGTGCTAGGTGCTAAAAGGCACATAAAAGAAATATCTTGGGCCTCAATGAGTTTATATAGAAAATCCTCTTAGTTGATTATCCAAGATTTCAGGTACACTTTGATAAATTCTTTTCCTGTGTACCATAATGATTTTTTAAAAAAGTTCTATATAATTTTTAATTGCTCTTATAATACCAGAAATTTAGGATATTGTGGAATTTTAATAGTAATCATGGAATGATGGCCATAGGAGGGATTTTAGAGACTGTCATTTCTGACTTTGTTGGGGTTTGGAGTTTTTGTTTTGGCTTTTGGTTTTGTTTTTTTAATTATTATTATTTTGTTTTTAATTTTTTAAAAAATATTTTTGATGTCTTGTTTTTTTGCATCACTATAATTTTCCCCAATATTCCCCCACCAAAAGCATCCCATGTAACAAATGGTATTTTATTTTTTTAAAGATGGGGCAAATAAGAGGAAGAAATTGTATAATTGATCAAAAAGGCTGAAAATAAGTGTAATGTGCAACATTTGTGGACCTATCACACCTCTTCAAAGGGTTAGGATGGGATCTTTCAAACCATGCTTGTTCTTTGTAATTTTGCAACATTCACTTTTGATTATTTTGTCAGTTTTTTTCCATTTACATTGTTATAGTATGTTTTCTTGGCTTTGCTTCACTGTATCAGTTCATGTAGCTCTGTTCATGTTCCTCTGTATTTGTCATATTCATGATTTCTTAAAACATAGTAATCTTCTATTGCCATTACAAAAAGTTCTGTTAGAAATATTTTGGTGTATGTGGGGACTTTCTTTTTATCAATGGTCTGCCTTGGTGTATAAGTCTAGTAATAGAATTTCTAGGTCAAAGGATATGGACACCTTTTTTGCATAATCCCAAATTTCACAGCTCCACCAGCAATGCACATGTGTATCTATCTTCCCCAACCTCTCCAATATTGATTCTTCCCATCTTTTATTATCCCTATTGATTTGCAGGCTGTGAGGTGAAACCTCAGCATTTTGATTTAATTTCTCTCCTTATTAGTGAGCTGGAGCATTCTTCCATCTTATTTTTAATTTATAATTCTTTTCAAAGCTATTTGTTCATATCCTTTGACTGTTTATCTTTTAAGGATTAATACAACCCTACCCCTACCCCCAATATTAAAAATGAAGAAACTGGAGTTCAAAGAGGTTATGTGGTTTTCATGAAGCCCTGTGCACTGTGACCTCTGAGGTATGATTTAGAAATCAGGTTTTTTGATTCCCAGGGCTCATGTTTTATTGGAATTGGGCTTGCTATATTATGCTGTCTCTCCAAATTTTATGCTTTTTTCCCCCCAAGAAAGTGATACCCTTAAAAAGAAAAGCAAATTGTTTTACAGAGAATAATAATATTCAGGAGGGAGTGAAGGGATGACAGTGTTAGTATTCAGAGATTTTGCCGTTCTGCCATATTCAGAGTTAGATTCTTGAGCGTAGTTTCTCAGTAGGAGAAAACAAGTTTGCTCTTTCATGATGGCAGCCAGTGCTCCCCAATGTGATAATATTTGACCTGTTCTGTAGCGCTTCAACCAAGGTATGTCACTCTCAAATGTTTAAGTAGAACTCTTGTAGGTGAAGCATTTGATTTATGAAATTGTAAACATTTGTAGTAAATGTTCTCAGTTTTGTGTTTTTTGCTGTTTTTAGGCTGCTTAATGAATGCTCTTGATACTTTAGTTTTGAATCTCTAAAAGTTAACTAGTTAATTTTTTCTTGCTATATATTATACACAGTGGCAACATAGCATAGTAGATAGCAGTCTAGTCTTGGAGTCAGACAGACCACCTTTGATACTTAGTAGTTGTGTGATCCTGAGTGAGTTCTTAAGTTGTAGCGGAGATAATATCTCTATTGATAGAGGACGATCACCATTTGAGAATTCCTTATGCTAACAGAAACACAGGTCCCTCGTTTATATATGCATTACACAGTACTAAATCTATGCTATACAAATAAAATATATGATAGGCATATTAGAAAAGTAGTGTGGTGTAGAAGTTAGAGCTGGCCTTAAAGTCTAGAAAATGTGTATTAAAAACCTACCTCTTTTATAACTGAAACTATGATCTCCAAACAAGTCACCTATAACCTCTCAGTTTCTAAGGCTGTAAAACTAAAACAGTTTCAAATCTGCATTGGCAAAAGGATTTTTTTTCCACTGGCAGGTCAATGCACCAGTGAAATCAAAGGTGTAGACTATGAATACTTGAATCTAGCTGTCTTTCAGTATTCCACTAATGGCATGACCAGACATTTCATAGTAGTACTGATGTGCCGATGACTGGGTAGGATATATTGCTAATGAGCATAACTGGAGGGTAGGGGTTAGTAGAGGAAGTTTATATGTAGAAAAATCTAATTTCATAGTGTTACATTATGCTTCTAACTCTGGCCAGTCATCAGTTCAATTCAAGATACCAAGAAGGCCTGGACGGGAGAGCATAGGTTATTTCACAAGAGTGGCTAGTAGTGGGGTTTCCTCAATTTATGTGCCTTACTGATAATTTATATCAACCAACAGCATTATTGTTGCAACCAAAAAGACAGCAGATAATTTAAGTTTTTATGATTTAAAAAAAATTAGACATTTTTGAGTGATGCTTTGATGTTAATTTAAGCCGAGAGGTCTAGTTTCAGGTTTTGGCCTTATCTTTTAACTAGCTTTGACTCCAGACAAGTCACTTAACCTCTCTGGGATTCTTCTTTCTTTTCTCTAGGAGACTGTAAAATATTAACTCAGGATTTTTTGATTCTAGGATTAATTTTTGGTCTCCCATCTTTTTTTTTTTAAAGTATTTATTGAGGTCTTCTATTTTTAAATCACTGTCCTAACGGAATACCACCCTACCACTCAATGAGCCATTCTTTGTAACAATTAACTTTTAAAAGAAAGAGAAAAAAATAATTCAGTAACATTAACCAATACAACAACTGAATCTGACCATATATGTAATGTTACATATACAATCTCTAACCTTTGAACATTTTCTCATGACTTTTCCAATTAAGTTTTATAAAGAAAATGAGGTTCATTCTCTCTTCTGATAAGTATATAAGTATGGCTATTTGAGCTTAATTACAAATATAAGAAGTTTCTTCTTCTAGACCATTGCCAGTCCTCTTGACTTGCATCTTTTTTTTCTTATTTTTTTTTATTTTTAGTTTTCAACATTTACTTCCGTAAGATTTTGAGTTCCAAATTTTCACCCCATCTCACCTCTCCCCCCACCCCAAGATGGCATACATTCTGAATACCCCTTCCCCTAGTCTGCTTTCCCTGCTATCTCTCCCCCCCTTCCCTTCTGTTTTCCTGTAGGGCAGGATAGATTTCTGTACCCCATTTCCTGTATTTCTTATTTCCCAGTTGCATGTAAAAACATTTTTTTTTAAAACATGTGTTTTTAAAACTTTGGGTTCCAAATTTTCTCCCTTCTCCCTCTTACCCACCCTCATTGAAAAGGCAAGCTATACATGTGCAGTTATACATAACACTTCCATAGTAGACATGTGGTGAAAAACTAACTCTATTTCCCTTAATCCTGTCCCACCCCCCCATTTATTCTTTCTTTTGACCCTATCCCTCCTCAGAAGTATTTGCTTCTGATTACCCCCTTTCCTAGTCTGCCCTCCTCTCTGTCATCCTCCTTTTCTCTTGTCCCCTTCCCCTCCTGTTTTCCTGTAGGGTAAGACAGATTTCCATACCCAATTGAGTGTGTATGTTATTCCCTCAAGTCAAATCCTATGAGAATAAGATTCACTCATTCCCTCTCACCTTCCCCTGTTTCCCCTCCACTGTAAGAGCTTTTTCTTTTCTGTTTTTTTTTTGTGAGATAATTTACCCCATTCTACCTTGCCCTTTCTCCTTCTCCTAGTATAATCCTCTCTCACCGCTTAATTTTATTCTCCAGATATGACCCTTTCATGTTCAACTCACCCTGTGCCCTCTATCTATCTATCTATCTATCCATCTATCTATCTATCTATATATATATACATACATATAATTTTTTCCTCCAACTACCCTAATACTGACAAAGGTCTCGTAAGTTATAAATATCATCTTTCCATGCAGGAATGTAAACAGTTCAACCTTAATAAGTCTCTTATAGGGGGCAGCTAGAT
The DNA here is from genome assembly GCF_900497805.2 of Vombatus ursinus. Lineage (NCBI taxonomy): Eukaryota > Metazoa > Chordata > Mammalia > Diprotodontia > Vombatidae > Vombatus > Vombatus ursinus. The sequence continues at coordinate 58,904,098 of NW_020954596.1, forward strand.
GGCGCAGTGGATAGAGCACCGGCCCTGGAGTCAGGAGGACCTGAGTTCAAATCCGGCTGAGACACTTGACACTTACTAGCTGTGTGACCCTGGGCAAGTCACTTAATCCCATTGCCTAGCCAAAAAGAAAAAAATAAGTCTCTTATGATTTCTCTTTCCTGTTTACCCCTTCATGTTCCACTTGAGTCTTGTGTTGGAAAGTCCAATTTTCTATTCAGCTCTGGTCTTTTCATCAAGAATGCTTGAAAGTCCTCTATTTTACTGAATGACCATTTTTTCCCCTGAAGAATTATACTCAGTTTTGCTGGGTAGGTGATTCTTGGTTGTAATCCTATCTCCTTTGCCCTCCGGAATATTATATTCCATGCCCTGCAGTCCCTTAATGTAGAAGCTGCTAAATCTTGTGTTATCCTGATTGTGTTTCCACAATACTTGAATGGTTTCTTTCTGGCTGCTTGTAATATTTTCTCCTTAACCTGGGAACTCTGGAATTTGGCTACAATATTCCTAGGAGTTTTCCTTTGGGGATCTCTTTCAGAAGGTGATCAGTGGATTCTTTCAATTTCTATTTTGCCCTCTGGTTCTAAAATATCAGGGCAGTTTTCCTTGATCATTTCTTGAAAGATGATGTCTAGGCTCTTTTTTTGATCCTGGCTTTCAGATAGTCCAATAATTTTTAACTTCTCTCTGGATCTGTTTTCCAGGTCAGTTGTTTTTCCAGTGAGATATTTCACATTATTTTCTAATTTTTCTTTCTTTTGGATTTGTTTTACAGTGTCTTGATTTCTCATAAAGTCAGTAGCTTCCAATTGCTCTATTCTAATTTTTAAGGAAGTATTTTCTTCAGTAATCTTTTGGACTTTTCCATTTGTCCAATTTTGCTTTTTAGGGCATTCTTCTCTTCATTGGCTTTTTGGACCTCTTTTGCCATTTGGGTTAGGCTATTTTATAAGGTGTTATTTTCTTCAGTATTTTTTTGGGTCTCCTTCAGCAAGCTGTTAACTTGTTTTTCATGATTTTCTTGCATCACTCTCATTTCTCTTCCCAGTTTTTCCTCTGCTTCTCTTACTTCTCAAAATCCAAGGCCTGGGACTGATTCATATTTTTTGAGCTCTTCCAAGGCCTGGGACTGATTCATATATTTCTTGGAAGTTTTGGATGTAGGAGCTTTGACTTTGTTTTCTTCTTCTGGTTGTATGTTTTGATCTTCTTTGTCACCAAAGTAAGATAATATAGTCTGACTCTATTTGCGCTGCTTGCTCATGATCCCAACCAGTTACTTGAGTTTTAAACTCTGTTAAGGTAAGAGTCTGTTTCCAACGTGGAGAATGTACTGTCCCAAGCTTCGGGGTTTGTACAGCTGTTTCCAGAGATCGTTCTAGCGACCTGAAAAGTGTCAGTTCTTCCAAGGTGCTATGATAAGGGTTGAGGTGTTTCCTCTCCACTGCCACAACAAGCTCTACCACGCCAGCTCTCCTCCTCGCCCCAGCACCGCCCCTTAGAACTATGATCCAAATCCAAGCACCGGCAAAGCGAGAGATTCCTGCCTCAGCCCTGGCAAAGTGATCCTTGCAATCCCACTCAGATCAACTACTGGATTCCCGCTCAGGATGCAGCCACTGCCCCGAGGGCACACTCTGGACTTGTGGCTGAGACCTTAGCTTCTTCTCTCACAGCAGTCACAGACTTTTCCCACTGACCTTCTAAGTTGTCTTTGGTGTTCCTGGATTGAGGAGTCTGGAAACCGCCACAGCTGCCTGTGATTCAGTCCTCTGAGGCCTGGTCCAGGGTTGCTGCGACCTGCGCACCCACGCTGAACTGTGCTCCTCTCCCAGCCCGGTGCGATATACCTTTCTGATCAGCCATCCAGGTTGTCTTGGGCTGGAAATTTGTTTTACTCTGTTTTTTTGTGGATTCTGCTGCTTTAGAATTTGTTTAGAGCCATTTTTTATAGGTATTTGGAGGGGTTTGGGGGAAAGCTCTAGCAAGTCACTGCTTTCCCTCTGCCATCTTGGCTCCGCCCCCTTGGTCTCATATCTTCCAAGTCCACTTTTGAGTACTAGATTTTTTTATTTTATTATAACTTTTATTTTGCTAGAGTGTTTAAATAGTGTATTGACAGTTGTAATTACCATATATTTTCCAAAATAACATCTTCCTTTAAACACAGAAAAGGTATTCACACCTAATATGAAGTTATTTTGGGGAGAAAATAATGTATTTAGTACCAATTTTATTATAAAATTTTTTGTGTGTTTTGTGGTTGGGAAAGTTGGAGATTTTAGAAAGTAATGTGACAGGCTTAATTAAATACTACGGTATTGTGCTTATTTGGTGTTTTCGGATGGTGGTATTTGATGATATGTTTTAAAAATCATTATTTGGTCACCAGTGTTTGGAGACACTTAAATAATTTGAGATCCATTATGCCAAAATGTGAGATTAGAAAAGACAGATACAAATTTCCTGTCTTCCCTCTTTATTTAAATTGTTCTTTGTTACATTCTTTGAGACTGTGTTCAAATGGCATGCTTTAGAAAATCTTTGGTTCTAGATCATATTATCTGATGGCAGCATTTTAAAAACTAACATTTCAGTTTACATGCATTTGTTTCTGGCCCTGTTTTTGAGTAATTGAGCTTGATCTAAGACACAAAAGTCATCAGTATGGTTCTAAATTTATCTGTATATTATAGAAAAATTATTCCCCCTATTGTGTAGATAGAAAGTTATAGAAGAATTAGCACTTATCAGAACAACATAACTAGAGAAAATTGGAGATAGAAATGAATACTTCGTCATCATGTCAAATCACACATAATCTGTTGCTTTAATCACTTGACCTTTAAAGGATATGACTTTGGGGTTTTATACTTCACTTTACTTGTTGGCTGATTAATAAATACTATTTTTTTGTCTCCCATATAATAACCTTAAAATAGAAACATTTGATGGTACTGATTTATAGTCAACAGAAATGGTAACTAAAACTCTTTCTAAAAGAGATCCTACCTTATAAAGGGTGCCTGGATTAAAAGTCAGTTCAGTTTGGAGTTAAAGATTTGAGGCTTTAAATGAAAGTTCTTGATACTTTAATTTTGAAATCTCTAAAAGTTAACTAGTTAGTTAATTGTTTCTTGTTATATATTTTACACACACAGGCTAACTGCATTATATACAGAAATCCCAAATTCCCAAATACTCTAAATTTATCTTTGTTTCAGTTTCAAATTTCTCTGCTCCTTGTGTGACTGTATAAAATATATTTTTAAACCTTATTTCAATACATATTTGGAGACATTTTTGTGATTTCTAAACCTAATTTCAATACATATTTGGAGACATTTTTGTGATAGAGTATAATTTTTTGCTTTCCTTGTAAGCATAGACCATTATTAGATTATACATTGGCCTCTTGCTATAATACAAGGATTTTCAACTTTTCTGAATTAGAATGGGAGCCCCTAATGCAGGAATGGTCTTGAGTAGGCAAACTTTCTCTGTACCTTTATCCTTCTTACAACTACCTTTCCTGCCCAAGATTTTATTTTACAAGCAATATTCAACCAATTAGGAATTTATTTTGATGTATTAGTGTTTTAGCCAACTAGGAATATTAAGGTTTTTTAGTCCTTCATGCCTTAGAGGCGGTTACTTTACTCATATTAATTTCTACTCAGGGATCATTTGTTTTGAAGGGGGAGAAGGGAGAGAGATTTTGATATTGCCACATGGAGCATTGCTCAAAACGGCAAGCTTGAATGGGGTGCTGTTGTTGAGTGATTTTGGATAGTGAAAATAGCCAGAGGCCTTGGGATATGTGAAGAGCAAAGGATTTGGAATGCTAAAGGTATGTGGGTGGGTGTTCAATAGAGCTTGGGATAATTGAAATTTTAGTATCTTGTTAGGCTGCTTCTTATCTCTTCTGTCTGCTATTTCTGGTTTCACTATGTAAGGATTCCACTTCTGTGAATCAATCAGTAGTGATACAACAGAAATAAATACTAGGGGATGGGAATGGGGGTTATGCAATATTTATTATAATTTTTTGTTTTACCTAGTTTATATATTATTATATTCTCATATAGATGTGTTATTTATTATAACTCTTGACAGTTTTATACACATTTTTAAAAGAGTTTTTACATTTGAATGTACTAGGTATGCAATTCAGCAGAGTACAAGGGAATCTTCTGTTTCTCCATTAATAGTCATTTTAATTTTCTTTCTCAGTTTAATGTAGTGTACCTTTATGTATGTTTTATCTTTAACTTGAAAGTCTATAGGTTCCACAATTCTAATGTAGATATGATATGCTTTTTTCACGAATTCAAATGCAAACACTTTTTCTTTCAAAGAAATTTACATGAAGTACCTAATATATTGACAGCTAAGTGGCACAGTGGATAGAGTGCCAGATCTGGAGTCAGCAAGTCAGTCTCATTTTCCTGTTCAAATCTAGCCTCAGACACTAGTTGTGTGACCCTGGGCAAGTCACTTAACCCTGTTTGCCTCAGTTTCTTCATCTGTAAAATGAGCTGGAGAAGGAAATGGCAAACTACTTCAGTATCTTTGCCAAGAAAACCCCAATTGGAGTTGTACATGAATGACACAACTGAACAAACCTAGTATGTTATAAACCCTCAGCAAATATCAGCTTTACTGTTTTTTTTTTACTGTAAATATTTTCCTTTTTTTTTTTTTACTTTTCATATAATATATTTGAATTTTTATTTTGCTATTGTATTGTTACCACATGGCCTTATAACTTTCTGTAGACCTGAAGAAACTTAAGTATTCAGAGATAAAATTGTCATTAAACCTTCTGGTTTTATTCTCTAAAACCTGTAGTTTTCAAGAGTAAAAACTGGCTTTCTCATGTTATTTATTTTTATGCTTTCATAATGGACTCAGGAAAAAATGTTATATTAAAATATTTTTCTTATTAAAATATTCTAAATATTTTAAAAGTCTATATTAGAAATATAAGTGCTGCAATATATAATGTCCCCATGATACTAGTTATCCTTGTTATTCTAATTATCTACTTAGTTTAGCAGATTCAGTTATGAATTAGTTGAACAGTTTTAACTGAATTTCCTGGCTTTTGTAGTATTCTTATAACATTATTTTAATGTTGTGATCAACTTTTCAAAGTGAAGATAACACTGCTCATCTAGCTTGTTTTATTAAGAAACTTAACAATATCGTAAAACAAGCAATTAACAAATCTCACTTATTCAGTAAATAAATATTTTCTCATGTTAAGTATCATATTAGTCTGAATATAGGCCGTATTTATTCCATAGACCGGCTTATTTAAAACACAAGTGAGGCATTTAATCTGTGTTATTTTACGTAATGTACCTTTTACATCTCAAAAGTTGGCCTTTTAAGGAGGTGGCCTATATTTGGACCAGTATTATAATATGATCTTATTCTGGAGTGATAAGCAGGGTCTAAATATGCTTGTTTTTCAATTTTATTTTAAATACAGTTTTTAGAAAAGTCTCAAGGTGTGATACTGAATTAATATGATTTATGTTACAGGAGATTATCTGGCACAATAGATGTAATTGGTCAGACTATCACCATCAGCCGAGTGGAAGGAAGACGGCGTGCAAATGAAAATAGCAACATACAGGTTGAGTATTTTCAAATTTAATACTTCTTTTCCTAATCAACAGATTATTTCTCATTTTGCAAAAGATGAATTTTACATCTGTTAGGCTCAAGGGATTGTGTTAGGTATTAGAAGAAATACAGAGATAAGATATGGCCCCAGTCATTAAAATGATGCAAACCTCTTGACTTTTTTTTTAATATTTTAAAATTTTTTTTATTCAGGGCAGCTAGGTGGGGCAGTGGATAGAGCTCTGGCCTTAGAATCAGGAAGACCTGAGTTCAAATCTAGCCTCAGACACCTTACGCTTACTAGCTGTGTGACCCTGGGCAAGTCACTTAACCCCAATTGCTTCACCAAAAAGCAAAAACAAAGCAAAACAAATTTTTTTTATTCATTTTGAACTTAAATAAAAACCAAGCACCAAAAAACCCAAACCATTTCCATGTACACAGCACAACACAAAAAGGATTCAATATGTAACCATGAATCTCCATTTCACACTATTTATTTTTTTTAAGTGTGTAATAAATACTACCTATTATTTTCAAAACTACCCTGTTTTTCTGTGCTTCCTTCTGAGTTTTCTTTTGTTCTTTGCTGTGCACTTTTTATTTTTTTTCCCCTCCCTCCCCACCCTGCCTTAAAGAAGGCCACCATTAGACACAAGTGGGGCTGTGGGTGGGGGTGTGTGTGTGTGTGTGTGTGTGTGTGTGTGTGTGTGTGTGTGTGTACACACACCATACTACACATACTTCTATTTATCAGTTCTTTCTCTGGAGGTGGATACCATCTTATATACCTTAATAAAAAGTAAAAAGTATAAAGGATGTAGCAATGTTTTATAGCTCTTTGGGCATGATTCCAGATTCCTCTCCAAAATGGTTGGATCAGTTCACAGTTCTACCAACAGTGTATTACTGTCTCAATTTTTACACATTCTCTCCAGCATTTGTCATTTTCTACTTCTCTCATTTTAGCCAGTCTGATAGGTAATGAGATGATATCTCAGAACTATTTTTATTCACATTTCTCCAATCAATAATGATTTAGAGCATTTTTTATATAACTATATATAACTTTTGATTTCTTCATCCAAAAACTGTCTGTTCATATCCTTTGACCATTTATCAATTGGGGAATGACTCATATTCTTATAAATTTGACAGATTTCTCTATATGGTTGAGTGAGATATGAGACCTTTATCTGAGAAACTGTCTATAAAATTTTTTCCGCCAATTTTCTGCTTTCCTTCCAGTCCTGGCTATATTGGTTTTATTTGTACAGAACATTTTTAATTTAATGTAATCAAATTATCCATTTTATACCTCATAATGCTCTTTATCTCTTGTTTACTCATAAATTTTTCTCTCATCCATAAGTGTGATAGGGAATATGTTACATATTCTTCTAATTTTCTTATGTTTCCTTTTTCAGGAGTGGGGAACCTGCAGCCTTGAGGCCACATGTGGCTCTCTAGGTCCCAAAGTGCATCCCTTTGACTGAATTCATGAGAACCTAGAGAGCCACATTTGGCCTGCGCTGCAGGTTCCCCAACCCTGAGGGGGTCATATATCCATTTTGACCTTATCTTGGTACCTCTTGACTTTTGATTATCAATTGTTGGAATTTTTTAAAAGTATCTGCAAGGTTTTTGTTTGTTTGTTTGTTTTCTTTAACCAAGACCCTGGTAGTTCTAAGCAGATTTAACTGCTCTAAAGAGTCCAACAGTATTCTAACACCCACGAATAAATTATGGTTCTTTAATAACATAGAGTACACACAGATGTTTGCATGTGTGTACATGTGTGTATTAAACATTTACATATAGCTCTAAGATTTACAAAGAGCTTTACAAATATCTCATTTTATTCTTACAACAACTCTAGGAGGTAGGTGCTAGTATTACCCCATTTTATAGATGAGGACACTGAGCCATAAGGGTTAAATGACTTGCCCAAGGTCATACTGCTGCTAAGTGCCTGAGGTGGTATTTGAACTTATTTGATTCCAGATCCAGCTCTTTATCTACTGCATCACCTATCTGCCCTGATCATGAAAATACAGCAAAGTACTTTGAAAAGATTAAGAATACTGGTAGAAATTCAAAAGTAATGATCTGCTTTGGTAGAATAGTTTCCTTGTATAAAGGAGTGTTGATTGTATAGTAATCTTTTCAGCTACATAGATGGTGATATCATTTGGTGTTAATTTGCAGTACATATGCATATCTGAACTTTTAAAAAGAAATCAGATAGTTACAATGGGTAGAGCACTGACCCTGGAGTCAGGGAGACCTGAGTTCAAGTACGGCTTCAGTTATTGTGGTTTGTCCTTTATTCTTGAAGATGACCATGACATCAGGGAGGTGATACAGTGACGTGCAGGCGAATTGGATTTAAGTGAGGGGGGGGCTGTGAAAAGTCACCAACCTCACCTTTTCCTCCAGAGTCACCTGGGTCCAGTGTCCAGATATAGATCAGGATAACTACACATGGCCCAGGATGCATTGGGAGACAGCTTTTTTAAGCTAACCCACAACTACACAACCACAACACCCAAACACCAAAGACAGCTTAGAAGGTCAGTAGGAAAGGTCTGTGACCTCGGTGAGAGAGAAGCTTGGTCCCAGCCCCAGTCCCAGTGCGGCTCCAGGGTGGCAATTGCTTCTGTTGTTCACAGCCCACAGACAGAGAGGGAATCAAGTGGCTGATCGGAGGGGGATTGCAGGGATCTCTTTGCTGGTGCTGAGGCAGGATTCTCTTTATTTGCCGGTGCTTGCATCTGAGTCACAGTTATGGGTGGTGGTCCTGGAGTGAGGAGGAGCCCTGGCATGGCAGAGCTTGTGGTGGTAGATGGGGAATCCTCCTCACAATTCCAAGGCAGAAAAGAGTGCTTATGGTCACTCATAGACCAGAGCACAGGCCAGGAAAGGAGTAAACACCTCACCTTTGACCATACCATCTTGGAAGAAAGGAAAATTTATAGGCCCCTAGAAGTATCTCTGAAAATAGCTGCACAAACCCTATGAAACTTGGAACAGTACACCCTCCACACTGGAAACAGAGCCCTATCTTAACAAAGAGTTTAAAACTCAATTGGCTGGGAACATGAGCATACTGTGCAAAAAAAAAAAAAGTCAAACCACAGAATCTTTCTTTGGTGACCGAGAAGATCAAAACATACAACCAGAAGAAGAAAACAAAGTCAAAGCTCCTGCATCCAAAGCCTCCAAGAAAAATATGAATCAGTCCCAGGCCATGGAAGAGCTCAAAAAGGATTTTGAGAAGCAAGTAAGAGAAGTAGAGGAAAAACTGGGAAGAGAAATGAGAGTTATGCAAGAAAATCATGAAAAACAAGTCAACAACTTACTGAAGGAGACCCCAAAAAATGCTGAAGAAAATAACACCTTAAAAAATAGCATAACTCAAATGGCAAAAGAGATCCAAAAAGCCAATGAGGAGAATGCCTTAAAAAGCAGAATTGGCCAAATGGAAAAGGAAGACCAAAAGCTCACTGAAGAAAATACTTCCTTAAAAATTAGAATGGAGCAAATGGAAGCTAGTGACTTTATGAGAAATCAAGACATTGTAAAACAAAACTAAAAGAATGAAAAAATAGAAGACAAAGTAAACAATCTTAATGGAAAAACAACCGACCTGGAAAATAGATCCAGGAGAGATAATTTTAAAATTATTGGACTACCTGAAAGCCAGGATCAAAAAAAGAGCCTAGACATCATCTTTCAAGAAATTATCAAGAAGAACTGCCTTGAACCAGAGGGTTAAATAGAAATTGAAAGAATCCATTGATCACCTCCTGAAAGAGATTCCCAAAGGAAAACTCCTAGGAATATTTTAGGCAAATTCCAGAGTTCCCAGGTCAAGGAGAAAATATTTCAAGCAGCCAGAAAGAAACAATTCAAGTATTGTGAAAACACAATCAGGATAACACAAGATTTAGCACCTTCTACATTAAGGGACTGGAGGGCTTAGAATATAATATTCCGGAGGGCAAAGGAGATAGGATTACAACCAAGAATCACCTACCCAGCAAAACTGATTATAATCCTCTAGGGGGAAAAAAAATCAGTGAAATAGAGGACTTTGAAGCATTCTTGATGAAAAGACCAGAGCTGAATAGAAAATTCAACTTTCGAATTCAAGACTCAAGAGAAGCATGAAAAGGTAAACAGGAAAGAGAAATCATAAGGGACTTATTAAGGTTGAACTGTTTAGATTCCTACCTGGAAAGATGATACTTGTAACTCATGAACATGAGACCTTTGTCAGCATTAGGGTAGTTGGAGAGGAAAAAAATTATATGTATATAGAGATAGATAAATAGAGGGCACAGGGTGAGTTGAAGATGAAGGAGTGATTGATATATATATACAGAGGGCACAGGGTGAGTTGAATATGAAGGGATGATATCTAAAAAATAAAATTAAGGGGTGAGAGAGGATTATACTAGGGGAAGGAGAAAGGTAGAGGTAGAATGGGGTAAATTATCTCACATAAAAGAGGAAAGAAAAAGCTTTTACAGTGGAGTGGAAGAGGTGGGGAGGTGAGAGGGAATGAATAAGTCTTACTTTCATTGGATTTGGCTTAAGGAGGGGATAACATACACACTCAGTTGAGTGTGGAAATCTATCTTACCCTACAGGAAAATAGGGGGTAAGAGGATAAGGTGAGGGGGATGGTAGAGAGTAGGGCATATTGGGGGAGAGGGTATTCAGAAGCAAACAGTTCTGAGGAGGGACAGGGTAAGAAGAGAGAATAGAATAAACGGGGGACAGGATAGGATGAAGGGAAATATGGTTAGTTTTTCACAGCATGACTACGATGGAAGTGTTTTACATGACTATACATGTATAACCTGTATAGAGTTGCTTGCCTTCTCAATGAGGATGGGTGGGGAGGGAGGAAGGGAGAAAATTTGGAACCCAAAGTTTTAAAAACAAATGTTAAAAATTGTTTTCACATGCAACTGGGAAATAAGATATACAGGCAATGGGGTATAGAAATCTGTCCTGCCCTACAGGAAAATGGAAGGGGAAGGGGATAAGAACAGTTGGTAAGGGAAGGGAGGGCTGATTAGGGGAAGGGGTATTCAGAATGCATGCTGTCTTGGGCTAGGGGGAGGGGCAAGATGGGGAGAAAATTTGGAACTCAAAATCTTGTGTAAGTGAATGTTGAAAACTAAAATTAATTTTAAAAAAAGTGAGCTAAGACTGGTGCAGAGTGAGTGTACTACATACAAAGGTATAGCAATATTGTAAGATGATCAGCTGTGAATGACTTAGCTGGTCTCAGAATGATCCAGGACAGCTCTGAAAGACTTATGATGAAAAATGCCATCCCCAGAGGAAAAATTGATGGTCTCTGAATATAGATCGAAGCATGCTTTTTTTAATTTATTTTCCTTCAGGGTTTTTTTGTTTGTTTTCTTTCACAATATGACTGTTACGGAAATGTTTTACATGACTAAACATGTATAACCTACATGCTGGGGGCAGGGGAAAGGGCAGGGAATAGAATTTGGAACGCAAAAGTTTTAAAAAGGACTGTTATAAATTGTTTTTACATATAACTGGAGAAAAATAAAATACTAAATAAACAAAAAAAAATAAAAGAAATTTTTAAAAAAGTGAGCCATGGGTAGTCCCTTCAATTAAAAAAAAAACAAAACTGGGAGGGGGAGACCCTCAGGGTTCTTTCTGGCCAAAAGAGAAGTAGTTACTGTATACATTCACTCTGAGCTACCCAGGCCCAAAAAAATAACCATTAAGTGGTACTTGGGCTATTATATGTGACTCTGGGCAAGTCACTTAACCCCAGTTGCCTCCTTCTTTCCCCCCATCCCCACATACACACAAAAGAAAAGGAAATAAAGAAATTACATAAAAATGAGAATGTTTGAAAAGATTGTTAAATCTTCTAACAGCCATGCCTGGCTCTGTAATTTTTTAAATAAGTGTTGCACTGTGGGAAGGACATTAGATCTGTAATGTAGAACATAAGTTGCTTGAGGACAGGAATTTGTATTTTTATCCCGAGTGCTTAGCATAGTGTGTCCAAGTGCTTAATATGTGCGTTTTTACTGATTTGCACATTCATTTGGAGTCAGAAGTCTCATTCTTGATTCTGGTTTTGTCTTTACGACTTTAGACAAAATTCATTTCATACCTCAGGGCCTCAGTTTCTTCATCTGTAAAATGAGAAAGTTGGTCTAATTATTAGTGGCAAACAAATAGAAATGGCCCCATATTGACTTAGAAAACAGTAAATTAACACTATCTATTTTGTGTCTTATTTTTATTTATTTTGTTTAAGCATTTCCCAATTACATTTCAGTCTGGTTCCATACACTAGGATTTATATGGATTGCTCAGCAAGTTTGATGATACTAGTCTAGATGATGTCTGAATGCACATACTACTTAGTCCTTACTGCATATCTGAGGCAAGTGAGACTTGTCCCTATTTTTAAAATTTTAAAAACATTAATATAAATTGATTAGTCCATAGTTAAATGTGTGTTACTGGGAATACAACTGGGAGTGAGTGACCCTGTAACTTCTACTGATTGATCTTAGTGACTCTGCCATGGAGGGAGCTAGTCGGGCAATGGAGAGAGTGCTGGGCCTGGTGTCAGGAAAACCTGCGTTCAGATTTAGCCTCAGACACTTAGTAGCTGTGTAATCATAGGCAAGTCACTTAACCTCAGTCTTCAGCTTCCTTAACTGATGGAGTAAAATGAAGGTAGTAAAAACATATACTTTGCAGGGTTGTGATGAGGATCAAATGATAAAGTATTTCTAAAGCTCTTCACACAGTGCCTGGTACTTAGTCACTGCTAGAGAAATGATTATTCCTTTCTCCTGTTACTCTTCAGTAAAGACTTAACTACGTTCCTACTCGACGCCAGGCACTATGTTGCACCTTCAAAGAGAAAACAGTTCATGCCTTCTAGGAGTTTGCATTCTACTGGACAACTTACTTTTACTGGGATATTGAATATTGTCAGAAATGCAGAATGATCTCCCATCTCCCAGTTATTGCCTGTACTTTTCCTGAAACAATTCTGTTTAATAACTGCGTTGTGAGTGTACAGTTGGTGCCTAACACCATTAGTATTTATGTGGTACCAACATATTAAATGGACTTTCCCCTTTTAAGTTTATAGTTTCTTATAAATAACACCTGCTGACTTAACTTTTTTTAAGCAGAATAGAACCTGATAACGAAGGTTGTGTGTGTGTATGCATTCTAATATAGAAAGAATTAATGATTAAAAAAGAAATTTTAACCTGAATATTTTAAGCTTTGTTCCAAAACCGTCCCTTAACTCAATTGATATTCAGTTGTCTTTTTCCATTGCTTTCTAGAATAAATAAAACTTTAATTACAGTTAATCTTTAGAAAATGAAAATTACATAGATATATACAAATATTCTTAATTCCTGTAGGTTCTTTCGGAACGATCTGCTGCTGAAGTAGACAACAATTTTAGCAAACCACCTCCATTTTTCCCTCCAGGAGCTCCTCCTACTCATCTCCCACCACCTCCATTTCTTCCTCCTCCTCCAACTGTCAGCACTGCTCCACCTCTGATTCCCCCCCCAGGTAAGTAATACATATAACTTACTGGAAAAGAAAAGCAGTATAAAAGTGCTTCTTTTTATTTCTTCCAGGGAGAATATAAAATGTACCATAATTTCAGTAGTGATTTCAGTAATGGTACAACACATGGTGCATGTGAAATTGATTTAATGAAGACCTAAGTCTTTTATCTATATTTATATACATGCACATGACATATATACCTGTATGTAAATGTGTAATGTATATTTGTGTGATACTTATATTTATATTTGTGTGTGTGTGTATATATATAAAATACATATTTTTAGAGGTTTGAGCACTTACCTGTGATTTAGTCAGTTTAGGGGAGCCCCATGGTGTGGAAACTCCTTGCAGAGATTCATATTGGCAACTCAGCTGTAACTTAGGCTATTAAAGAGTTGCTTGGGCCATTAGAGATGGATTGACTTGGTCATATAGCCAGCATATGTGAATACCCAGACTTGAACCTAGGCTTCCTGACTTCAGGTCCAGCTTTTCCTTCATTGTATCATACTGATCGTGTAATCATGTTGTTTCAGCACAGCAACATTATATAGTATAGTAAAAGAGAAAATGATGTAATTAGAAATTATACTGTAATTGTAATCCTATGTTCAGCCTTGATTCTCCCCAGATATATTTAATTCTATGTATATAAATGTGCTTATATAACAAACAAGATATACTTTTAAAGTTGTTTTAAAAATCCTTTCAGGAGACATTTTTATAATCTGAGTGAGACAAAAGAAGATTATATTCTGTTTATAGAAGCCCTATGAAAATATCAGAGTTTGTTCTTTTTTACTACATACTCAGTTTACTTTGTGGGGCTTCTCCTGTATTCTACTAAACTCTTACTCAGTTTTTAAAAATAGGACAGCAAAAAGATGTCCTTTTTTTTAATGGGTTTAAGTCCATTCTTGGATTTATAGCAATGGGCATAAAAAATAACACAGATCATTGAAATACACAAATAATTGAGCAACTGTATTTGCACTCCCAGTACACTCCCCAACAAACTTCTGAATAAAGCTACTAACAAGTAACAAGATTGGTGGATTAAAGTTTTACCTCCTTTCTTACCCATCTTTTTCATCATAAGGGAGGTGGTAATCCTTATGTAATTGTATGCTGCACTTCATATTACCAAAATGATGCTACTAATGTCTGCTGAAAGTGTTGTGAGTTCTTTGTTTTTTTCAGTATTATCAAACTGAGTGACCTCTCATTTATTACCCTTTGTACCTTTGTAAGACAACTAGCTAGGATCCTAAAACTCAGTGTATAGAAATGACTCATATGTATCAATAGCTGTTCCACCTTTCCATAGTACTGCAACTCTGCTGGATGAGACCAGTTTTGGGGGGGGGGGTTGTTTTTTTTTGTTTGCTTTTTTATTTTTGTTTTTAATGGAGAATTTAAAGAAACTGGTGGGTTTAGAAGTGTAGAGAGAGAAATGGCTATGAAAAAACAAGATCGTTTTAGGTTGACCATGGTGGCACAGCTCACCTGTTCATGGTTATAACTGTTGTTTCAAAATATGTTCTCTTTAATGTTTGAACTTTAGTTTCACTCATCCTTTTTGTAATCCTACCAGTTAAAGTATCTTTGTAGTCAGCAAACATATGTCTTAAATACACAAATACCTCTGAAAAGATTAGATGTTACATCTAGTCATCTGTTAAATTAGTTCAGATTGCTTTCCTTGAAACACTCAGATAAAAGCAATTGCACTGAAGAATAGGGATTTTGATTGGGGAAAGAGAAGAGGTGAGTCACTTTGGACAGTAAAGCAGACTTGAGTGGGATACCAAAATAAAGGACTAAAGGCCTCAAAAACTACAAGCACAAGAATGTGAAAGGATGCTAGATATGAACTTTAGTTTTGCCTCATGTGAGTTGAATGTCTAGAAAATGTTCTTCCTTTTAACTAACATTTATAATATTGTTTGTAAGGGAAAATGCTCCTTCCAAACCAACTAGCTTAAAGGCAGCTTTAGGAATACAACCCATTCATCAGTTGAAGAGCACTTACATAAGGATTGTTAACCCATGACTTTGACCTTGAACATACTAAAAATTGATAAAATGAACAAAGGAAGATATGATGGCATGTGTAATTCATAAACTGCTTTATTAGCCTCTGGTCTATTAGTTTAGCTTTATAACTTTTAACTAATTAGCTTAAAAGATAATTACGTTTTTATTTTAGAAGAATTAGAAGTAAGGATGATAGGTATATATTCATTAAGCTCTTGAATGATGAACGAACTTTATTTAAAATGCCTAAATTGTATTTGAGAATAAAAGGTATAATATTTAAAGAACATTGGCACTCCTGCTATAGGCTCCACCTGTGTAACCTTAGCCCATGGTTTGTTTGTTTCTCTTCACTTTTGGTTGTTTGTAACAGAAAGTGGGTGGTGTGGTACAACCTACTCCTGGAAAGAGTTGCTTATTCTGTGGTTGTGCAGTATCCAGGATCTCTGTAACATGGAGAATGGTGTTATTTGGCAAAAACAGAAATGTCCTAAATATTGTGTTCCTAGCTTCCAGATGTCTGCTAGGGCCATCACACTTATAGTTAATAAAAATATGATGCCAACTCACAGAAGTCAACTAATCCTCTTCTACACTCTTTTTATTTGTTTTGTCAACTATCAATTGTGTCTGTTGTAGATTTTTAAAAATTATAGTCCTAAAAGCTCCAAATTGCCATCCCCTTCTGTACACTCAGTATTTATCAAGATATGCGAAGTAGTTTTAGTACCATTCTATGCTTTACTGATGTAACTGCAAAAATATTTAAGTATAAATGTGTAATATAGAGAAATATGTATAATGTAGTTCAAAACTAAGTATTAATAATATTAGATTATCTGAGCTACTAGATTTTATTTGTTAACATAAATAATTAAGAGTTGACTATCTGGTTTTATACTTTATCTAAATAGCTGTAGTGCAGTTACATGCCTCAGGTGAAATTTTTGACACTCATCAAAGAAGCCATATGTCTACTTTATCTTTTTGAGTCTTTTATAGAGGGAAGTAACATGTTACTGTGGAAAGTGGGCTGAATTTGGAATCAGAGGAAGTGAGTTCATATGCCAGCTCTATCTCGCTACTGTTTTTGTGACCTTGGGCAAGTTATTTAACCTTTCTGGGCCTCAGTTTCCTCCTATGTAAAATTAAGTGGACGAGATGATTTTAAATATCACTTTCAGTTTTAAATCTGTATTCCCAATAGTCTTTCAGAAATTAGAAGATGTGGAGAGCTACAGGTTGCAATTGAAGCATTAAAACACTATACCATATCTCTTTGAAAAATTAGAGGTTTTCTGTGTTCTTTGCATTTGTCAAGTGCAAAAGCAAAGAGAAAAGTAATGCAAAGAAAGCATTGTTCAAGGATTAGTTTTATATTCCAATTTTGCTTTTGTGGTCGTTCGGACTGGAATACATGGAGCAAGCAATTTTTAATAAAACTAAAACTGTATCTCAAAACATTGCTCTTCAAAAAAAAACCCCAGTTATTTATGGTTCGTGACTATTCTTTCCTGGAGATCTACAAATGAATAGATCTTTGCATAGAAGAAATTGCTTCTTAATGGCCATATACCTTGATATTTAACATTGCCTATGGTTCTATTTCTGTATTTACTTCAGGTAACCTTTATTCCCATTGGCCAACAATACCCAACATCCATACATGTTTCTCAGACCAACAATCATAATAATGTCGTCTGAGAAGGGAGGCAGAAAGAGAAAGGAACCGTCAAGGGAAGTAAGCAAAGATGGGGAATCTGGAAATAAAGGAAGCAAGGATAAATGGGACCCATAGCCCTAGCCCAAATCCTATGTGTCAGGATCAGAGTAACCATATGTTAGTTATGATACTGAAGTTGATGGCATGGCCATCAAATTGTATCATAATTCTTATATAGGAAATCATTTGATTTAGTTGGCCAGCATTGTATTAGAATAAAATTATAAGTTAAACTTTAACCATAATGTTTGCAGAATGGCTTACTTTTATTAAGGAGAATTACTCTTTTGTTTTATCTCTTGAAAACTATTCTAAAAGTATTATTGGTACATTCTCCTCTAAAGAATGAAAATTCTTTTGAGGGTCTTACAGTGCCTTGCATTCATCATTTTGAACATTCTACATTATTGCATAGTTGTATAGTTATAGAAAGTTAGGTTAAATATTTGTTGTCCCCAAGTTACATACTCTGGAAATTGGTTTTGAATAAGTCCCTTAGCAGTTTTTTGTTTTGTTTTGTGATTCACTTCTTAAGATTAGAGTATGGAGGAGAAAGGAAAATATGGTTATTTGAGAGAATCAATTAGTTGTGTGACAGTTACATAGTAAATAGGGTTTAAAGTTAAAAATGTTTCATGTCATGGTGAATAAAAATGTTTCTACCTTGGAATGTTCCTTTGAAGTAATACTAGATTATATAATATGTGGAAAGTGAGGTAATTGTGATCAGTGCAAGGACAGAAGGGAAATACTCAAGAATTCTGGGTAGTTTAGACTTTTTCCCCCCAAGGAAGGGATCTAATTGTTGGGGCTTGGTGTTTTTGACCAAACTTTTTTTTATGTCTGTGCCAAGTATGTTAGGCATAAAATTGATCTTTGTATTCATGGAATTAATATTAAAAGAAGATTAAGTTTATGGTGGTCACTTTATCTTGATTATTAAAATATAGTCTAGGACAGAAGAGGAAGTGGTCCTGATTAAAACATTAACAAGTTTACTGATCTTTAGGAAGGTTTGTATAACTTACCAGTGGGACCACAGTTGCAATTGCTACACATAGGGATGCTATTTTCTGAAAGAAATAATCTAATCAAACCTACTATTTAAGATACTGTAATTTGGTGAAAATGTTTTATATTTGTGAAAGTCATAAAATTCACTTCTTGAAACAAGGCATATATACAAAATGTGTTTTCATGAAATTCTGCATGTTTATTTTCAGTCTTTTGTTTAACAGACTGTCTTATGACATGCTCTTGTTCAGAGAGACTACTTTAACAACCTATGCTTTTAAGAAATCTCCAAGTAACATTGAGGGCTGGGGTTTTGGCACCTTCTAACTGTGTTACTGAAAGCTCTTCATCAAAGCTATTAGTAAAATGGAATCAGCCATCTCCATGTTGCTCTCAATAGAAGAGACAAAAGTGCTGTCCATACCTTCAATTAACTGGTACTATTTAACAGAAAAAAATTCAAATATTTAATATATAAAACATCCTCTTAAAAATCTCTTTTGAAATGGATGCCACTTTGAAGTTTTCTTTTTTCATGTTTTCTTAAATTGTCTTTTCTTGTCCCTTCCTAAACAGACAAAAAAGTAATATCTGTGTTTTTCTTGATACTTTATTGCATTATTTACAGGAAGCTGTATTTGTTACCTTTTGTAAGTTGTAGTTGGCAATTGAAAATTGTGATTTGAAAAAAATATTATGGGGGGGCAGCTCGGTGGCACAGTGGATAGAACTCTGGCCTTGGAGTGAGGAGGACCGGAGTTCAAATCCAGCCTCAGACACTTGACACTAACTAGCTGTGTGACCCTAGGCAAATCACTTAACCCCAATAACCTAAACAAAAAAAGAAAGAAAGAAAGATAAAAACATTATGGTTTTGCTAGTTTAGAAGTCTTCAGATGTTGGTTTTGAATACTTTAGAATTTTTCTATTTTTGATTTCTCTCTTTTAACTAATATAAGTAATTTAATTTCTTAGGGCCATAGATGCCTTTAATTTCAACAATTTAATGCTTTTGTCTTCATCAGTGACCCTATTATATATGTTTACATGAAAGAGATAGAAGTATTACAATGGTAGATAGAATTCAAGAAAGGATTTTTTGATTACTGTATTTCTCAGCTAATTTTAGAAAAAATAATTATAGGATTTAGAGTCTTTAATATATGAGAATCTATAGATGTCCACTTTAATATAAAATAATTCTCTCATTATTTGGGGGACTACATAAGAAAAGAATTTAAAAGATAACTATCAATGCTAATTGTAGAAGCAGACATCTAATTGTCTTATTCTTAAAATTATGCTGTTACTGTCTTAAACTTTTTTCTGATTAAATGTGGTTTTTTTCTGCTTTTTAAAAATGAAGCAAGAAAATTGAAAAGGTAATAACTTATTTCTTAGATTAGAAAACAATGCCTTTTGTATTATTCTTCATTCTTAGATCTTTCTCTAACGTAAATGTATGGTAGATATGGCTTGTGTGCCATATTGGAAAAGCACCACATTATTATAAGCATTTCCATTGGAAAGTGATTTTTCTGTTAAGTTAAAAAATATTTATTATAAAATGCAAAAGTTGGCTTCTTTTTTATTTTCAATAATGTTATATGTAAAGCCTTGTATTTCTGGGCTTGATAGCTGTTAGGTCTTTTTGAGACCAGTAAAACCTTTTCCCTTTCCTTTTTAGTGTGTGATCACACTTGATTGCTATTCATTGTAATAATGCCATTGAGTTTCAGAAGTTGAGGGCATTGATGAATAAGGAAAATAAAATCTTTTAACTTTGTGATATAGCTTATATAATGCCCTGAATGATATGGAGTATCAATCAAGTGATTTAATCACCTTAAAAATGTTGCTAACCATATGAGGTGTATCTTTCAGATTCACTCAGAAGTTCTAGTTCATTTTGACCAATAGGGATATGTATTGGGATTGAGAAGATGATTCATTAGCATTTATTAAGCCTTCATTGTGTAAAGAACTCTACTTGAGGGAGAATTAGGAAAAAAAAATATAAGAGCCTTTCCCCTTAAAAAGAATCTTTATTCTTCTACCCCAACTCTTGGACTGTGATTTCAACACATACGCTCCTATTCCTACTGTCTGACTGACACTTGTTATAATTCACTATTTGTTTCATTACTTAGGAAACAGTGATGCCATTGATGTGGATATTTCCTCTATACCTTACTAAATTTTTCATGAGTTTCTGTGACAAAAAAAAAAATTAAAAATCGCCAGGTTGCCAATGTTCTGTTAATGGTACTCTCTTAGTTTGCTTACTTTCACTCTCAGATAACAAGCATATAGTCTCCAACCATACTAAGAGACTTTCTAGCTTTGAAGGACCTTCAGGAATTTTTGATTTGTTAGCATAGCCTTAGAAGATCTACTTTCATACCATGTTGAAGCATCAGAGTAGGACTGTCTTGTAAGATGTTTGACTACAAGTTTAGTGATATAAATTGTTAGACTTAAAATTTTCATTCTCTGTATTTTATTATAATAATGCTAAGTAGATATATATATATATATATATCAGCATAGTAAAATTCTATTACTACACAAAGAGAGGTATTAGGATATCTACTTAGCATATATATCTATAAATCAGCATAGTAAAATACATATATGTGTATAGGAATCTTTTCCTTACTTCAAAGTCTCTAGCTAGCAGTGCTGAGCTAGGAAGGAAGTTTCGAATATATTGTGTCCTCTGTACTTGGAAACTGTGTTTTGAGAGTTTTCAAAGTCAGTGTAAATGAGTAAATGTTTTTCCTTTCCCATTTAAGAGTTTAAAGACACGCACAGAAAATTGATTGTCACTTGCCTAATATGTAAAAGGGTTTGTAAAGGAACAAGATACTCTAGTTAAAAAATAGTCAATAAACATTTATTTGTTGATTTGCCTACCATGTGCCAGGTACGGGATTGCACTGGGAATACAAATAAAAAAAGAGATGAGGCAGAGTTAGTCTACCCTAACTAAAGACAGAGCATGTTCCCATTTATTCAGTTCTTCTGTTGGGTAATAAAACATAAAGAATCAAGATGATTTCACAGAGTAAGGCAGGATTTCCTTTTTCTTACTGTGCCAGAATTTTACATACCAATCATGACAGCTTTTGCTGTTTTCCATTTTATTGTTTATATATTTCATGACTTTAATATTATTAATTTATAATACATATATGGTTTTCTTATGTACCACTTGATGTACAATTGTTTTAGGTATCAAGAATTTTTGCCAGAAGAAAATCCTTATTTTTAAATGGAGACCGGGAATATATTTGATAGGTTGAAAGCAGCCGTATCAGACATTCTTTTCCATCTTTTTCTACTAGTTCTTTAATTACATTTGTGAGAAACTGGGCTTGTATAAATTAACTGATACTGCCTATTATAAACATTAGTCAAAATAACACCTCATAATATTTTTACTTCTAAAGTAGGATGCTCATGACTAGTTTTTCACTTAGAATGCTCTAGCATGAAAAGAACTATATTGAAGTAGGAAAGGCCTGGATTCTACCATGAGCCAATGTGACCTAGAACAAATCCCTTCTCCTCTTTGATCCATGATTTCCTCCTCTGTGAAAGTGAGAGAGTTGGAAAAAATGGTCTTTAAGGTCTATTTCAGCTAGTGCATTTGCAGAAGTATTAAAGATTAGGAAAAGATCAGGAAATAATAAATAATCCAGGTTAGCTAGAGAATAAAATATGTGAAAAATATTAGTAAGGCTTTGAAGGCAGCTCATATCCAGATTTGTAAGGAGTTTGTTTTTTTACTTAAGTGTTCCTAATTGTACTCAAAAACATATCTCGTTAGATCCCTTCCAGGTGATTCTTGTTATCTATCATTCCTCTGATAATGAATATTTTATTATATATAAGGAAAGCCATTGATTAAAATGATAGCTGATTGTAACTTTTACTTCATTCTTAATATATCTTATTAGGTCTATTATGTCATAATTTTTTTTTCTGCTAGTTTCCTGTGTTACTAAGCAGATTACAACTATTGACCATTTATTAATCATCTTCTAGGTGACAGGTATTATTCTAGGGACCAGGAGTACAAAGACAAAAATGAAAGAGTCCCTGCCCTCAAGGAACTTACATTCTTTGGAAGAGACTTTCGTCATATGAACATATATAAGTACATATAAAATAAATACAAGATAGTTGGAGAGGGGAGACAGGACTAGTGGAGCTCTGGTAACCAAGAACAATCAAGGAATGTTTTATAACTTTAGTGTTTAAACTGAGTTTTGAAGAAATTAGGGAGTTTAAGAGGGAGGGTTGAGTAGAACATATTACAGTAATGGAATCTGAGTAAAAGAATGGGTTGAAAGATAAGAGTGTCATCTGTGAGGAATAGCAGTAATGCCAAATTTGGCTGGTTTAAAGAGTACACAAAGTGAAGAAAAATGTAATAAGGCTTGAAACAGTAAAAGACTGGAAAGTGCTTTCTTAGTAATTTTCTTTACACGAAATTACTCATATAAATCAAACTATTGTTTGACATTACAATAAAATTGGTTGGCTGATTTATTTTGTGAAAACCATAGGCCTATATAAGTATGAATTTTGGATTTGGAAAAAAGGAAGCCATTTCACTTGGAACAGAGTTGGGGAGTGGGGAAGGAGGTGTATGTTGCAATGATTTGAAATAAGCCTAGAAAGGCTATTTTCAGGTTGTTACCAGGCTTTAAATGCTTAACTCACATTTTGTTTTGTATCCTGAGGCTACCAAACTCTGCTGAAAGTTCTTAAGCAGTGATATAGTGAAATTTGTGTTTTAGGAATACTGTTTTGGTAAGTGTATGGAAATAGATTGAAGAGAGGAAAGCCTGGAAGACAGAAGTCCATACTTAGGAAGGCAATGGAATAATCCATACAAGAAATGATGGCCTGAATTAGATAGTGACTGTGTGAGTGTAAGAAAGAAACATGCAAAACAGATTTTGTAGGTGGAATCAGCAAGTATTAGCAACTGATTAAAGAAGTGACCCTAAATTTGTAAGAGAGAAATTTGGAGGAGTGTGATTAAGGAGATGTACAATTAGTTCTATTTTGAATATGTCAGGTTTGAAGTTCCTGTTCTGTGAACATGAGTTGGAAATGCCCAATAGGCAAATGGTGAAGGAGCTTAGGAGGACTGGGGTTGGAGCTATAGATCTAGGAGTCATCTGTAAAAGTAGGATAAGTGTACATAAATGCAGTAGGAATCACTGAAACTTATTAGGAAAGGGAGTAGGTACATGGTCAGATCTGTCCTTTGGAAATACCTGCTTGGCAACTGTGTGGAATATGAATTAAAGAGATGAGAGACTTAAGGGGGACCAATGTGGAGGGTGAGATTTTGCAAGGTTTTACAGGTATAAGGTAATGAGGTGAACTAAGGTGGTTGTGACCCTATGAGTAGAGAAAATGGGATGGATGCAAAATGTTGTTGGGTAGAATCGACATGACTTGGTAACTTTGTATTAGATGAGAGAGGAGAGGCAAATAACTCAGAAGTTTTGAGCCTGTATAACTAGAAAGATGGCTTTGCTTGACAGAAATAGGGAAATTTAATAAGAGAGATGATTTGAAGGGAAAGATAAGAGACATTGAGTTTGAAATGCCTGAGACAACAATAGGTAGTTGGTGGTGATATTAATTGATGTAAAGACTAAGCTCAGGATAAAAGTAGTATGGAAATCTAGATTGGAGAAAAAAAAATTCTAGAGAGACTTGAACCCATGTGAAATGATGGATTCAACAAAAAACTGGAGTTTTTTGTTTGAGAAAAACTTAGGGTAGAGAATGTTTGGGAATGGGGTATCAGGAGGTGCACAGAGTCAAAAAAGGATGAGAGCTGAGAAGAGACCATCAGATTTAGTCATCAAAAGTTTATTGGTAACCTTGGAAAGAGAAAATGAATGGAGGTTTGCAAGAGATCGAGAAATGAGTGGAGGGAGAGAAGTAGTAAAGGCAATTGTAGGTCTTTTTTTTTTTTTTTTTTCTTTAATGTTTTTCTGTGAATGGGAGAAGAACTAAGCCTGAGGGGATGGTAGTTCCAAGTGAAAGATTTTTGGAAGTTAAGGGGACCCGGATATATTTGTAGAGGACAGGAAAGGAACCAGTAAGTAAATAGGGGGACATTGTCTGTTGGAGAGAGATGGGGGAGGTGAATGAGCTCTATGTGGAAGATATAGGACATTATAGAATCAAAGGCAAAATGGGGTGGGGATTCCCTTGGCAAGAGATGCTAGCTTTTAGCCTAGAGCAAAGGTGATTTGGAGAATGATATTGAGAGATTTTGAGGTATACAATAGAAGAGGGAGCTCAGAGGATGGCATCTTTTCTCAGGTCAGGCCCTGTGATGAGACTGAGGGGTGGGGGTGGTATTTTTGGAAACTTGAAGAAAGAATGTCTGAAATAGCCATTGTGGAGAAAGCATTAGAAAACTAATTAGTGAAGAATGGAAAGATTTCAATGCAACAGTAAGGGCTCAGTTGTGATTAACCCATTTTAGTAGACCCAGGCCACAGGGTTTGATTTCCTTAGTTGCCTTTCAGCAGTATATATATATATATATATATATATATACACACACATATATATATATATACACACACATATATATATATATACATATATATATATATGAGCAGCAATACACAAAGGTGGCAAAGAGCTTGATAATTAACCTGTGTGGTTTAAGTGGTTAGCTGTTGTCAAGATTATTTATGGTGGGGAGTGAGGCCAGAGAATGGCGAGTGTGATGACTGGAGGCTATGGTTAGGTAAGAGAGTGTACTGCACAGAGTAGCATAGTTAGGAGTGATGGTGAGAACAAATATATGATCATCCATTGTAGTCTTCAAATACAGTATAAGGATAGGACTAGGTTGGAAAGCTAGACCATGGACTTGGTGCATTAACTCCTTTTGCGGGGGGGGGGGGGGGGGGGGTGAGGAGGGTGTTAGCATTATGACCTGGAGCTACTAGATAAATGCTTTTAGGATTTGGATAGGTTGATAATCCTCTTTACATTTAGCTAGTCTATTCCTTGGACTATAGACTTGGAAGTGTATCACTAGGCCCTTATTGAAAACCTTTCCAACTTGGTATGACCTGCCAGAACCTTTTGTTCTGTATGCATAATTTTTGAGAATGCAGGGTCAGTTACGTGCCATGATGAACCAATTAAATAGGATCATGGAAGTTAGAGATGGGAGGGAATTTATGGATCATTCCAGTTGAATCTCCAAGTCCGGATGAAGTGACCTCCCCAAAGTTGCAGAGGAAGCATAGTGCAGAGTTAGAGCTCAACATTGAGAGCTTCTTACTTTAAGGCCAGCATGCTTTCCATGATATCACACAGAATTTTAGTGCTGGAAAATTAGATGACAACAATTAACAAAATACAACATGCTCTACCTTTCCTTACTATTTATTATAGTCTCCATGGGAGTCTATTTCTGGGGTACTCAGTGTTTTTGCTGTATTTCAATTTAGTGATGTGGAAAGCAGTAAAAGAAATCATAGATGAATGGGAATTGACATTAACAAATGTGGGTGTGTCCAACAGAATTATTTAGTACTAATAATTTCAAAAACTGTGTACAGGCTGTACCTTAGTATTTTTAGAATTTCTCTTTGTGTTTGCGTTTTCAGGATCTTTTAAATGCATGGGTGGGGCAGGTGCTGTGATCATTTGGGGGTCAATTTTTTATTTAAGATATTTTTTAAAAATTTACTGTGGTAACTTGCACATCTGAAAAATCTGAAAAACAGATTTTTCAACTGAAACAGTATAGAAGGTGTTCATAATGCATACTTTAAGCAACTTATGAATTGATTTTTTTTAATTAGAAAAAATTGCATCATTCAGTTAGGATTTAGGCAATGTCAACATTTTTGTCAAGTAGTCTTTTTAAACAAATTTTTAATGATTCAAAAATTGTTTTCATTTTCTTTTTTATTTTATTAGCATTGTTTTCTCTAAGATAAAGCAGTTGTTTGTGGCACACCAAGTTAACTTTTTTGTACTTTTGTCTTAAATATTTAGTTCATTTTGAATGCTTAGTAAATGTAAATAAACAATTTTATCATTAGTGTTTTAAGAACACTTAACTAATATAAATTGGTAATATTTTCTTTAGAGGTATGTTTTTGTCCTAAAACCAGAATACCTCAGGCCAAAAGCGTTACTGGAAACACTGTTACTCCTCAGAGTTTACACATTATGTACAAATGTGAGTCAGGAATGTTAGCAATAAATTGGGCATCTTTGTCTTCAGGTGCTCTGGGTTGTTTGTGTTTATAGAGCCTTTCTTCCCACCAGTAAAATGTATTTTCATTCCCTTTTCTGTTCACTATAATAAAACGTATTACTGTATGCTTGTTGAGTATCCCAAACTATGTTGAAGTTTGTGAAAATGAGTGCTAGATCTCATCTTCAAAATTGTATTTTGTACTTCACTAAGTCTATAAAAAGAGACTATTATCTTATTATTAAAGTGTCAAAATGTATTGATGGAGCTGTTGTGGAAATATGTGAAGGGCTACTTGGGACCCTTGGGATATTTTAGTCGGGCTAATTTCATGGGGTTTGATATATGTGTGCACGAGTGTGCTTTTTAAATGATTGCTAAATCTTCATTTGCAGTTTAACAAATGGGGGAAACTGTAATAATCAAGTTGTTAGATTGGGTTTCATCAGGAAAGTTGGACGTTATTCTCTTGTATTGTTACTTTTACGCAAGGTGGAGAATGATCAAAAAGCATGGCTCATGATTCTTTTGAGTGAAGCCAGGAGAATGAGAGGCCGAGGGTTTTTATTTCAAAGTTTGTTTTGGTGATGGCATTAAATACGTACCAGGTAATGAAATCCAATTACTATATTAAATTTCATCACTTGTTTTTTAGGTATTCCAATAACTGTACCACCTCCAGGTAAAACCTTTTTTCATGTTTTCTACATCATTGTTAATAAACATGAAATTTCACGCATGTAGTTACAGGAGGGACAGTGGTGAAATGGTTAGCATATGGAATAGGCTATTGAGATTTCAAGGTCCTATTTTCAGCTCTGCCTTTGCTTCATTCCAGTCTTGATTCAGAAAACTACATTAGTTTTCTCTTACCACTTGTCTTACCCATTGATATAGCAACAACCATTCTATAGGTGAAAGGAATCTGTTAAAATCATCACCAAACTAATTCATAAAAACCTCGAAGAAACAGATTACTAGGAAATAAATCCTATGATTCTATTAAGAACAAGTCTTCTCAGACTAACAGTTTTCTTCTGTAACAAAGTGACTGGCTTGGTAAACCTAAAGAAACAGATGTAATCTTATCTTTACCTTATTATGAATTTGTATTTTTATCCCACTGGCATATTCATCTATATACTGGGATAATATGGTCTCAACCACACAACTATTAGATGGGCACTCAACTGGTTGGATGGTTGTATTCACAGTGACTATCAGCTGATCAGGGTTGGAAGAGTCTGATAGGGTTTGGTCTTGACCCAGAGTTGTTGGTGGTCTTTCTTTTTTTCTTTTTAGAAAAAATTTTCGTCAGTGGCCTTGATAATGGGAGCAGTGAGCATGTTTGTTAAGTTTATTTAAAAGTCAAGAGGAGTGGAACATAACGGGAGGGTAACCAGTACTTTGAAGGATGGAACTAAATTTCAAATTGACCTTGAGAATCAGTAACAGGCTGAGAATGAGGTTTAGTAAGAGTAAGTGCCAAATATAACACAGGTATATGGATAGAGAATGACTGACTATGTATGAGTATGGGAAAATATTTATCATAGTGGATAACAAGAAATACATAAATCATTGGTGTGTCATGGTAGTTTTTAAAAGCACTATCAAAGCATGTATAGATAAAAATCATGAAGTAATTACATTATATTCAGCATTTTGCAGACCCCTTAATACATTAATTATGGATCCCCAAACTGAAATAGAGCCAAAAAGAACATGGTGACTTAAGAAAATTTGGAGAGCCACAAAAAATGTTTAAATTAGTCCTTTAAAGAGAGGTTAAAAGAACTGAGATCTCTTAACCTGTAACAGAAGGGTAAGGAGAGCCTTAATAATAATCTTCACATATATGAAGGATAATTAGAGAGAAAACAACTGCCTATACCCTGTCTCCATTAAGGACAGTTTAAGAGTAAGTGGTCTAAAACTAACATGAAGAATTTAATTAATATATAACATATTTTTAACAATGGGGTTTGTTAAAATTGGTGTGGGCTTCTATAGAAGGTTAAGGAAATCTCCGTTTTAGGAAGTCTTTAAAAAGTTTTCTTTTTATGGAATGGTATAATACAGTTCTGTCAGAAATTGGAAATTTAGACTAGTTGAGTACTCAAGGCCCTTTTTGTCCTGTGATTTTTAAGTATTTCACTTAGGTACTGTAAATAACAAAGAATAAAGCTACTCCATGAGGAGTAGATAATGGTGCAAATTTCTTTCTAAACTAAATTAAAAGCTACACTAAGTGCTTTTTTTTTTGTAAATTTAGTTCCTTTGGATTGTGCTATCAGCCTTAAGTGCTTTAGATCTTTGCTGGTAATATATTATAAACTAAGACTTTTAAAGAAAATTCTGACATATCTAAACTTCTCAAATTATTTTTTAAAGTGGTAAATATTTCTTTGCTTTATGTTTCAACTAAAATATCAGAACAGTAATAGATGCCTGGTGTAAAATAGGGGTTTTTTTTAATGTTTTATATATGGAAAAGGTAAGGCATTGAAATTGACTTTGTCAGACTAATAAAATGGGCTATGTGTGGTGCTGAAAATAAGACCGGGTCTCCTGACTCCCAATTAGTACTTTATGTTCTAGACAAGATTACTCTATAAGATATTAGAGTTGCCATTTTTTTTTTAATTCAGGGGTTCTTTTGCTGTCCAGTACAGACAATAGAAGAATATTTGTTTCCAGAAAAAATGAATAATATTCAATAACTTGATTTTAAACACCCTATTAATTAAATTTTCTTTTTATTTTATGATTGAATACAGGTTTTCCTCCTCCCCCAGGAGCTCCTCCTCCATCTCTTATACCAACAATAGAAAGGTAAAGCAGAATGGTTTGTATAAACTACTAGTTGATGATTGTCAACCATTGGCAGATTAGGATTTTTAGCATGACCTTTTCATATCTTGGAAATTGGTTTTTAAAGATTTTATCTTACCTAATAAGTTTTATACATTTACTTACTAGACCTACAGTCACACACCAGAATTATCCAAAAAAGCACAAGGGATATTATTGTTATTAAAATACAACAAGTAATAATTGCTTGTTGAATTTGACAAGTGTGTCATTATGGTTTTTTCAGTTCTTAATTTAATACTATTATTATTACTATAATCTATGCCTCGTGGGAATGTGGAGGAAGCATTAGCATAGACTGAGCCATGAGAAAGAAATTGGCCTAGTTTGTAGCTACAATCTTCTACCTTACAAAAAGAGAGACTTATCAGGGAAAAGCAAGCATAAACGGAGATGCTACTGTTCCTATCTTTACGTGTCTTTATTGATTCCTTAACGAGGAGTGGGTCTCCAAACTATTCCCTGAAGTAGGAGCTAAGTGATAAAAAATTCTCTTGGAGGGAATAAGTACTCTTAGTTTGGAAAGGTTCTAGAAATAAAGCATCATAGTGCATAGCTGGGTTGAGTGGGCACTAGTTATTTCCTACAGCAGTATAGCAGCTGGATGCCAAGGAACCCAACAGTAAGAAACAGATCTATATCCTGTGGTAAAATTATATCAACCAATTTGTTTAACTCCTGTTGAGCAAAAACTATATCTCTGTGGATTATAATGAATTAGATGTATTTCCATACTTAATTACCAATTAAGAACCATTTAGTTGACTTAGCCAAAAAATAGAACCTTTTGCTTTATGCCTATTAAAGATAAACATTTCCAGGATATGATTTCCATTAACCTTTCCTTCAGCTGCCAATTTTTAAATCAGTGAAGGACAATCTAGTTTATCATACTAACGTATCATTGTCAGTTTTAGCTTATGGACAGTAGGGGAAGAGAGATAAGAGGTTGGTGCTAGCTTTTAATTTTTTTTTTTTTAAAGGCATTTGGGGTTAAGTGACTTGCCCAGGGTCACACAGCTGGTAAGTGTCAGGTGTTTGATCTGAGACCGGATTTGAACTCAGGTCCTCCTGACTTCAGGGCTGGTGCTCTATCCACTGTGCCACCTAGCTTCCCCCAGCTTTTAATTATTAGACCCTTATTTTCAAGTATGCAGAATTTAATTCCAAAGACTAATTGCTTTCATGCTCTGTGCTGGTGGATATACTAGTTTGGTGTGATAGAATGATGTTCTAAAGGATTGTTTTGCCCTTAAATGGTAACTCTTCTGTACGAAATATGTTTCTGAGAAAAGAATGTGACGTATGGAAAATGCAGAGTAAAATATTAGGCCTGGGGTAAAGCATTATAAATTAAAAATCTCAATCACGAGTGTATAAACAAGCATTTTTCAATTTGTTGAAAGAAATATTTTGTTAGTTATGAGATTGCCCCTTAGCAAGGTAGCTTAGTGTAGTGGATAGATAGCATGATTGATTTGGAATCAGAAAGACATGAGTTCAAACCCAGACTCTGACACTTATTGAGTATATGATCCTGGGCAAGTCACTTGACCTCTTTCAGTCTCAGTTTTCTTATCTGAAAAATAAGGGAGTGGGACTCGATGACTTTTAACAACTCTTCCAGCTCTAAATTTTTTGACCTAAAAACTCAATTAATCTGCTGTCCATTGAACCAGTGGAGTCAACTGTATTATATATGGTGTTTTGATTAAAAGTATCTTTTAAAAATATATATTTAAAAAATAGCTTTGTGTATTTGTAAATTTTAAATATTTAGCGATCCATATGTTTTTAGTGAGATTAGCTGGTATTTGAAAATTTAAAAAAAAAATTTGTAACAGTATACTCTTGGGTTAAATATTTCCAATAAATATTTAATGTTAAAAATCTGTTGTTTCTTTTAGTTTTTCCTTATATCTTGCCTTTAATTCAAAGCTAGTGAAACTAAAAAAATTAATATGAATGTATTGGAATTAATAAAGTATTTTTTTCCAATAGTGGGCATTCTTCTGGATATGATAGTCGTTCTGCTCGTGCATTTCCTTATGGCAATGGTAAGTTTATTAGTTTCCTAAGATTTAATTTGAACTGTTAAAACACTCATAAATATATGATATAAAAACTAAAAAAGTTTCTATCACTTAAGGCCATATTACACAAAGTAGTGAAAAGAACATTGAACTACAGGGAAAATTTATTTACGTTATCTAGCATGTTAGTAAAATGCTTTCAATCTAATATGTTGCTTAACAGTGTGGTTCCTGCCAAATGGGCAAATGGTATTTGGGATACAATTATCAACAACTTTGTATAAATAAAGCAAAGTATCACTATTTAGTTTTGGAAAAAGTCAACTAAAAACACCTATACTATATAGGTCAAGTTTGTGAAGGGTAGTATAGTATGTATTGTGACATAAGGCAGAAAAAGGGAATGTTGGAACCGGTTGTAGAGGACTTTAAGTGCCATCCTGAGTTTATATTTTAGTCAGTCAGTAAGCATTTATTAAATGCCTACTATAAGCCAGGCACTGTATCTGGGGATACAACAGCAGGCACAGTGTAGAACTCAAGGAACTCACCAGTCTAATAGGGAGACAACAAGCAAACAAATATTTACAAACAAGGACTATATAGGATAAATAGTAAATAATTAATAGAGGGAAGACATTATAATTAAGAAGGGTTGGGAAAGACTTCCTGTAGAAGATGAGATTTTAGTTGAGTCTTAAAGGAAGCCAGGAGAAGAAGATAAGGAGGG
This sequence comes from Vombatus ursinus, assembly GCF_900497805.2. Lineage (NCBI taxonomy): Eukaryota > Metazoa > Chordata > Mammalia > Diprotodontia > Vombatidae > Vombatus > Vombatus ursinus. The sequence goes on from NW_020954596.1 coordinate 58,936,032, forward strand.
AGATTCCCTCAGCCAGAGAAAATGCACAGAGATGGGAGATGGAACAGCAAAGAGGCCAGTGTTTCTGCTTCTAAGAGTACATGGCGAGGAGTAAGATGTAAGAAGACTAGAAAGAGGTTGGCAGGGGAGATGCTAGGCTATGAAGGGTTTAGAATACTAAAAGGCAGGTTTTATATTTGATCCTGGAGGTGTTAAGGAGCCATTGGAATGTACTGAGTAGGGGGGCTGACATGCTTAACTATGCTGTAGGAAAATTACTCTAGTGGCTGAATGGACGATGGACTGAAATGGGGAGAGACTTGAGTCAGGCAGAACCACCAGTGTTGTATTACAATAGTCCAGGTGTGAGGTAATGAGTGAGAGCCTGCACTAGGGTGGTGGCAGTGTCAGAGGAGAGAAGGAGCCTTTTCAGGAGAGATGGAAGAGGTGAAATTGATAGGCCTTGGCAACAGATTGTACATGGAAGGGTGAGAGAGTGAGGAATCTAGGATGACTCCTAGGTTGCAAGTCTGAGAGACTTGGGAGGGTGGTATTGCCCTCTACAATAATTGGGAAGGTGGGGGGGGGGGGTTGGGAGAAGGATGAGTTCTATTTGAGTATGTTTAGCTTAAGATGACTACTGGACATCTAGTTTGAGATGTCTGAAAGCCAGTTGGATATTCAAGATTGGAAGTCATCAGAGAGGTTAGGGCAAGAAAAATAGATTTGAGAATCCTCAGCATAAAGATGGTAATTAATTCCAGAGATCACTGAATGAAGTAGTATGGAGGGAGAAGAGAAGTAGGCCCAGGTTAGAAGACTGAGGGACAGTTAGAGTTAGAGGATGTGACTTAGATGGGGATCCTGGATCTTTGACATAAAGCATGTCGTAAAACATGCTTTTTAAAAACTATTTTTTAAACCATATTTCAGTATAATTGATTTCCTTTGTAATCCACTGTATTTTATTCATTTAGCAACCTTTTTCTGAGAAGGGGACTGTAGACTTCAATAGTCTGCCAAAGGAGGGGTCCAACTTAACCCCAATTGCCTAAAAAAACAAAAATTAAAAAAAAAAAACACACACAAAGGAGAGGTCCATCACACACAGATTGAGAATTTCTAATCCTTAGGTGTAGTCAGAGCTAACTGCTGAAGGTTTTTGAGCAGGAAAATGACATAGTCAGACCTAAGCCTTATGATGATTATTTTGGCATCATTGTGAAGGATGGATTGAAGAGGCAAGAAATTGGAAGCAGGAATACCTGTTGAGGAATCTCTAGCAATCAGTAAGTAGTGCTGACATCCTGACAGTGGAGTGGTGATCATGTGAATGGAGAGAAGACAATGAATGTGAGAGATATTTTGAAGATAGATTCAGTGGCACATTTTTAGATTTATTTTCTCTCTGTATGCCTAGGAGTTTATTTTCTGTTTGTTTAAATGTCAGTAATGTCTAAACAACAAAATTAAAGTTAAATACAAAATACTAAAAAAATATGTATCCTCAAACTAAACAACATAAGAAGAAAGAAAGACATGCTGTCAGTCTTATTCACTTCTCAACAGTTTTGCTTAATTGTTTTTGGAAAAGTGTTTTGTGAGAGGGTTGTATGTTTGTTGAAATATGTCAAAACAATAATGAAAGTGAACTGTTGAAAGGAGAGGCAGCATATGACAAATACTGCCTGACATACTGTCTCAGTATCTTCCTTAATATCTCAGTGACCCCAGTCAGTTCTCCAAGGCACAGCAGGCGTAAATGTGAGTTGGTAAAGAGCATTTGTTCACTGGGAATCCCCTATGCCAATGAAATCACAGCTCTGGTCTCCCAAAAGGTAGTATAACAATCCTGCTTAGAAACCTGTATGTTCCACCTTGCCCTTTTATTTTAGGCAATGCTTTGTGTGGTATTTCCACCGTATATATGGTACCCCTCTGACAAAATATGAGCCCTCAATACAGTATTCAGTGACCTTTCATCATTCTTTGCCAACACTCAGGAAACTGGGTGATAGGGCAGAGAAGTTGTTTTCTAGAACTCATGAATTTAGAATGTAATGGCCTTTCCCTGTTTTACTTCTTCAGTGATAATCTTCCTTATGTTACTTTTACTGAGTATTAGAATGTCTTTGACAGTGAACTACAAATCAAACAGGTAATATGTTAATTAACTTGACTCAGTGGAATTACTTATTCACGTTGGGTTTTCTTTTCAAATCCCTGATTGCTTCTGTGACTCTTACCTTTTTTCTTGCTCTCCTTCACCTTCAAGGCTGATCTCTTGCCTTTAGTTCCCATGGTCTCTAGAAAAATAATATTCTTTTATATCAGGGCCTTAAATCCATCCATCTAATGGATATAAAAATGTCAGTCATTATAGCTGTTTGAACATTGACTCAGCTGTGTCACTTGACTCTGGCCACAGTCTTTTGCTCCTAGAAGCCTTTCCTTTTTTTTGGCTTCAAAGATTACCTTCTCTAAACTGTAACCCCATTCCTATTTGCTTATGCCCTTTTCCATTCAGTGTCATTGCAATTCTGCCAATCTAATCTTAAAATCTTATTGAGTTCCAAACAAGATTACTTTGTTTTATTTTCCATTCACCTCAGAAAGAATTCTTTGAAATTTAAGGCAAATTCCTCCCTGACCTCTTTGAGACACCATTGCTACCTCCAACATACCCTTAAAAAAAAGATAATATTTTTTTATTTCCTTGAAGCATTTTATTGTTATGACTTGGATCAAGAAAGCTAGACTCTGAATTGGAGGCCTAATACTAATTAGCTCTTTGACTTTTGGCAAATTACATAACCTCTTTTTCCTTATCAGGATAATACTTGCTCTACATATCTTGTAGTGTGGATATAGGAAATGAGCTTTTGTAAACCTTAAAGTACTACAAATGTGAATTAGCATTCCCAGTTTAGAATTAGTAGTTTAGAAAACAATTTGCTTTTCACCTGACTCAATACTGTTCTTTATTTTTTTTTTTACATCATGCTATTTTCCAGATATATCCTTCCTTCCCACTCAGTGAATCTTTCTTTGAAACAAAAAAAAAAAAAATGAAGAAACAGCAGCTCAGCAAAATCAAGTAACAACTCAACTGCTTATGGTTTTTAACAGTAAATCATAAGCAGTTTTAACTTCTTAATGAATTTCCCCTTTCTTGAGTTTAACTGTCTTTGCAAGGATCTTCATCCAAGAATTTAATCTCCCTCAGCTGCTAGTGCTTTCCTCCTCCAATCTTACCTTAATTTGTTTTATATACATTTTTATATACCTCTGGGTGGTATGTGTTTGTCATTTTATTAGGCCTGCGTTTTCTTATTTGTAAGATGAGAGTGTTAGGCAAAATTATCTTTAAAGTCCATTCCATTCTAAATCTGTTATCCTGTGATTAATCAGTCAACCTTTTTTAAGTGCCTACCACTGTGCTAGGTGCTGGAGATACAAAGAAAAAAAAAAGGAAATAGGCCAAGGTGCACAGATAGTAAATGATAGACCAGTATTCAAACCCAAGTCTTCTGACTCCAGCTCCAGTATTTTTCCAATGGATCTTGATGCCTTAACTATGTCTGTTATTGTGAGTTAAGTAAAGATAATAGATCAAAATAAGAATTGAATTATCTAATTTTTGTTTAGCAATAGAGATTTGGGGAATGTAGGGAAAGGGAATGATTTGGAGTTAGAAGGACCTGAATTTAACTCCCACTTTATACACGTGGTAGCTGCGTGACTCTTGGCAACCTGGGTACCAGTTTCCTTATCTAAAGTCATGGGAAATAAGGTTGAATAAAGTAGGCATTTATTATGAGTAACCTTTTTCCTCTACAAAATCATTATGTTGGCATGCTTATCCTTTTATCTGAGGATTTCAGAATATTAGAATTATTCTGATTTGGAAGGACCGTCAAAATAATTTATTCCCAATCTACTTATTTTATGAAAAAAATTGAGGGATGGGGAATTTATCTGGTCAGTGGTAAACTAGCTAGGGATAGAGCAAAGACTAGAACTTAAGAGGTTCCCCTGCACTATGCCCCTATCTGTCAAATCTTGAATGAGGACTTCTTTTGAAGAATCAAAGGATTTTTAAAGAATTTGGGTTGGTTGTGTATTTGTGCCCATGTTTGTTTTTAAAGCTAATGGACAGAGATCATCTCCTTTATAGTTGTCTGTTGCAGTCAAGATGAGTTAGGTTAGAAACTTCAAATTCACTACTTCCAAAAAGTTATGCAGATTTCTTATGTCTTTTCATCTCTCCCTGTGCCTTAACCCTTCTAAGTCTATTTTTGTCCTCATTATCATAGGAATTTATGATCCCCCCATAAGAAACCTCCAATTACAGAAATGTAGATCTAGAAATGGAAGGAACCCTCAAGACTTTCTAGTTCTACCCCTCATTTGAGAGATGAGGAAACAGACTCTGGGATGAGTGACTTGTCCAGTTTAGACAGGTAATATCTTGGGATTTGAACCCTAGGTTTCTGACTTCAGGGCCAGTGCACTTTCCATTGCACTATACTGCTTTCTTCCATGAGCCCATAGTCCTTTCTCAGCCCATTACCTCTACTTTACTCCCTTTCCAATCTCACAGCATCACATCTTTGTCCCATAATTGCTCATTCCTTGCCAAACTCCACCCCTGGATTATTTCCATCATCTGCCATTGCTCCTCACTTGTTCTAAACAGTGAAAGAAACTCACAGCTGCTGAACAGAAAGAGAAGTCAGGCAGCTGAGCTGACTGGATCCAACTAGAAATTGGTCTGTTGGGCCCTCACTTCACTAAGGAAATCCTTTTACCCCTCACTAGTTGGTCCCCTCACCACCACCACCACCTCCATCCCTCAAAACTATTCTAAGTTTTGCTTCTCACCCCAAGACTTCTACTTGAAATCTTTTGTGTAAGCTTTGTTTTTTTGTGAAGATGAAATGTTATTTGAAAGTTTAAGGTAAAAGTGAAAGATGGTTTCAGAGAGAGAGGTGTGTATTTTTAATTGATGATTTTGTTTTACTATCTCATGGATTTTCATATCTGACTCTCACCAAATCTATTATCCAGAGTGTACTTTGAATCTTTATTACCTTTGTAACAAAGAATAAAAATTTTTTTTTGAAGTTTCACCTAAAACATCAACCACATCAGTCAGTATATGCAATACATCATACCTGTGGTTCCTTCTCCTCTACCCCTCTCTCAACAAAGAACCCCAAGCTTGGTCATTATCATTTGCTTAACCTTAGAAGTGATTTTTATGTAAATGCTTATGACTCCTCCAAGGATCCTGTTGCTATATGAGTCAGTAGTTGTTGGATGAAAATGGTTTAAATTGTTATTAAAATTGAAGGGTTGAAAATGTCTATCTTGAGACTTGTTGTTTAAGTGAGTTTTCTTCTTTTTTTGTTCATTCATTCATTTATTTATTTTTAGTTTTCAGCATTCACTTTTATGAGATTTTGAGTTCCAAACTTTTCCTCCCCCCTCCCCAGGAAGGCATGCAATCTGAGATAGGGATACATGTACAATCATATTGAACATATTTGCACATTAGTATGTTGTGAAAGAATAATCAGAACAAAAGGGGAAAACCACAAGAAAGAAAAAAAAAGAGAGAGAAAATAGTGTGCTTTGATCTGCATTCAGACTCCATAGTTCTTTCTCTGGATGTGCTTAGCATATTCCATCTTGAGTCTTTTGAAATTGTCTTAGACTTAGATCATTGTATTGCTGAGAAGAGCTAAGTCTATCAGAGTTGGTCATTGCACAGTGTTGCTGTTACTGTGTACAACATTTTCCTGGTTCTGCTCACTTCAATCAGCATAAGTTCATGTAAATTTTTCCAGATTTTTCTGAAATCCACCCACTCATCATTGCTTTTAGAACAATAGTATTCATTACATTCGTGTACTGCAACTTGTTCAGCCATTCCCCAGTTGATGGGCATCCCCTCAGTTTCCAATTCTTGGCCACCACAAAAAGAGCTGCTGTGAATGTTTTTGTACATGTGGGTCCTTTTCCCTTTTTTATGATCTCTTTGGGATACATACCTAGTAATAGTATTGCTGGATCAAATGGTATGCATAATTTAATTTTATAACCCTTTAGCCATACCTCCAAATTGCTCTCCAAATGTTTGAATCAGTTCACAATTCTACAAACAATGCATTCATGTCCCAATTTTCCCACATCTTTATCAACATTTATCATTTTCCTTTTTTGTCATTTTAGCCAATCTGATAGGTGTGAGGTGATACCTCAGAGTTGTTTTAATTTGCGTTTCTCTTATCTAAATGCTCTAATAGTGATTTAGAGCATTTTTCATATGACTATAGATACCTTTAATTTCTTCATTTGAACGCTGCCTGTTCATATGCTTTGATCATTTATCAATTGGAGAATGACTTATATTCTTAAAAATTTTACTCAGTTCTCTATATATTTGAGAAATGAGGCCTTTTTGAGACACTGGCTATAAAAATTATTTCCCAGCTTTCTGCTTTCCTTCTAATCTTAGTTGCATTGGCTTTGTGCAAAAACTTTTAAATTCAATGTAATCCAAATTACCCATTTTGCATTTCCTGTGTTTTTTTATCTCCTATTTGATCATAAATTCTTCCCTTCTGCATAGATCTAACAAACTATTCCTTACTCTCCTAATTTGCTTATGGTATCACCCTTTATGTCTAAATTATATACCCATTTTGACCTTTTCTTAGTATACGTATAAGATATATTGGTCCATGCCTAGTTTCTGCCCTATAATTTTCCAGTTTTCCCAGCAGTTTTTGTCAATTATCAGTTTTTATCCCAGAAGCTGGAGTCTTAGGGTTTATCAAACAGTAGATTATTATAGTCATTGACTACTGTGTCTTATGTCTAACCCATTCCACTGGTCTACCACTCTTTTTCTTAGCCAGTACCAAGTAGTTTTGATGATTGCTGCTTTATAATACAGTTTTAGATCTGGTACAGCTAGGCCACCTTTCCTTGCATGTCTTTTTATTAATTCTCTTGATATTCGGGACTTTTTGTTCTTCCAGATGAATTTTATTGTTTTTTTTTCTAGCTTTATAAAATAATTTTTGGGAGTTTAATTGGTATGGCACTGAATAAGTAAATTAATTTTTGTTATATTAGTTTTTGTTTTATTAGTTTAGCCTACCTATGAGCAACTGATATTTTTCCAGTTATTTAAATATGTTTAAGTGGGTTTTCTCTTAAAAATTTTTGAGAACTTAGCCAAAAAGTCCACCTTATCTAAAAAAAAAAATCACTCCTCTTTGTTAATTCTTGCTGTAAATTATAACTAGATACAGTACAGATTCATTTCTGTAACAGCACATGCAAGCTTGCCTGTTAAGTAATGGTGTTCAGTAAACTTGCTGGAAAACAGCTGTGACCATCTGCTTTGGAGTTTAGAATTAGATTTTAATCTTCCACGGCCCAATTCTGTAAATATTTGTAATTATTTCTTGAAAATGTAGGTAACCTATATATATATATATATATATACACACACAGACACACACACACACATACATACATACCTATCATGTTGTCTATGGCCATTAGTTGTTATAAATGAAATTAGTTATTTACAGCTGAAAGAATCGTTGTTAAAAGTATTTAAGTCTACATCTACATTGGCCTAAACTATTTGAATTAAAGGCAATTTCCTTTAAGGAAAGGGATATTGAACATTTTTTATGACCTGATTGAGAAAATTAAGTTAATACTTGAAAAAGCAGTTTAGCTGACTTAAAATAGAGAACTCCAAGAGCAGTTATGTGACAGAATTTCAAATGGAGACAAGGAAGTAAGAGAAAGTCACAAAGGAATTTCTTTAAATAAAAGCCATCTGCACAGAAAAGTGAAAATAAAACCAAAGTGCATTCAGGAGTCAGAAGATCAGGTTCTTAGCAAATAGAATAATCCAGTTAATTACATGTTGTAACTTATAAATGATAAGGCGTAGGCATTCTCATCTAGATACTTTTAATATTATGTACATTTTCATTTCAGAATAAATCTATTTGTATGCTTTGGGATTTTGTTTTGATTATGTTTTTGCTAATATTTTGCTGTGAAAAGACTAATGTGTTTTTCGAAATAACTTAAATTCTGTGATTGTGCCTTTATAATTAAGTTTGTTAATTAAACATTCCCATCTTTTAGAAAGGAGATGTGAATATTCTGAGAAAGGCATTTTCCTGACTTTTGATTGGCATCAGATTTTTAGAGTACAGTAATATAACATAGCCTGTTATATAAAGTCAATAGATATAATAGTTGTCAGAGTGATAGTTTAGGAGTTTTATTATACCTCAGAGTGGATGAGTCTCTGAACAATAATAAAGCTTCCCACATAAATCCTAGAAAGCACTTTTTTTTGTTTTTCCTCTGCAAATGGTGTCCTGCTATCAGGTAGTGTCATGCTTCAGTATTTAAAAGATTCATGATTTCATCAGTCCTACTGCTCCTTCCATATTACAGAACACTAACCCAGTGTCTTTGGGAGTTGCCACGTCTGCAAAAATTTATCATATTATCGCCAACCTGGTAATGTGTCTCTTCAGACCTAGAAAGACCAAGTCTTAGGTGACAAATTGCAGTCCAGCTTCCTCATTTTACAAATGAGAATAATGAAATAGAGATTGCCACTTTTCTAGGTCCTCATAGTTAAGAAATGGAAGAGCTGAAATTTTAAGATAGGTTTTCTGACTACAAAACTAGTGTTCTTTCCACTAAGATATCCCCCTGCTTTGAGGATTCTCATAGATGTCATTAGTCTGTAGAACCTTCAGTTGCTGTCATCACAGCTTCTATTTCCTCCTAAGAATGAGAAGGTAGAAGGCTATTCGATTTATTGGGAGAGAAGAAAGAGGAGCATATAAATTTTCTCCGAAGATACCATTTTATCTCAGTTGTTTAGGGTTATCGTGGACTTCTCAAAAACAGTGTGTTAATACAATTCATTAATATAATTAAATACGTAAGTTATGAGAGCTGTGTAAAAGTGATGTGCAAAATTGAATATGTTCAACTAGTAGTTTAAATGAGAATTTACTTAGTTCTTTTTAAAGAAAGTTCCTAAAAATGATGTCTTTAAAATGTTTGATTGCTATTTAATGCCCAAATGATGATCTTTATATTTAGAGATTATATTTATCATAGATAGCTCTCTCAGGCTTTCTAAGCACTTTATTTACAATAACTTTATGAGATGCATTATGTAAACATTACTATCACAATTTTACAGAAAAAGAAACAGAATGGTTGCAGAGCTGGAATTTCAACACTATATCTTCTGATTCCAATTTTAGTGTTCCTCCTACTACATTATGCTATCTCTGGTAAAAATCAATTAACTGAAAACTTGGACAATATAAGATTTAGTTAACTGAATTCTTTTTTATGTATTCATCTTTTAAAATAAATAGGGAAATATCAGCAAAACAACATGTTATTATGAACAGTTTCCCAAAAAAATTTAGCAGTGGAATTCATACTCGTGTCAAGAATGTTTATTCCATCCAATTGAACACTACAGTCAAAAGTGATTTTTTTTTAATGTTGATTTTGACATGCACTGACTGGTCATAGATTACTCAAGAAAGTTAAAAACGTTCCGCTGAAAACAGAATTTGAAATTTTAGAAAGAGTTATATATTTTATAAGGATATATTTTTGCTGGATTCTGAATCAACTAGAAAATCTAATTCCTTGGGTATTACAATTAAACGAAGTTTTTTTGCACACAGCAAAGGTCTCAACACATTTTTACCAAATAAATTTTCCCAAATGTTCAAGTGTTTAATTTGTTCTTTATATTAATAATTTCATTTTAAGTTGCATTATAGTTATTATTAGTTCTCTCAACTACATTAGAACCTAGGAAGAGAAAATGAAGAGGCCAGCTGACTTTACTGAAAAGATTTTAGAAGTTTTTGAATCAGAATACTTTTATTTACACATTTTAAAAAATTCAAACACACTCAGAAAACAATTGAAAGATTGAAAAGGTTTTTTGTTTTGTTGTCTTGGTTGTTTTCTTGGTATTTTTAGTACCAATACTTAAGTTTAACTTCCAGTACTTGAGTTTAATTTTTTAAATTATTGAGTAATCTCTGCTGTTTTTTGGAATATATAATTTGAGTGGTTCTAATTATCTACTCCATTTATGCTAAATTTCCCCAAAACTGAAATTCAGAAAAGACCAGACAAATAATGTTCTTGAATGGTGCTCCTGTCTAGGGGCCAAGTCTAAAATTCAGAAACTAAATGATTTTCACTTTTCCAGAGGGGGAAAAAAACTGCAAAAGCAGTGAAAGATAGTCATGTGATTTTTACAACATTTGTTCCCAACTCAGGTCAAAACCTAAATTAGGTTCTATAGGGATATATTCTACAAAACAATCTTGGACATTATTGCAGAGTGAATGAAAGCCATAGTGACTAGCACCACATCCTCCTAACCTGTTTATCTCTTTCAAACTTTTAACTGACTTGGAACAAGTATGATGGTAGCTGAGAGAACTTGGCTTCCTATTTTTCCATGAATCAAGTAGTAATCTTTAGTGCTTCTGATTTCAGTGGAAGTTATCATCATAATAAATACTAGCTTACTTTTTGGTAAGGCTGTCCTGAAAATATTTGGTTGTTTGGTGAACTTTTAGTGAAAAGGAAATGTGGGAACTGTGAAAAACAAAAGTTGTCTATAAAGCTTTAAAAGAGATCAAGATAAAATTCAGTGGAGATTATTGTCCTTGTAGTTTTACTCAAGTACCAGTTATAATGTAAATACAGGCTATCCTTCATTTGCCAAATCTTGCCATTTCTACATCTAAACACCTCTCTATCATTTTTCTCTACTCAACCACTTACTTGCAGCCATCTCTTAATTGATCTCCCAAATCTCTCCCTAATCAAGTCCATCCTCTGCTCCCAAAGTGATTTTTCCATGCCATTTCCCCTACTTAATAAATTCTGTTAGCTCTCCACCACTTTTAGGATAAAATATAAATTGTTTTATTAAGCTTATAAAGCCTTTCACAACCTAATCCTAACCTAATTATACTTTATTCTCCTCCCTAACTCATCCACCCCAGCTCCACCCTCCAGTCTTCAGTATAGCCAAACTGTTTTTTGCTCTTCACATACCACACTCCATTAATTGTCCAGATGCTTTCACTCTGACCATCTCCCATGCCTGGAATTTACTACCTCACTACATCTGCTTCATAGCATCCGTTCTTCTTCAAGATGCAATTCAGGAATGACATTCTACATGAAACCTTTCCCCCTGCTTTAGTACTTTGTGTTTAAATACTTTGTTTTATTGAATATATATTTATTCTATCTCTCTGTCTCTCTTTCACTCTGTGTGTATACACACACGCATACACATACATACCCTTATAATAATGGAGTTAGCATGTAAGTGCCTTAAAAATAAGAATTATTTCATTCTTTTTCATTCTTTGTATTTAAATGCATGGTGTCTAGTTCATAGAACAAGTATATAGTATGTGTTTAATTTATTGGTTGATTGGAAAACATTTGACAGTTGTAGTGTATCATAGACTGAATTTGAGATGGTAATGTCTTGCTAATTATTTTTAAAGCATTTTAAAATATAGTATTGTGGTATCTCTATCAGGGCATAAAATAATCTTTTTTTTAGACTTCAGTTAGAATAAAACTAAACGTGTATAAGGGTAATGTGGTGTTTGTTTTTTTTTAAGGATCCTGAAAAGCTAAGGGGTTCAGGAAATTGCAGTAGAAACAATAAACAAAATAAAAATGGGCTCTTTTGAGAAAGATTAAGATGTCTAGGGTGATTTTGTGAGAAAAGAAGGGTAGAGGAAAATTTAATGACAAAAGCAACAAAGAGAAAGTTAGGCACTCCGTAGTGAACTGAACATAGAGTAGTTATATTAAATTAGAATGAAAAGATTCATTGATTGTGAATGATTAAATACATAATCACCCAGAAACTTCAGCATCTTTTCATGCTTTTCAAAGCTGAGATTGGGAACTTTCAATCATCAGGCATTTATTAAGCATCTACCATGTGTTATTCACTATGCTGGGTGCTATATTCTGTGGGGGAGGCAGGAAGTACATATATAAAAATAAGTATTTTTTTTTATCTTCATCTAGACCTGTAATTTCATTGCTGTATCATTTCTGTAAGGAACTCTCAGTGAGGAAACTTACTTTATCAATCTTTGTCAGCAAGTGCTCTGCAATTTTTAGTTTTAGAGAATTGCCTAGGGCACTGAGAAGTTAAACAGTTTGTTTAGTTTACCAGGTACAGTATGTGGTAACAGGTGATTTCCGAAAGCGCAAGTCTTCCTGAATCTAAAGCCAATCCCTAATTAACTATGCCATGTTGCCTGTCATACAAAATATAAATGAAATAAGTACAAGTTAATTCGAGTTGTGAAGTCATTAGGAACTGGGGGCAGGGCAATCAGGAAAGGACTCATGTTGTTTGAACTAAGCCTGGAAGGAATCTAGGGATTCTAAGGGGGGTGAGGAATGATGAAGGGATGCCTTCCAGGCATTGAGGTTTAGCTGCTGCCAAAGAATACATTAATATATCCTGATTTTCATTTATTTATTTTTAGTTAATATATTCTGTCTCTAGATTTATTTTCTTTTATTGAGCTGTCATTTGGATCTTTTAGTGAGGAGAAAATTCTTCATGAGTCAGTCAGTCACTCAGCATTAAGCACCTGTAGGTCAGTCTCTGCTAAGCACTCACAATAAAAAGAAGGGCAAAAGAAAGTCCTTGCTCTCAGGGAGCTCACAATCTAATGGTTGAGACAACATTCAAATAATTATATACAAAAATCTATGTATACAACACAAATTGGAGAATATCCACGGAGGGAAGGCATTAGCATTGAGGGAAGGTAGGAAAGGCTTCTTGCTGAAGGTAGAACTTTAGCTGAGACTTCTTGAAGGAAGTTAGGAGATGAGGAAGAAGAGAATTCCACTTAGGAAAAAGAGCCAGCAAAAATGTCCAGAGTTGGAGAATGGAGGAGAATCTTAAGCAAGGAGGCTATTATTACTTTATTGGAGGGAATGTATAAGGAGTAAAAAGACTAGAAAGGTAGGAAGGCACCAGGTTAAAAGCCAAATATGGGATTTTATGTTTTATTCTAGAGGCAATAGAAAGCCCTAGAATTTATTAATAGAGATAGGGATGAGATGATCAGACTTGTAGTTTAGGGAAATTATTTTGACACCTAAATGGAGATTGGACTATAGGTAGAGAAAGACTTGAGGCAGGGAGATCAACTAGCAAGCAATTACATGGGTGAGCTGTTACAAAGGCAGGAATGACAGGACTTGGTAACTGACTGTATATGGGGCAGAGAGAGAAAATGAGATGTTTAGGATGGTACCTGGATTACAAGCCTATATGTCTGGGAGGAGGGTAGTACGTTTGACCGTTTTAGGGAAGTTAAGAAAAGCAGAGAGTTTTGAAGAAAAGACACTAAGTTCAGTTTTGATCATGTTGAGTTTATAATGTTTATGAGACATCCAGTACAAGATGTTTAATAGTCAATAGAAGAAATGAGACTGTTGGTCAGGAGAGAGATGAAGGCTAGACAAATAATTCTAAGAATCATCTGCATAGAGATGATAGTTGAAACCAGGGAAGTTGATGAGATCACCAAATGAAATAGTATAAAGGGACAAGAAGAGGTTCCAGGACAGAGCCTTGGAAGATACTATGGTTAACGGACTGTGACCTTTTTTATAAGCATTTATTAAATGCCTACTATGTGTCAAGCACTGCCAAGTGCTTTACAAATGTTATCTCATTGGATCCTCACAACCCTCTGATGGAGCTACTTTTATTATCCTGTTTTATTATCTCATTTTACAGTTGAGACTGAGGTTGGATGAAGATCTAGCAAAGGAGACAGAGAATGAAGAGTCAGAAATATAGGAGGAGAACCAGTACAGTATCAAGGATAAAAGAGTGATCGGTAGTGTTAAAGGCTGCAGACAGGTTGGAAAGAATGAGGATTGAGTATATCCTTGATGCAAGTAGTTTCTTGTCTTTAGACTCGTGTGTTCTGTAATGTATTTGTAAATTCAAGAGAAGTCTAGAGCGTATTGCGAAAATTAAGTTTTTGTAGTCCTGATTAGCTTTTTGTTGATGATGGCAGTATGTACTTCTGTACCAAATCCACACCAGAATTACTGATCATTTATATGCTATCAATCAATAAGATAATGTTGAGTGCATACTTTGCAGAATTTATTTACTCATTTTTGATGTGGTATGTGTAGATGGTACCTGGTAACGTTGAAAGGAACTGAGAATTGCCTGAGGAGAAAAATACAATTTGGGATAATTGATTTATTATGGAATCAGTGTTCTTTTTTTATTTTTGGTGCTTTTTAAACTTTTTTTGGCTTACAGAATTTGTTTGTTACCAGATCCTGAGGGTTTTTCCTATTTCATAGAACCTATCCCTTCCCTACCCACCCCCCATTCCCAAATCTATTTGTCAGTTTGGGTTCTTTATTGTGATTATTGTGACCCTTCTACTACCAGCAAATTAGTAAGTGCCAGTTCACAAAAGCATACATGGAAAATCTTTAAAAATTGAAATGTATTGTGGCTGGGAAGTGTCCCAATGGTAAATAAGCATTTCTAATATTTTTTTTTCTTCAAGAGCATTATCTTGTGGAATTTACAGTATGAGGCTTAAACTTGACTCACACTTTAATATAACAACATCTGTTTTTTCTTTTCTCTGCCAAAAAAATTATACTAGTCTATTCAAACATTTGTCTTTTGTTTTAAGTCTATTAACCTTTGCTTCCAATTATTTCATTTTCTTTTAGTTGCTTTTCCTCATCTTCCTGGTTCTGCTCCTTCATGGCCTAGTCTTGTCGACACCACCAAGCAGTGGGACTACTATGCCAGGAGAGAGAAAGATAGAGAGCGAGAGAGAGAACGAGACCGAGAAAGAGATCGCGACCGTGATAGGGAAAGAGAACGTACCAGAGAGAGAGAGAGAGAACGCGATCACAGCCCAACACCAAGTGTATTCAACAGGTTTGTTGAGTATTCCTTAATTTATTCCTAATGTTAGACATACATCAGAGTTTAAATCCAAATAAACAGCTAGAAGTTTTGGAGGAAGAGTGAAAATTCCCAATGGAAAAACTTTAAAACATGCATTAAAAATTACTTGCAAAAGGTTTTCAGGACAATCAAACTATTATAACTGTTCAAGAAGTATGAAAGAGATGCCTCTTTACCCAAGAATAGTGGTCATAGTGTTATCTTTCAAAAGGGAAAAAGAATAACACTGGAAATCTTAAGTCTTGTTTACTTCCAGTACCTAGAAATTATAACATCAAGTAGCCATCGCCTTTATTCATTCAAGCATTTATTAAGTACCTATGGTTAAGCACCGATCTACATACCAAGGTTACACAGACAAAAATAGAGTAGTCACTGCATTTAAGGAACTTGCATTCTGGTGGGGGTGGGGGTGGGGGCAGGGATGGGGGCTGGAAATAATATATATGCAGGTGAGTATATACAAAATGTATTTCAAGGGGAAGAACATTAGAGACAGCAGGAGTCAGTTCCTATTTCTTTTGAAGGCACCACCACCATCATCTAGCTTTATAGTCTTCCAGTATCATCATTGATAACTTTGTCCCCCATCATCTATAACCATTGGTGTGAAGTTGTATCACTCTCCACAACATCTCTCATGTCCATCCTGTTTTCTCCCACATGTCATCTGCTGCAGTTCACCATTGCTGTTGCCTTCAGTGTACTTTTTCTCTAATTTGCCATCTACATAACTGCCGAAATCATCTTCCAGGGCACAGGCCTAACTATGCAATGCCTCAAAATGCTCAAAACCATCAGTTTTGATGGCCTACAGGATAAAATATAAACACCTTCACCTCTCACATAAGGCTCCCACTTATTCTTATGCTTTTTTCAATACTGTAACCCCCATTACAAACTTTACATTGCACCATTTTCTGAACTCAGTCTATCCCTGGCTTTTGTGCATCTGTATAAGCTATTTCCCGTGCCTTGAATTCACTTCCTTTTCATTTCTCCTTCTCATAATCCTCATCTTTAAAGCCTCGATTTGAGTATCTGTAGTATACAAGGTATTATTCTAGCATCATCAGTGACAATTTTTTTTAAAGTGGAATAAGCTCATAATAGTATCAATCTGGTTTTTTTTTTTAAATAAATTTTATTGCTGTCCTTTATTTCTATATCACCTCTGTATCTTCCTGAATCCTTAACATTTTCCCTTCCCAGAGAGTCATTTCATATAACAAAAAACTAAGAAAAAAAAAACAATCAGAAAAATTTATCAGTCCCTAAAAAAACTCTGAAAACATATGCAATATTCCATGTCTACAGACCTCTCACTTATGCAAGGGAGCGGAGGGTGATGTCTTTTCATATCTCTTCTTAGTGACCATGCTTGTTCTTTGTAATTTTGTAATATTCATTGTCAGTTATTTTGTGGTAATGGTTCTTTGCATTTACATTGTTGTTGTTGTGTATATTGTTTTCTTGGCTCTGCTTGCTTTACTCTGCATTAGTTTATGTGTTTTCCCATGCTTCTCTGTAGTCATCTTTTCTTATAGCTCAATATTATTCCATTACATTCCCATCCTACAATTTGTTTAGCCATTCTCTAGTCAGTGGGTATCTATTTTGCTTTCATTTCTTTGCCACTACAAGAAGTGTGGCTATAAATGTTTTGTTCTATATGGAGACTTTCTTTTTTATCATTCACCCACTTGGTGTTCATTTTTTAGTGCTGGAATCTCTGGAATAAAGGGTATAGATATTTTAGTATCTTCATTTGCATAATTCCAAATTGCTTTACCAAATGGTCATACTGATCTGGGATACTTTTTAAAGGGGGCTGTGGAAGAGTGAAATATTTTCTGGTAGGTGCATAGCAAGTTTATCTAACGTGCCAGGTAAGAGAATAAAATAGAAAGAGAAATATTTGCATTTTTGTGAATCAGAAATTTTGTTGGCCTTAACTATTTTTTCTGTAAGAAATCTGAAACAGAATATTTGTCTTCTTTTTGGTATAAGAACTGCTGTCCATGTATTACTTTGGAACAATGGGAGATGCTCAGAGAGCAATTTTCAGGGGCTGTCCATTTTTTGTTTGTATTGTTATTGAAATAATTTTATTTTAAAGTTTTTTTGTTTTTAACATTCTTCTTAAACTGAACTCCAAATTCCCTTCCTCCTTTCTTCCCCTCTCCCAGCCACTGAGAAGGCAGACAATATGATATCAATTATACATGTGAAATTATGCAGAACATTTCCATATTAGCCAAATCCCTCCTTCCTCTCTCCCCCTCCCAAAAAAAGAGATGAGAAAATTATACTTCAGTTTACACTCAGAGTTCATCAGTTCTCTCTCTGGAGGTGGAGGATGGCATTTTTTCACAATGAGTCCTTTGGAATTGTCTTGTATTGGGGCAGCTAGGTGGTGCAGTGGATAGAGAACCGGCCCTAAAGTCAGGAGGACCTGAGTTCAAATCCGGCCTCAGACCCAACACTTGACCCATACTAGCTGTGTGACCTTGGGCAAGTCACTTAACCCCAATTGCCTCACTAAAGGGAAAAAAAAAAGGAATTGTCTTGTATTATTGTATTGATCAGAGTAGTCAAGTCTTTCACAGTTAATCATCATTACAGAGTTACTAGGACTATGCACAATGATCTTTTGGTTCTTCTCACTTCACTTTGCATGAGTTCATATAGGTCTTGCCATGTTTTTTCAGAAACCACACCACTCTTCATTTCTTATAGCATAATAATACTCCATCACAATCATATGCCACTACTTGTTCAGTCATTCCCCAATTGATGAACATCCCTTTGATTTCCAGTTCTTTGCCACCACAAAAAGAGCTGCTATAAATACTTTTGTACATATAGGTCCTTTTCCTTTTTCTTTGATCTCTTTGGGATACAGACCTAGTGGTGGTATTGCTGGGTCAGAGGATGTGCACAGTTTTGTAGCCCTTTGGGCCTAGTTCCAGACTGATCTCCAGAATGGTTGGATGAGTTCCCTACTCCACCAGCAGTTCGTTTGTGTTCCTATTTTTCCCTCATCCCCTGTAGCATTTGTCGTTTCTGATAGGTATGAGGCAGTACCTCAGAGCTGTTTTAATTTGCCTTTCTCTAATCAATAGTAATTTAAAGCATTTTTTTCATATGACTGTAGCTTTGATTTCTTCTTCTGAAAATTGCCTGTTCATATCCTCTGACCATTTATCAGTTGGGGAATGGCTCTAATTTTTTCTAAATTTGACTGTGTTCTATACTCAATATATGTTTAAGAAATGAGGCCTTTATCAGAGAAATTTGATGTGAAATTTTTATATTCATCTATATTACTTTTTAGCAAAATGTTTCCCTGATTATTATCTCTTTTAAATTTATTTTTGCTTTTGCTTTTGCTTTGTCTGAGATCATGATTGCTACCCCTGCCTTTTTTTTATTGGTCAGCTGAAGCATATTCGATTCTGCTCCAACCCTTTATTTTAACTCTGTATATCTTTCTGTTTCAAGTATGTTTCTTGTAAACAGCATATTGTTGGATTCTGATTTCTAATCCATTTTGTTGTTTCCATTTTATGAGTGAGTTCATGCCATTCACATTCTACAGTTAAAATTACTGTGTATTTCCCTCTATCTCATTTTCTTTTATCTTTATTCTCTCTTTTTATCCTGTCTTTCCTCAAAAATCTGTTTTGCTTCTGCCCCTACCTCCCTTAATCTTTCTTCCTTTTTATCACACACTTTCCCCTTTTCTCTTATCCCCACCCCCCTTTTCTTTCCCTGTTGGGTAAGTTACATTTCTATATCCAGCTGAGAGAGAGAGAACATTCTTCTCTCTTTGAACCAATTGAGTGAGAGTGAGGGTCAAGCATTGCCAGCCACCCCCACCTCCCATTTCCCACTCCACTGTAAAAGCTCTTCCTTATGTGCCTCTTTTATGGGAGAAAAATTTCCCTATTCTACGGACTCTTCCTTCTCCCAGTGCATTCCTCTTTTTCAACCATTCATTTTTTTTGATCATTCTAACATAATTGACTCACATCCATGCCCTCTGTATATATAAAATCCTTTAAACTGCTGTAATAATAATAGTTTCGTAGGAATGCAAGGAATTTAATTTTGAGACCCTTATAATTACTCTTTCATGTTTACCTTTTTAAGCTTCTTTTTAGTCTTGTGTTTGAACATCACATCTTCTGTTCAGCTCTTGTCTTTTTATCAGGGGTGCTTGATAGTCTATTATTTCATCAAATTTCCATTTTCCCCCCTGAAGGATTATACTTATTTTTGCTAGGTAAATTATTTTTGGTTGTAATCCTGGCTCCTTTGCCTTCAGAAATATCACATTCTAAGACCTCTGCTTCTTTAATGTGGATGCTGCTAGATCTTGTGTGAGCTTGACTATGGCTCCATGATACTTGAATTATTTCTTCATGGCTGCTTGCAATATTTTCTCCTTGACCTGGGAACTCTGGAATTTGGCTATAATATTCCTGAGAGTTCTCATTTTGGGATCTCTTTCAGGAGGTGATCAGTGGATTCTTTTCATTTCTATGTTACCCTCTGGGTCTAAGATATCAGAGCAATTTTCCTTGATAATTTCTTGAAAAATGATGTCTAGCCCTTTCTTTGTGGCTTTCAGGTAGTTCAATAATTCTTAAGTTCTATCTCCTTCATCTGTTTTCTAGGTCAGTTTTTCAAGTAAGATAGCTCATATTTCCTCCTATTTATTTTTCATTCTTTTGACTCTGTTTTATTGGCTCTTGATGTTTCATGGAGTCATTAGCTTCAATTTTCCCAATTTTGATTTTTAAGGAATTATTTTCTTTAGTCATATTTTGTGCTTCTTTTTTTCCATTTGGTCAGTTTTGTTTTTTAAGGAGTTTTTTTCATCAGTAAAATTTTGTGACTCCTTTCCCATTTGTCCTATTCTGCTTTTTAAAGAATTTTTTCCTTCAGTAAATTTTTGTGCCTTTTTTTTACCACTAGTTCATTTCTATTTTTTAAGATAACATTTTCTTCAGTATTTTTTTGTGCCTCTTTTACCGAGCTGTTAATGCTCTCTTCATAATTTTCTTGCGTCACTCTCGTTTTTCTCTACCTCTCTTATCTCTCATTCTTCCAGAATTTCTGGTTGGGCTTGAGTCCAGTTAACATTTTTCTTTGAGGTTTCGGTTGTAGCTGTCACGTGGTTTTCTTCTAAGTTTGTATCTTGGTTTTCCCTACTACTTTATTAACTTTTTATGGTCAAGTTCTTTTTTTGTTATTTGCTCATTTTTCAAGCCTATTTCTTGACTTTGTTCTGCCACTCCAAAATTTGATTTGAGGCATTATTTTAAAGTTATTTGGGGGGGAATATTGAGAGAGTTCAGCTAGGTTGCCTCTAATGCACCATCTTGGCTCTCACTTTATTTTAAAGTTAATAAATACCGACAAAAGAAGAAACAAAATTATAAACTTAAATCAATTTATGAATGTAAAAGTAAAATTTGTATTAAATGTATAAATGTAACATATTGCCATACATTTGCTTTACAAAGCAGATCAAGGAACAGATAGAACAATTTATTGTATTACTTACAGGAAACATTTAATACCTATGGTAATAGCTAAATTAAATGTGTGTGTATTCATTACTGTTATGTTATCCTCGATCAGTTTTTTTTACATTCATCTTTTCATCCTGATCGTGATTTCTAAGCTTTTATATAATTTATTTTTTACTTTTGTAAACTAATTTGATGAGAGGAATATAATTTAGGTTATTTTCATAATTTTGTAATTGAAATAAACTACTTTGGATTTTATTATTGAATTAACTAATTGACTAGAATTTTGCAGCTGACTAGACCAAGTAATTGCTCAAAGTTCTTTCCAGTCTTAGAATTTTATAGGTTTATCATTCTGCAATAAAGTCTTACAGGGCAATTTTAATTCCCATTTGCCTTCCCTTTTACTTGAGTTGAGGATTTAGGCAGAGGATACGTAATATGTTTCTTCTCTGTGCAGGTGCATATGCACCTACTATACCCTTGGGCTGATGATGACCAATTTTGATATACTGTCTGAAAGCCACAATTACTCCCTTATGCCTGCTATATTCTGAAGAAAGTGTTATAAGGATTCCAGTATTTAAGTGATTCCAAGAAATATTTCCAAGTTCGTGCTTAGATTATAAAATTAAAAGGATTCATATTAGAGTGTTTTTACTTTTTTCATGGCTAATATTGATCATGGAAAATATAAATGTCTGGCACATAATAGTTGCTTAATTGTAAATTTATCATGATCCAGTTTGGATGTGGAAATTGTAGAATAGTAGTGGAATTAAACTTCCTGGTGCTTCTACTCAAATTTAACCTCACCAGCCCACCGCTATCTCCTCACCTGCACCACAAATGGTAGTTCTTGTTGTTTCCTATGGTGAAAGAATAATCTCTTTCCAGAGATAGAGGGGAGGTGACCTGGATGAGTTCAGTCTGGTCTCTGACCCATTGCCTTGGCCACACAGTGTTGAGCTTCTCTGTACCTCAGCCTCCCCAAGGATAAAATGAAGAATTGGCAGGAGAAAGCCTCAAAGGTCCCTTTTAGCTCCGGATTGATGATCCAGGTAGAATCGTAGATGTCCTCATCTATGTCAGAAAATTTCCATCTCATTGGAAAATTGAAACCTAATTTGTTGCTATAAGTTACTTATTTTCCTTTCTGTAAGTTTATATACAACATATAGCACAATGCCTGGCGTATAGTAGACATGTAAGATATATTTGGTGTGTTTTATGTTGCTGTAATCACCAAACAGGTAAATGGACATTTCTGTAAAGTTCAATGTTTGTGTTTCTAAGAGGATCATTACTTTAATCAAACTCTGATTCAGTCATAATTCTTATTAGCTTACTAGTTTAGAAATAAACCCACTGTCTCTAAAATATGCATGTTCTTAAGCAAAGAGCTTAATCTTAATATAACAGTAAGCAAAAAGCAACTATTTTTGCATGGAGTTTCAGTATGTGTGAATAATGCATTGGTGAAGAAGACGACTTTAAAAAAATCTTAAGTGCTATTTAATTTTCAGTGAAAGAACATACATTAAACTTTTCTCAAATTGGCTTAATATAATTGTTAATCTTTAGGTTCCTGAGGTGCAGTGCTAGCAGTCAGTGTTTACCTTTATCTAAGACTTTAGGACATGATGAAAAAAAATGTTTAAAGCCACAGAGGGAGAAATGTTGGGAGTATTGTGTAGGTCTGAATTGTCTCCAGCATATAAAACATACTTTAAAGGTCCAAATGAAGTATAAGAAAATGTAGTTCTTTCTGAAAACAGACATTATATTGATAGGGCATATAGTATGTGTGTTGTATTACAAATTACAGGGTCAGTGTTTTAAGAAGTCCAGACCAGTTGTAACATCTGTTTTTCAGGCAGCTAAATTGAGGGCCAGAAAGAAAGTTGGTCATTCTAGGGTGCTTGAAATGAGCTATAATGACTTCCAGGCCCAGAGAAACCTCTGTGTGACTGCCAGAGTTATCAGTAGAAGGAGTGGGAGAAGAGGCCTTGGGTTTTGTGTGTGGGACTAAATTATCCACCATCTGCAGTAAAGCTGCTGCCATATGGCTACATTTAGAAACTAAAGGACCTTATGCTAACAGAAGTTGGTTTTAGGGTAAGAGGGAGGGTTAAAAATGACAAATCATGAAGTAATTGACATGTGTTTAATAAGAGAGGAAGAAAAATGCTTTCCAGTTTAAATCATTAAAAAGAGAACGTGTTCTTTAAAAAAAAAAAAGTTAACTAGCATCATGTCGTTTACTATTGTGATGATGCTGTGTTTTATTTTGAAGATTTGATCATAATTTTCAAAATCTTACTTTTTTAACAATCCTCACCCCACTTCCTCCCCCACCATGCTTCTCACAAAAAGTAAATTAGGTGAGGTCCTTTGTTACCAGAATTGAATGCTACTGGCAGTAAAATTACTACCATTACTATTTTCTCTTTTTAAAGAGATTAGTATTATTCTGACTTTATTATTCTTATTTTTGCCTTTCTCTTAACATCTTGCCTTTCTTCTACCAACATTGTACCAACTCAAACAGTAGGGAAAGGAATCACAGGTTAGAGATGTATGGGAAGAGAAGCAAAAGGGAGATGAAAGCAACATAACTGATTTTTCTGTGCATCATTTTGGCCTTTCAACCCATGCTGTAGGAATTCATCCTGAGAATTCTGATTTTCAGAATATTTTAATTTAATTTGGGTGAAAGCGGCATCCCAGAGTTTTACGGCTCTCATATTTGAACTTTTGGAGAGTCAGTGGTCAGATCATAATTATCTAAATAGTCTTTGTTGAATGTTCCGGTAACATTAGGCATGTTTGTTTTATCAATATACTATTTATTAATACTAAATATTAATTGTTTCCAAGTTAATAATTCTAAGGCCTCTGTGATACCAGAAGTCCATTTTTCTTCTTCCAGGCTCCCTTCCTCTTCTCCCCTTATGAAGCCACAGTGTTTTTGGTGGCCTACTTCAAACTTTTCTGAGTTGCAGCTTACTGTCATGATATGCAAAAAGTAAATAGTTTGGCTAAGTTTTTTTTTTTCATTCATTTAATTATAAAAGGTGTTTTAGTGAAGAGTTTTGTTAATTTTGTGAGACATAAGCATGATAATTTGATGTGAGTGCATCATTTCATTTATGAACTGCTTAAAAGTAACTTCCTCTGAAATAGAGCACAGTGTATAGTTTGGAAACCATTATCAATCATGCATAATTTGCTCAGTTTTTCCCCTGCAGTTTTTTCTTTACTGTGTGGTACAGTTCATAAAAGCATTGGTTCTGAACCTTCAGCAAGTCAGTTGCTCTAACTCTGTGATCTTATGATCTTTTTTACCATGTGTTTCAGATGGCGAAATAAATTTTAAGGCATTTAAATACTTTTTTATATAAGTAGGCTAACAATAATTATCAAGTCATATTCATTGAAAAATCAATTTTAGTATATATGTTGTAGGATCACGTTTAGAGCATGAAGAAACATTAGAGATCATCTAAGTCAAATCATATTTTACAGATGAGGAAACTGAGATTGAAAGAGGTAACTTGGCTTAAGGTTACATAAGTTAAGTATTGGGTTGGAGTTTGCAGTCGCCAGTTGTAGAAACAAATTATTTCCTTACATTTTGGCAAATGGTACTCCATGTTTTTGAGAATGTTTCCTTCTGCATTAATAGAAGAAATGTTCAGATATAAGTTGAAACCAAGTATTCTGGTTTATACAGTAGGTTTTGTTTTCTGCTTTATATAAACATCCTATTTCTCATCTATTTGCCCTTAACACAGTGGAATTGCTACTAAGGTTGAGTATCCTTCAGAATTGAAGTTTTGTGCATAGACTTGTTCTAATAACACAGAGCAGTATGAAGAAAAGAGCCCATCATGATTAGGGAAAATATAATTTTTTCCAAATCAAGATACAAAAAAGTAGCAAATTTGCAGGTTCGGTTTCGTGACTTCTGGATTATACAGATTTCTGATCAAAGTTCTTTGCCATTTCAAGCTAATCTTCTGGCTTTATGAATAAATTGTAAGATAAAGAAATATTGGGGCAACTAGGTGGTGCAGTGGATAGAGTTCTGACCTTGGAATCAGGAAGACCTGAGTTCAAATGTGGCCTCAGACACTTGACACTTACTAGCTGTGTGACCCTGGCAAGTCACATAACCTCGATTGCCTCACCCAAAAAAAAAAAAAAAGGAATATTGCTTTTCCTTGTATTTAGTATTGTTAGGCAGAATTATATATAATTTTTTTCCATAAAGAGGCAGGTGGTATTATTTCTTGCATGTGAAGAAAATAACTAGAGGAAAAACTATTGTTTCTTTAGTTATCAGAAATAATTGTGGAGCTAGAGCCTAGCTAGTCATTCACTTGCAAAAAGCAGCTAGGTTTTTATGCTCTCTAAAATACATGATAGTTCTAGGAAGTAGAGCCCCATATCTCTTCACTCAAACCCTCATCCAGATTCATCTCCCTCTCCTCCAAACCTGTCACTTGCTACATTGACCCCTAGAAATATATAGGTCAAGAACTCACTTGCTATTTTAACATCAGACTTTTGCTGTACGATATTTCCAGTAAGGAGGCATCAGGCCCCCTTATTCCTTGATGGGTAATATTTGCTTATAAGTAGTATGTAATGACAACTATGTATTATTTAATATACCTGCCCTTATTTTTGTCTGATAGTTTACCAGCTAACTTTGTCCTTACTTCAATTCCAGTGACGAAGAACGATACAGATACAGAGAATATACAGAAAGAGGCTATGAGCGTCATAGAGCAAGTCGAGAAAAAGAAGAGCGACACAGAGAAAGAAGACACAGAGAAAAAGAGGAGACAAGACACAAGTCATCTAGAAGGTTTGTTCTTTAATTTAAAAAATGAAATGAATATGAAACTAGTAGAAATCCAATTGACTTGAAATATTAGAAAAATCATATAAACACTTCCAGATAATTAGTAGTGTACATGCTGCTCTCTAAATCATTAAGAATAACCTGTTGAAACATAAAACTTATTCGTAGCCATTAGATAGTGCATTCAAGCTTTTATTGTCCAAAAATTTGGATGGTATATGACATGAGGGACATAAAGGACAACGCAGGACAGAATGTGATTTGGAAAATTAGAAGTGTGGCGGCATATAGAGATAATTAATGTAAGCACCCCAGAATGTCTCCTATTTTTAAAATTGCTTTAAATCCATTGTTTAAATTCCACAGCTGCTATTTCTTTTTATAATTGTCTCTTCTATAATTTAGGTTACATAAATAAGTATAATATGAGTTAAAGACTGTTGATTCTAGGGTTAACTGTGGTAAAAATATATACATGCCTAAAGGTCATCTAGAAAAATTTGTCTCTTCAAAATGATGATCTGATCAGTGTTTTGTTTTTCCTTCATTCCCAAAGCACACAGAAACATTAAGATTTCATACAAGGAGTTATGGTTTCAAAACTCATCACGTTCTAGTGTAAAAAATATTTTAAACACCAGTCAGTATATAGTAGCTCTGACCTTTTTTTCCCTTTTTTCTTTAGTAATAGCAGACGACGCCATGAAAGTGAAGAAGGGGACAGTCACAGGAGACACAAACACAAAAAATCGAAAAGGAGCAAAGAAGGAAAAGAAGCTGGCAGTGAACCTGCCCCAGAGCAGGAGAGCACTGAGGCTGCCCCTGCTGAATAGGCCTGTAGTGCTTGTATTAATGCCAAAAACTGGCTGCTTTAAATCTTGTTATTTTTCTGGATAATGTTTAAGAAATTTCTGCTTAATCTTATTCTGTTAGTATAAAGAGAAAAGGTTAATTTTTTTCCCAAAATAAAGTGAATTTTTCATGTCAAGTTTAGATTTGCTTGAATTTGTCATCTTGTAATATTTGAGAAATGAAAGGGCAGAAATCACCAGAGTATTGTGAACAAATCACTAAGCAAATTTAAAGAGGATGTTCCTTTCAAGCGAGAGACCAAGTTGGCTATCACTGTTAATATATGTACACAAGCTAGCTAATGGAAGGCCATAGTTTTCATGAGCTAATCAGTTGCCTGTCACATGCCACACTACAAAAGTATCAAAGGCATACTTATATGGGCTTCAAGAGGACTTAATGAAAACTGAAAACAGGAACATGTTATTTGCAAGTAAGTTTTTTCTTCCATATTAGAATGGAGCCATCTCTAGCGACATAATCCAGCACTCATTTTGGTATTACAACTATTCAGCAACAGATTGTTAGTATAAATTTGGGAATATAAACAAATGGGTTGTATTTCCAAATCAGGAAAATCCATTTTTAAGGCAATCTGGTAATTTTGTTAGAAATTACTTGACTTACATAATTCCTTGCAGGCACATACACAGTAGTACCCTGTCACTTTGGCACAAGTTTGGACCTCTTCGTAGCCATCCAGAAGAGCCAGGATTAAATTGGTTTTCTGTTACCAGTCACCTTTGGTGATTTTTTTCAAGGCCTCTTTACCTACCCATTTGTGCAGTTTTTCATTGTTGATACTGCCTATGGGTTATGAATAAAAATAACCTTCATTTTCTAGTAAATTGATCATTTATAAAGACTTAAAAAAAGGCAAACTCATAATTTTGAGTACTGATGGGTTGATCCTAAAGTTAATATTGGTAGTTTTTGTAACAAATAATGTGGCCTTACAAAGAATGAGTTAGTTTATTTTTAATTATAACAAATTCAATTCATCATCATATAATTGAGACAAAATAAATTTGAAAAATATTTGCTGCTTAGCTGATCATGAAAGGAAAATCTTGCTCTGATGTACTCTTCAGCTATTTGGGGTTGAAACTATAAATTTAGTCCTCAGATTATTTCTGTGGTGTTTTACAATTGCCAATTATTTTTCCTTGTTGATTTCTTAATCAAAATGCATATAAATTTGAATACGATAATAAGGAGCACACAAGTAGTTCCAGCTAAAGGGTTTTTATTACATTATTATATAGAAAAATACAAACTTAGAGACATGAAATGATGAGTCTTTCACTTTGATGAAAAACTACTAATAGTTTTCAGGTTTTTCAAGAAGCATTTTTCTTGAGACTCTACTTTTCCTGACATGCAAGTTTACATTTTTCTTAATGTATCCCTTAAAAAGTAAAGTTGAAAAAAAAAAAAAGTCAAAATCTCATGTCAAATTTTAAATAGCTTGTTTGTGTTCCTTTTTCCACCACAGCAAAACTTCTATAAAAATGTTCCAGGCCAAGAGACAATAGTGAGGGTAATTTTTCCTTTCAGTTCTTTAAGCATCCTTGCCAAACAAGCATGCATCATTCCTGATGTACTTCTACCATTGACAGCAAGAAGAATATCACCGCATCTAGAAATATAGAAACACAATATGTTTATCCATAGTTACAGTTATTTTAAGATTATTCTGCTGATTTTAGTTCTCTTTCACATATCTCACATATGGTTTCATATCATCTTACTTTCCCATTAAGGTTATTTGAGTCTCAAGCCTTCTCCATACTTCTTGTATTTAAAGTATTGTAAAATATATTAGAGACAAAGATTATATAATTGATCATCAAAAAAGGATGGTTATGTCCTTATTTTTCTATTCAAATGTATTTATTTCTCTTTATTACTTAAATTCACATATGGTGGAAAGATTACTGGTTAACACATAAACCTGAAAATCTGTATAGCCAGGCTTTTTTAAGTAGTATGGAACAAAGTATGCTCCCTCCCCAATCCTTAATAAAATAAACCTGTGTATTCAGAAAGAAACTGAGGGGAAATTCTGCAAGAACAGAACCCCCTTCAGTTACCCATTCATCCTTACCTAATTCTTCCATCATTATATGCTGGTGTTCCTTCAACAATAGATTTAATAAAAAATGGTTTGTTGCCGCTGTATTCTTCATAACCTCCTACAATGCTGAAACCTAGACTTCCAGCTGTATTCCTTCGTAATATTACATCTTTGCAGCTGTACAAATACCTGAAATATCAATATGATTAATGTATACACAGAAAGTTAAGCTTAATTGCTGATGACTCTTAAGTCACCCTTCTATTCCTCATATTTTTCAGATTAGTAATACCAGGGGTTCACTCAAAAGACAAACCATTTTAGCTTATTAATGAAGACCTTTATTATCTGGCTTTCTCTCATACACTATCTCATAAGTTTTGTATGCTAGGGCATTACAGAAAATAACAATGATAAACACCAATTAGTCTATGCTAGTAGGATGGTGACAGACAGCAATTAGCTATGTCAAGTGTGTGTGTGGAACATGATTCTGGTTATTCTTATGTTAGGGATAATATTTGTTAAGTAAGGCTTAAATAGTGTCTCGCTGACAAGTACTTAAATGTTAAATTGTCTCAAAGCAATAACATGTAAATGCATCTGTGTGTGTGTGCACACAAATATGGGATTTATTAAAACAGGTATAAAGATTAATATAAATCAAGATATAAATATATATACATGGAGAGAGAGAGAATAGTTCATCGGCAAAATATAAATTGAGAAGGACTTCTCAACAAAAAGGACGGAGAAAAGGAGGACCAAGAATCTAAACTTAGTAATGCTTTGTGTTAAAACAGGAAATTGGGTAAGGAATGTCTCCATCTAATTCAGTAAATATTAATAACCTACATTATGTCAATCACTTAAAATAGAAAGAAATGATGAATCCGTCCCTCTCAATCCATTCTGTTTACTCTGTTGTATGCAGGTAAGTATGTATACCAGGTAATTTGAGCAGTAATGATTGTGGTCATACCTAAAATGAGCCTTCAGGATATTTTTAAATATCCTGAAAGATAGAACAGAAAGCATGTATTTCAGATGGTGTAGATAGTTAAAATAAGTCTTAAAAGGTACGTGGTGGCTAGATTGTGAAGGACTTTGTATGTCAGACTGAGAGGAGTTATCTTGGAGGCAAAAGGTAGCCACTGAAGGTTTTGAGCAGGGTCAGGTATGTTCCTTAGAAGATTAATTTGGCAGGCGTGTGGAAGATCAATTAGGGAAGAAATTGTAAGAAGGGATATCAATTAGGAGTTTTTATTGCATTAGTACAGGTAAGATATAAAGACCTGGACCTAAGAATCACATAAATGGAGAAGAGGATACATAAGTGAGAAGTTATGAAGATGCAATCAACAACATTGAAATGGCATAAGGGAAAAAGGAATTAAGGATGACTGAAGTTGAAAAAACCTGGCTGACTGGGAAAATGGTGTTACTCAGTGGAAATAAGGAACTTTGGAGGAAGGGAGATTAGGTGATGATGGCAAGAGATAGGGTTTTTGTTTTTTTCTCTATTTTGGGCAAGTTGGGTAGTTGGTAATATGAAACTGGAATTCAGAAAAGAGATTAGGGCTGGATATGTAGACTTCGGAATCAACCACGGAGAAATTCTACAAGGATCCAAAAGACTTGATCACTGAGAGAGAAAAAAGATGACTCAGGTTATCCAGGCCTTAGAGTAGTCCCATACCTAATAGATGAGATCAGCCAGAGAAGGTATGGGCAGACAGGTAGGAGAATCAGCAGAAAGCTTAAAACTAATGGGATGAAGAGTTTCATTGTCATAATCAGCATAGAGGTCAAGTAGATGGGTGCTAGGAAAAGACCATGCTTTAGCAGTAAAGGTGACTGATAGTGGAGAGAACAATTTCAGGCAAGTGGGAGATTGGAATTCAGATGGAAATTGACAGAAAAGAGAATAGTGAGAAAGTTAAGGAAGTACTTTTCCTGGGAGTTGAGTTGTCAAAAGGAGGAGGAGATGGGATTGGAGAACCATTTTCCAGTCTCTCACTCCTATTCTATATATGTGTGTGTGTATATATATATATATATATACACATATATACATACACATACATATAGAAGATTATGTCTCTACAAAGCATTTCCCACTATCCCCATCTTTTACCCACCACACCACTTCTAGTGCAGGCTCTCATCACTTCTGAACTCAACTGGTGAAATGGCCTTCTAATTGTTCTCTTTGATTCAAGTCTTTCCCCCCTCTCCAAAGAATCCTCCACACAGCTGCCAAAGTCATCTTTCTAAGGCACAGATCTTCATTTCCTAGGGTATAAGGTAGTTTGCGGGTATAGCAGGGTCAAGTGAAGGTTTTTGAAGGATGGAGGAGACATTATCTTAATACCCACTGGCTTCTGGATCAACATGTTCCTATTAATAGACTAAATGCAGAAATTGTTGCTCTTATGAAATTATACATATTGGCAACTAATCATATTGTGCTAAAAATGCCTACAGATGCCATCTTATCAGTGTAGAAAGTCTGTTTGAATAAAATTTAAAATACTGATAAGGTTTGTATATTAATTACCACTACTGTTCATTGCTTTTGCAATTCAATCTCTTCTCTAAATATTTCTAACCCAGATAAAATGAGATTTGAAATAAAACAAAAACCTTTTGATTATTCAGATTTAAAATTGTTTAAGTCTAGTGTTCAAATTAGTTAATTATACATCCAGGTTTTCAGGTTTATTTTTTAATATATGTAATCATTTAGGACATGGCCAATTTTGTTGTTTTTTTAAAATATATAATCCAGTCACTCAACAAAAACAGGGTAGCTTAAAGGCATGAATTTCAATAAACAAGAATCCATATCCTATTTTTGATGTAAAATAATATTCTTTTGCTTTATTTCACAGCAGGACTTTATGGTAGTAGTAGATTCATCCCAGAGGAACTACAAATATTCACCTGCTGCTAGGATGTTAGATACCATGTTTACACAACAGTTCACTGGCTGCTAATGTTAAAAACAGCCAATTTGAGGCTTTTCTCCAGAAACCAAAGAATATTACTTTCCCATCTGGGTGGTTGTACACCAAATTACTTTGGGGGAGGAGTTGGAGAATTTGGTAAATACTTAACACCAAGGTCATGGTCAACTGTCAGTCTTAGCTAACAGTGTTAATATATTAATTATTTTTTAAATTAGTTGGTATATAAACTAATATTTCAGTATTTGCTTTCATAATAGTTTTGTCATTTAACATCTCCCAAGTCCTATGCCATTTTTGGCATTTGCCAAATACTTGGTTTAATATGGATAGGAGCTGAAAATACAAGTACAGAAAAAAAAAATTAGTAACATTTTTAAAAAAATCTTTTTCCTTTTTTTTTTTTTTTTTTTGCTACCTACCATATGCCAGAAATACAAGTCTTGTAAAATGAAGTTTCTGTGACCCATTTTGGTTTAGGAGACAAAATAGTTTCTAGCTAGAGAATGTCATTCTGTATCTTATATGAAGTCATAAAGGTAAGTTTAGTTTTCACTTAATCATAAGGTCACAGATCTTTAGCTCAAAGAAAATGGGATCTGAGATTTAAGCTGGAAGAGACCTCAGTGGGACCCTTTCATTTGACAAAGGAAGAAACTGAAGCCCAGAGCTAAGTGACTTGGCCAAGGTCATACAGATAGTAGATCTTCAGAGGTGGGACTTGAAACTTTGCAAACTTTAAAGCAATATGTAAATGTCAACTATTGTTATTTTGAAAAGATAACAAAAACCAATTAACTATGCTGGCTAATCAGATTAATCAGAACTAATTTTTTTTCCTGAATGTTTTCATTGGTGTTAAGTATAAATCTAGCATTTGAAGTAATGTTTTCATGTCTCAACAATTAAATTTACTGACTTGGATCTTAATCCTCACATACAAACTAGTGTTCTTTAAATATTTAGATCAAGATTACAATCTGGAGATTTTAAAAAAGAAGGGGCCATTTAGAATCATCTATAGCAGTTCTTTTAAGTAGGTCAGTGCTGTGATCTGCAAAAATGCATTATTAATGAAGTCTATCTGTTAATTGTATAATTTTCATCTTCCCACTAACTTAGATGTTTTCATTTCTGGGGTACAGTCTTAAAATTTATATATTGTCATCAACTGAACCTGGCAGTGAGTTCATGAGTTCCCTAATACATTTAGTTATCTTTTGAAATTTGATTCCCTATTGTAAACCAGTAAAAAGTTCAGCAAAAGTAGTAGGTGCCTATGATACAAGGAGTTATGAAGCCACTAAGGGATGTCTGGACAAAAAAAAAAAATGTCAAATCTTTCTCCTGCATTGATCATTTTTCTTTAGTATGTGTGTGTGTGTATGTACACACACATATATTTATGTGTATATATTAGTATAATACATATATGTGTATATATTAGCACAACTAGTACTGTATTATTACTCTTAGAAGATAGAGACCTGGTACATTTGTTTTAGTTAAGTATGTGAAAAAATAAGAATATGGCAGATTCTCTATACTTGGAAGAAACTTAAGCAAGAATGTTATGGTAATATAGAAGTGAGGATCAGGGATTTAAGTGATCTGCACATAAGAGAAAGTCTGGGAAAAGATCTTTGATTCATACAATTTAAGAGATAGTATCCACAGCCCACAGAGGTTCTTAACTACCTAAACAAAAAGGAAAATGTTTGCAGGCTAAAATCTACCTTTAAGACATCTTTAATGCAGGGACTAATTAATGTTTCTACATATAACACAAACTCTAATTTAGAGACTGATCATTTAAAACTGCAAAAAAAGAAGCCAATTATCTCATCAAAACTCCTTGTTTTGCAGATTAGAAAGCAGTTTGAGGAAACTTAAGTACTTGTTTAAAATCATCTGGTTGGTTAAGTATTAGAGTTAGTTGCAGAATCCAGGTTTTAAAATCTAAAAGCATTGGAAAATCTGAGAATACCCAATTCAAGTAACAATGATAGAAACAAATTAAAATTTTGTTCTGTAGCTGGTAAAAATACCACCCAAGTATAGCATAAGATCATGGATTTAGAGTTGGAAGGGACCCAAGAGGTCGTATAGTTTAACTCCTTCCATTTACAGATGAGAAAACAGATCTAAAAATGTTGTTTTCCCAAATTCCCACAGCTATGAAACAGAGGGAGGATTTGAACCCAGGCCCTTAAAATCCATGTCTCTTTCCATCGGACCTCACAGAAGACGGACTAATCTTTGCCACAAATAATTCGATCTCCTGGAATAATAATTTTTCATGATTTCTAAGGTATAGAGCTGGGAAAAAGTAGAGAAACGTCACTAAATTTGCCATGAACTTGATGCCTGGTAATGGGTCACATGGGGTGGGAATGTGGTCACAGTGATCACACAAGTATCATGGTACCAAAGGGACCAAAGACATGAAAAATAAAAGTGCCTAGCGGTTGATTTTTACTCATGTGTAGGATTTTTTGCCTAAGTGAGAATCTTCTCTACAACTCCCACTTTTCTTTGTAGTTGGCAACTATATTAATCTTTATGAATTCTTCATGAGAAGAATATCGACATTCCACAGGCAGGGGCTGAATATTAGATATGCCCTACTGTGCCACATCCTGGAGAAAATAATACAGTTCAAATTGTGTTTTGTTTTGCTTTTTTAATTTAAGCATGTGGGTGGGGGAGTGGGTCGAGGGAGGGAGAGCTATCTACATGGCAGAAAGGTAAAAACTAACCCGGAATTTAGGAGCAACATTTATTTTTCCCACTTCTTTTTACAATCTGTGGGATAGCTTGGGGAAGTCATGACTTACCTTCTAATGTGTTTACTTTAATCATAATGGGGGAAGAGGGGAGTGTTTTTGTTTTTTTCCCAAAAAAATATGTCTAAACACTAACCTGATAGTGCACACGCTCAAAAAATAATATGTCCAGAACTCTTGAAAATACCTGCAAATTCATTTCAGTGAAATTTATAATTTGACATTTCCTAGGGTATTTGGTTTGTTTCCAATGTATTAAATGGTTTGCTCCTTTGTGGTCCAAGTGGGAGCCCTGGTGGTTAGTCAAAGCAGTAGGAGCCAGGGTCTGAAGATCCTTTTCATCCTCTGAGAGTTAGTGAGCCACCTTAAATAGCCTCATGTTGTTAAATGGCCTGGGACTAGAGACCATAGCAGGTGCGCAATAAAGAGAAGGACCACCCCTGATCTCCCAGCTCCTGGATCTCTCTCCTGGCTCGAAGTCCCCATTTAATTCAGAATTCAGGTTCCAAGTCACAGGCCTTGCTTTTCCCCTTGATAACTCCTTGTTTTCTTCTGTTCCTTACTATCATCTAAGATGTGAATGCAATTGTTCTTGTATTTGTGTTAGCTGGAATCCTCCCTTACTCATGTCGCTGAGTCACTCTTTGTTATTTAAAAATTCCTTACCACAAAATGTTACTGTTCAGGGCATGCAAAGCATCTCAGTGGTGCTACAAATAAGGAAACTGTGTCTAAAATTCAGTGTGCTATGCCGCTAACATCCATCACACGCCATGAACAATAATGTGTGAATTTTGCCCAGATTCTACTCCCAGGATTTGCTCTTGGACAAAGGAGGACCCAGTGAAGTTACTTAGAGTAGCTCAATTCATAACTCTTAAAGTGCTTCATAACACCAAATCTATGATGAGTCCAAAGTGGGAGAGATACCCGAGTTCTTCTAGGAGTGTTAGGAAAGGTGTTTTTAAAGAAAAAAAAAATCTTTTATCAGGAAACTTTTACCCAAAACACTTAAGAATTCGAGGATAGGAAAAGGTTAAATTCTTAGGGAAGAAGGGAAGTGATTTAATGTGTATTAATGTGATACACGTCCTGATGAGAGAATTTGTTGAAGGACTTCCAGATGCTGAGTATGGACCCTCCAGAGCTAGCAGAATAAAGGTCATAAGTATTCACTGAGTCAGCTCCAATTAAATGGCATCTGATAACCTGTATGACTAAGTGACATCTGAAGCTTGTGTGCTGGAGTTTAGCCTGGCATACAATTGAGCATTAAAAAGGGTGAGACACAGTTCTGTTTATTGTCCATTTGAAGCCACTTTTACTCATTCTACCCATTGCCTGAGCCTGAATGTAAGAGGATGGGCACCCACCGGATCAGCATACTAATGCCCGGTCTTCAGGAACCCTCGGGCCCTTTTTGTGTGAATTCTGTTGCAGCTGGGGATGTAATTACAATGAATTTCCTGTTTCTAGACCTGATGATATGTGGTGTAATTTTTCTTCATTGGAGGCTGAGAAGGCTGGCTTGGTATGGCATTACGGGAAATAGGCCTGGCTGATCATTACAAGAATCTGAAGAAAGACTTGATATCCTGGATCTAAATGGAGGCGAGATTTCTTTTTTAAAATATTTTGCCCTGTTTGTGACTGCCTAGGGCTTTTACGGCGAAGCAGCATGTCTTTCGCAA
The DNA here is from genome assembly GCF_900497805.2 of Vombatus ursinus. NCBI lineage: Eukaryota > Metazoa > Chordata > Mammalia > Diprotodontia > Vombatidae > Vombatus > Vombatus ursinus. The sequence goes on from NW_020954596.1 coordinate 58,971,929, forward strand.
AGGGTTGTAGGGTAGCCTGAAACTCTCCCACTTGAGCAGTCAAGATAGGTACCTAGAGACATCCCCTTGTAATGGGGCCAAAAGTGTAACAAATTCGTGTCTATATCAAGGAAAGACTGGTTTCAGGAATCCCCCAGGGACTCCGTACTAGCTGAAACAGCAGAAGTTAAAGACTAGAATGCTTAGCCTCCAAGAGAAAAGCAAAGTGTTCCGGGGAGGGAATTGGATCCTGGCACTGCCCAAGTGAGTGATGCAGCAATGAAGATGAAAGATTTCCTAAGAATACCAAAGGAATTGAAAACCAGGGATTCCTTGACCAGGAACACTTCAGGGCACTCCCTCACTCTTCCCTTAGAGGGCACTCGGGAAAAGCTCATGTTTCTCTCCCACCAAAGAGATAGGTTACATTGTTCCCCCAACCAAATGGAAGCTAAAACGCAAAGAAGGGTAAAATGAAAATCTTGTCATTTGATTTCAGTGCTATGGAAGGAAGGGAAATTTATGTTTGCTGTTTCTTATTTGTGATTGCATTGTGGTTTCTGAGTCAGGAAAACCTGGGTTCAAATCCTTCCTCTAATAAACCGGGCTCTATGGCCTTCCCACGTCCACATTGTACTAAAAGTTCCCTAAGAGCCCTTCCATCTCTAAATTCTATTATTATCAGAAACAAACTCCCAATTTCAACTTTTCTTGGCGTAATTTCCACAGGTAGATCTCAAGTTGGGTAGAGCTGCACAGACACCTTTCTCTCTGAGGAATATGTGTGTGAGAAAATTAAATGTCTCCCTCTGTAGGACTAATTACATTTTGCCAAAATTACAATTCAGCCGCTTCCTGGGTTTTGCAAATGAACTTTTCAGTTGCACAGGATGAAGAGAAGAAAAAGCCGAGCGGTTCAGCTACAGTTGACTTACGGCAGATTCAGTAGCACAGGACAGCTACACAGGTTAAATTGGAGGGTGGGAATTAAACTAACGCTGAACAAACTCTCAGGTCCTCTCCATGTCCTCCTTCATTTTAAAGAACAGGTCACAGGCACAAGCCTTTTAACCACAATTTACTATCACCCCTTTCTGCATATTCAAACCCAAAGGGGAAGATAGAAGTAGTTAAAAAAAAAAAGTCCCACAAGCAAGCCTGGTTCCAATTAAGATGTGAATATAATGAATGAGCCCAAGTAATGGGAAAGAGTTGTCCAAGAAACATAAATCTTTGTCCCCACTCGTCTACCAGGATGCCATTTGTAGACTTACCGTGGCAATTCCAACCACATGACCCAGGCTGGTGACCATTCGCTGGGTTGTGCTGTGCTCTGGTAGGACTCCAGGGCCAGCCAGTTGCCGCCGTTCTCCAGGGACTCACATTCTCTCAGTTCCAGGGCTTTGAGCACCACAGCTGAGGATGTGTTTTTCAACAGGGCAACTGCTTCCCCACGGCTGGCCCCCGTCAGGTCAATCCCATTTACATTCAGCAAAATGTCACCTAATAGCCAAAGATCATAAACTGTCTTTAAAGGGAGTGAAAAACAGTCGCTTTTGTTTAACATGGGGAAAGGTGGGGGCAGGGATGGGGGAGGGGACTGGCATTTTGTAGCTCTTGTGTTTGGTTCACGACTAGATCTACACATCTTCAGAAAGAATAGATTTTAAACTTCCCATAGGAATCTAGGTCGGTTTACATCGTTTACTCCTTTAAAGGCAGCAGTCATTTGGGGGACCCTCACTTAAAAATTAGATCAATTGCCTTGAATCTACTTAAATATTTTTTCCCCTCTGCTTTCCCTCTTATCTTCCCTCTCCTCTCTCAATAGAAAGGGAAAAGCGCAAGTTGAATCAACTGTCACAAAATCATCAAGAAACCTTCCTACTATTAGACAGAAAACCTAGAACTATGGTTAATAATGGAGGATCCCCTTGAGCCTGTACAGCGATGAATGAATGTAGTTAACTAACAGGTTCACCACAGGATGGCTCCTGTAGCATGAGGTGTGCTAGTCACATAGTAGGAACTTAAGAAAGGCTTCCTGTTTGATCCAGGTGAGGCGCCCCCTCTAGCTATCTATCTCTTGGTCAACTTGTCTGTCCTCCATTGTCACGAATTTGCTGAGAATAGAGAGGATGATCTTACTGGTTTAGAGGTCAGAGGGACTTTGAGAGGTCATTTAGTCCAAGCCCCTCATTTTACAGGTGAGGAAACTGAGGCAGAGAAAAGTGAAATTACTTGTTCAAGGTCACAAGATTAGGAGATGGCACAGACAGTATTTGAACTCCAGTCCTTTGGCTCCCCCAAATCCAACATCATTTTTACCATATACCGCTTGCCTTCCGTGAGATTGAGTCCTGTCTATCACAGAGAAACCCAAACAATATAGCAGGTGGGAGTAGGAAGAGAGAAACGTCCAGGAAAGGCGTATCTTTGCTGAAGCACCAACGAGCAGCCGTGGCACCAGGAAAACACCTGTGCTGAGCAACAGAGGAGCTAACTGATTGCTGGCTAAAGTCCTGCTGTCCCTCAGGGGGTGTAGAGAGTTCATGTTGTCTACACACTCAATTGTACGGAAATCTGTCTTACCCTACAGGAAAATACAGGGAGAAGGAGACAAGAGAGCAGGGGAATGATAGAGAGGAGGGCAGATTGGGAAAGGGGGTAATCAGAAGCAAACACTTCTGAGGAGGGACAGGGTCAAAAGAAAGAATAGAATAAATGGGGGGGGTGGGATAGGATTAAGGGAAATAGAGTTAGTTTTTCACAACATGACTACTGTGGAAGTGTTTTTTGTAACTGCACATGTATAACCTATATTGAGTTGCTTGCCTTTTCAATGAGGGTGGGTGGGGAGGGAGGAAGGGAGAAAATTTGGAACCCAAAGTTTTAAAAACACATTTAAAAAAAATGTTTTCACATGCAACTGGGAAATAAGAAATACAGGAAATGGTATACAGAAATCTATCCTGACCTATAGGAAAATAGAAGGGGAAGGGAATAAGAGAAGAGGGGAGAGATAGAAGGGAGGGCAGACTAGGGGAAAGGATATTCAGAATGCATGCCATCTTGGGGTGGGGGGAGGGGCAAGAGGGGGTGAAAATTTGGAACTCAAAATCTTGTGGAAGTAAATGCTGAAAACTAAAAATAAATAAATTTATTAAAAAAATATTTCTCACAAAAAAAAGATTTCATGTTCTCATCATGTGGGAGAGAAGGCTGAACAAATTGTGATACCCAAATGCAATGGGATCTTAGTGTGCCACATCAAACAAAGACCATAGGGCACTCAGAGAAGCACAGAAGTTGCAGAGTTAAATAAGCAGACCCAAGGGAGCAATGTACACAAAAGCAAAAATGTGTAACCTAAAACAACAATAAAAGGCAAGATCTAATTAATTTGTGATGACCCATTTCAACCTCAGGCATTAGAGATCTGATGATGAATCCACTTTTCTCCTCTCATTAGAGGGGTGGAGAGCTCCAGATAAAGAATGTGGTGTGCATGGTCAGACGCAGTCCTATTCAGTTAATTTTGCTTAATTGTTTTTCTTTAATGCCAGGGAGGGTTTAATGGAGGGGGGAGGGGGGAGAGTTTTAAATGACTAGTTAATATAAAAACAAAAAGTGACAATAAAACTTTAAAAATTTTGGAACCAGCCCTATGATTTCATTTTTATAGGGACCTTCCAATGAAGAAACTCCTTTTTGCTAATGCAGATGGACTCCTGCTTGCTGATTTATAGTCTTAGCCTGGGCCACTGTGGTGAGTCACACTGGCCGTGTGTCAGTACATGGGGCAGGAATTCAGACCTTCATGATGAGGTCTGCTCTCTGCCCGCTGTGCTACCCTGTCTTCCCCTATGTCCTTTCTCTTGAAAATGAAGGCCGCCTTTCCAAAAATAGGTTCATGCTTTCAAGTCTTTACCTATCCACTTACATGGCAATGTTAAATGACTACATCCCTAACCCCCTTTGCCAGTTTTGTCACATCTTTTCAAGCCAGCCTTCAAAAGGCTTCCTCAGCTTCCTATTCCATCATCTGAACTCACAATCTAACTCTTCCCTACCTGCCTTTTAATGAAGGGGAAATGCAATGAGAAGCACTGATTAACGGACAAACGACTGACCCTGGAATCAGCAAAGTCTGAGTTCAAGTGCCACTTCCACATGTGACCCCAGTTGTAAATGACTTAACCTCTCAGGACTCAAGATAGCTCTCCAAGACTCCAACTGAAAGATAAGCTGACTCTGCAGTTGGTGGAAGAAACTTCCTACATGGGCTGTTCCCTCCACAGCTGAAATCCCAGGTCCCTCCAAACCAAAAAAAATAAAAGCAAAAAACAAAACAAAACAAAACAAAAAACAAACAAACCCCTTAATGGATCAAACTTAGAACTTTTGTCTCCAAGGGAATAGATAAACTTAATTTTACATAACTACTTAAAATAGTAAAAGCAGATAATAACCTTGTCCTTTCCCATCTGTCTCTGGAGTAAGGACAGATTATGGTAACAGAATACAGAAATTTTACCAGGTCATTTCACCTACAGAAGATATAATACCTTACAGAGAGAAAAAACTTTACTTACTATTTGCCTTCTGTTTGTGTCTCTCTGCCTTGATCACATTATTGTATTATATATAAGTATATGCCATATTGGAGAAGGAAATGGCAAACCACTACAGTATCTCTGCCAAGAAAACCCCAAATGGGGTCACAAAGAGTCAAACATGACTGAACAACAACAAATATGCCCTGTGCCATGTGGAATATTCCCCCTGGTAAAATGTAAAAGCATCTAGAGCGAAGGGACTATTATTTTTAATCTTTGTATCTATGCCCTGGGCCAGCATATAGGAAACATATAATAAATGTCTCTGGAATACAATATTATAGTTATTTCAAAGATTCTCTTTCAGCTCCAAATCCTATGAGTCTGTCATTTACATGGTCAAATGACCATGGTCCCATGTGGTCCCACAGCCAAGAAGTATGAGAACTTGAACCCAGGACTTCCAACTCCAAACTCAGTGCTCTTTCCTCTTATATCATACTGTCTTAATCAGTTAGGCAAACAATTATATTTCATTATTGGGGCATCTAGAGGCATAGAGTGCTAGGAATTGGGTCAGGAAGACCTGAGTTAAAAGTCAACCTCTGACACTTACTAGCTGTGTGACACTGGGCAAGTCACTTGACCTCTGTTTGCCTCAGTTTCCTCATCTGTAAAATGGTGATAATAATGGCACTCAGGATTAATGTGAGGATCAAAGGAGATACTAATTTTAAAGCACTTAGCACAGTGCCTGGCACATAGTAAGTGCTATATAAATGTTATTTACTCTTGTTATTATTGTTTAGAGCCATTTTTTCCCAAGTATTTGGAGGGGTTTGGGGCTATTGTTACTATTGTTATTGAAATACTATGCATCTAGGTGACTCAGTAAATAGAGCAGTGAGTCTGGAGTCAGGAAGATTTCTTCAGATCTGGCCTCCAATACTTAATAACTATGTGGCCTTAGGTAAGTCACTTAATTTTTTTTTGCCTCACTTTCCTCAACTTTAAAATTCGAATAATAATAGTATATACCTCCCAGGGCTGTTGTGAAGAACAAATGAAATAATATTTGTAAAGTGACTAGCACAATGCACCTGGCACACGGTAGATATTATGTAAATGCTAGCTGCTGATTGGTTGTTGTGGTTGTTATTATTATTATTATTATCATTACTACTACCGCTGCTAATGCTACTGCGACTGTTAACTGCTATTGCTGTTGCTGCTGCTACTGCTACTGCTACTATTACTACTACTACTACTATGAAATTTCTATTGATGACCAAACTATGAAATTTAACCAAAACAACATGGTGTTAATTTTTATAGCCTCTGTTGATTCTTGAGTCTGTCATAAGGTTCTAGAAAGGGAGATCAGAACCTTGTAAGAGCAAAAGAATGGCATTGTTGCACACAACTTAGGGCAGGGAACACTTGGAGTGGGGAGGTAGAAAGGGGAAACTTGATTAGCCTGTTAGATCAACTGAATTAATATGGTGGTCAGTGCCATGAGAGTTTATGTAAGCAAATAGCTCTTATCTTCCTATAAACTCTTATTGAAAGGTACCAAGGTATAGCAGAAACCTGATGCCCACTAGCTGTGTAAGTCACTTAACATTTCTGATCCTCAGTCTCCTCATCTATAAAACGGCATAATTGATACTAGCAATACCTTTGTCCCAGGGATGTTTTGAGGATCAAATGAAATTATCTTCCATAAGGCAGTAGTGTCCAACTTAAATAGAAATAGGGGCCAATAATCCACACATTAGGATCCCTATGAGCTACATATTGACTTAGTTTTAAAATGTACTGTTATGCATATTTTATTACATTTTTATTAATTTTGCTAAATATTTTCTAATTATATTTTAATTTGGTACATGCAAAGGGAAATGTTTGACACCTCTGCTGTGAAACACTATACAAATATTAACTATCACAAAGTCTATGTGATCTAGATAATTGCCTAATCTTAAAGTAACAATGCCCTGACTTCTATTTCCTAGGTCCCTTTAGTTCTTACCTGTTTTTATTCGTCCATCTCTGTTTATGACTCCTCCAGGTTCAACACTGGTGACATAGATAGGCAAATCCCATTCTCTATGGGATGCTCCCCCTGCAACGGTCATGCCCAGCGATTCTGTGTAGTCTTTTCGGACATTTACCACCTTCTCATGACAGGTGACTGCATGGAGGATAGTCTATGAAGGATAAAACGGTAAAAGCAAATAAAACAAGCATGGGTCATTTGTTTATAAGTATTACTACATTTTCTAATTCGTCATTATTGAAATTGCCCCAACAGTGTGTCAGTGTAGTACTTGACATAGAAATGTAGTATGACATTAAGAGTACTGAACAGAACTGCCATTGAAGGCAGTTGATTTTTCTGAGCCTGTTTCATCATCGGTAAAACGAGAACAACTCATTCTCGTTTGGCTTCATTATGGCTTCATTATGAATGGCTTCATAAGGTCTTTGGGAGACTGAAAGTATATAATGTATTTAAGGAGCTGGAATTGTGTTACATAAATTGTGTTATATAAATTGTGTTTCCTATGCTTATTAGGAAAGTAAAGGAAATAGACTAGATAATCTCTCTCTCTTTTTTTTAAATCTAATATATTCCAAATTCTCTCCCTTTGTCCCTCCCTCCCCTCCCATTGAGAAACTAGCAATTTGATATAGGTTATACATGTGTAGTCATGCAAAATATGTTTCCATGTTGGACTAGATAATCTCTAAAAGCCCTTCTAGCTTTATGAACCTAAGATGTATAATTTCCAGACCAGCAAACATCTAAGAATGACAATAGTACTATTAAAACAGTTAATGATACTACTAGGTAATGAAATAAGCAATTATATTTAATAAATAATATCCCTCTGTTTTAGGCTCCTTTCACCAAGGAGTGATATTGTCTGTCTCATCAATCTTCACAGGTCCTTTAGGTAGGAAAGGTTCCTCTAATCCTTGGAGTAACCAAGAAGAAACCAAAGAGGTTGATTGGTTTGTTTGTCTTTGTCAGGGACCTGCCTCCCACTAACTTTTAAAAATTTAAAGCTTCCCAGAATTACAGAGAGGAAGGACAGTTCTTCTAATTATTTAGGCTGACTCACAGGGAAAATTTTTGCATTTGAAAAAAAAGACCAAAAAAAAAAATAGTAGGAACTGACCAGATTCCTTTGGAGGAAGATCAGAACACAAAGTGAACCAAGAGTTATGAATTTCTCAGATGACTTATTTATCACTTAGAATAAGTGAACCAACATTTAGAAAAGTTGTTACCCCTAGCAAATTGGAAGGCTGCTGTTTGAACCCAACCCCCCCCCAAATCAACACATTTTTATTAAGTCAGTCACCATGCCTAGCTTACTTAATGCAGATGGTTAGTGTCTTGATCTCTGCAAGAAAATGATTTGTTACAGATATTGTAATATCAACCACATTATTATTTCAGTTCTCAAAACAGATACATATAGATACCTACCATCCCAGATACCTGCCAGCAAAATTGGGTAAGATGAGAATCTGGCTGACAGTAACCCTGAGATTGCAGGGTGGGAACAGTGGATTTGAGTCAGAGACTTGGGCTCAAATCCAGATTTTGCTACCTGCTACCTGTGTGATCTTGTTACATCCTGAAACCTCTCTGGGCTTCAGACTCCTCGTGTTTAAGATGAGGAAGTTGAACTAATTCAATTCACAACCATCTACTAGTCTAGCCTGCTAGACATCTCTTCCTGGAAGTTTCATTGGTATATCAAACTCATCATGTTCAAATGGAACTCACATTTCTCCCAAAGCCCCTAAGTTTCCTCCCCACTTTTTTATTTACATTAAGAGCACCGCCATCCCTTCTAGTCACCCAGGCTTGCCACCTTGGAGTGCATCATCTTTGACCCTTCTTTCTCCTTCACATTCATCTCCAATTAGTCGTCAGTCTTCTTGATTCTGCTTCCACGAAATCTCTTGTACCTGTTCTCTTCTCACCACCCACACAGCTATTACCCTGGCTTATGCCTTCACTAGCTCTCACTTGAGCAATGATAATGCCTTCCGAATTGGTCACCCTGTCTCTAAACCATTTGCCATACAACTGTCAAACTGATATTCCTAAAGCTCAAGTCAGACTATGTCTCTCCCCTACTCAAGAAACATCAGTGGTTCCCCATTGCTCCTAGGATAATACAAACTTTTTTTGTCAGGCTTGAAATGCCTCCAACCTCTTTTTTCCACATTTATTTCAGATTCATTCCTCGGTACTCAGGACTACATTCCAGTCCATCTGACCTACTTTCGGTTCCCTACACATGACATCCCATCTCCTCCCACTTTGCCTTTGACAAGCTGTCACCTGTAACTGGAATTCACTTGCTCTCCACCTCTGCCTTAGACAATCCTTAGCTTCCTTCAAGGTTCAATGCAAGTATCACCTCACACAGGATAAAAAGGTCAGAAGTCTACCTACAATGAGCTCTTCTTTAGAGGTAGAAGACAGAGTAAACCATTTCCAAGGCACTGTTTAATGCATTTTGATACACTTTTCATTTAATTTTTATTTTTTTTCTCCATTACATGTAAACAAATATTTTTTAAAATTTTGATACAGTTTTCTAAATAAATGTCCTTTTGTAATCAACTTGGAGACCTTGGCAGTGAATATATTTCAGGTTTCTTTTTAGTCAAAGAAAGGTAAGTATTTACAAGAGATGGTCACAGCCTCAACCTTCAGCCCTGGTCACCAAAGCTCGGTTCACAAACATGTCTACAAGAAACAATTACCTGGGGCAGCTAGGTGGTGCAATGGATAGAGCTCTGGCCTTGGAGTCAGGAGGACCTGAGTTCAAATCCAGCCTCAGACACATGACACTTACTAGCTGTGAACCTGGGCAAGTCACTTAACCCTGATTGCCTCACCAAAAAAAAAAAAAAAGAAAGAAAGAAGAAACAATCACCTTTCTAAGCCAGATAGTTAGTACCATACATAGAGCACAGTGGCCATTTAGAATGCCTGGGACAGAACTTAGATAAGCTCCAAAAAAGGACCAACATTTAGGTACCAAAACTGATTATTAGGCTGCTTTTGGAAAAACCCAATGGGCTGTTATTTACTGTTGCCCATAGAGAGCTTTCAGAACAAAACACAAAACCAACGGTTTGGCTGGTGCAAATGTAGCTCTGTCCAAGGCAAGAAGGTATGGATTAGACCAACATTTTCCAAATTAATTTCTGTTGCACACTTTGAGCCTTAAGAAGTATTGCCAAAAATTCATCAGAGTTCATCTGGGGGAGCAGAAAACCTCAGAAACAGAGAGTGGGAAGGGCAGAAAAATTTTTAAGTATATTAAAGGAAACGAAATATTTTCATACCAAACTTCCCACACCTAATATATATTTTTGATATATGTGTAATTTCTTATTTAACATTTTAGCAGGGAAAAACATTGTTATCATTAATTTTTTTTCTCTCAGAGCCCCTAAATTAGGTACTAGGATGATGCTCATAACCTCAGCTGGTCCTCTGTTGCTATTTGAAAATCTCAGTCTACCCTTATTCACTCCTTATCTTCTTCTCCATAGCAACTATTTCAAAATTTTCCTTGTCTCATCTCCACACCACAATAACTCTACTTCCCCCCACCAACATTTATTTTGTTTTGTTTTGTTTTTAGGTAATTGGGGTTAAGTGACGTGCCCAGGGTCACACAGCTAGTGTCAAGCGTTTGGTCCGAGGCCAGATTTGAACTCAGGTAATCCTGACTTCAGGGCTGGTGCTCTTTCCACTGCACCACCTAGCTGCCCCCCAACTCTTAAAAAAAAAAAAAAAGCCTTTTCTGGATCTCTTCCTCCCATGTAGCCGCCATCCTGTCTCCTCCCCTTTCACTGCTAAACTTCTTGAAAAAGTTGTCTGTAGTGGTTACATTCCTCGGTATTCACTTTCTAGTCAACGCTTTGCAATATGCCACCCGCCTCCCTACCCCTCAGTTCAAACTATTCTAAGGTCACCAATGAGCAAACCCAATGTTCTTTTCTCTAGACATCATAATCCTTGACCTCTTTAGCATGATACCATTGAGAAGTCCCGTCTACTAGATCCTTTCTTCTCTCTTGGTTTCAGAGACACCAAATGGTCCTGATTCTCCACCTACATCTCTAACTGTTCCTTCTACAACCATCTACTTCCTAATCTCTTGATAGACAGATTTCCTAAGGATCTATCCATGACCTTTTTTTCTCTCTACATTCTTTCCTTTGACAAACTCATTGTCTTCCATGGCTACAACTCCCACTATTATGTAAATGATTCCCATGCTATATCTTCAGCCCAGATCTCTCTTCTGAACTCTGGACTCATATCTCTGATTGCCTAAAGGACTTCTCTCCCTGGAAGTACCAACAATGATTCAAACTAAGCAGACAAGTAAAAAACTGGCCTTAATCTTTTTCTCCTTAAACCTAATCTTCCTTCTGATTTTACTATTTCTGTAGCACATACTTTATCTGCTCTCCCATATTAAAAACTCTGGAATTAACAAAATTTAATTAGTTTCATAATCCTGTTGCTTCTGTCTCCTTTTACTCTCACCACCACCGCAGACGACCTCCTTGTTATTTGTATGGCTCTCCAAACAGGTTTTCCTGACTCTACTTTCTCCCTTGGAAATAATCCAGCATTTGTTTTACAATAACTGCCCAGTAGTTATAAAACAGTGTGCATGATGGATTTCTGATTTTACTGTTTGCAAGCAGTGTTGCATAATTATTATTTTATTTATTAATTAGGGATCAATGTAGATTATGCAAGGAAAGCAGTGAAGACTATAATTATTATTTTTATTGTGGATTATGCAAGGAAACAGTGAAGATTGTACAATACATTACTGCAGCCTATAAAAATATAGGACCTGCCAAACACCTACCAAGACATGACCTGGTAGCTAGTATCACACATCAGAAACTCACTATCTTTCATGGACTGGCAGATGACAAATCCCCACACTACAAATACAGATCTGGACGACTAAATTAAAAAAAGGTACTAAAACCAAATCTAAATCACAGATAGAAATGTTGTCCACAATCCACCAGGAACAATATTGATTCATTAAAAATTAAGAATAATTAGGGGCAGCTAGGTGGCGCAGTGGATAGAGCTCCAGCCTTGGACTCAGGAGGACCTGAGTTCAAATTTGGCCTCAGACACTTGACACTTAATAGCTGTGTGAACCCGGACACCGGCATCTTCCTTGCTCCTCACTGCCTCTTTCAAACCCTCCCTCTACCACTGTCACACAGCTATCATCTCTCTTCGTTTAAAATTCTCTCTCTTATTTCCAGATCCCTCTTTCTCTCATTTGTGGACCTCAAGGTCAGTCTTCCTCTTCTCTGTCACTTCAGTACCCGGCTCACAGTCACCTCCTCTGTCTCAATCCCTGACCCTTTCCAGCACTCTTGCCTTCCAATTCCTCAGCCTCTATGACCTCTCTCTATCGTCTGCCTCAACCTTTCAGGCACGTAGTCAGGCAACAAGCACTTGTTGAGAGCTTACAACGTGCCAAGGACTGTGCAGAGAAGCAGTCATATCTTAGACTCTCCCCTGCAATCCCCTCTCCCAACTCAACTGAATTTGCCCCAAGGGGGAAAATTCCTACTTATGGCTCTGATTTCACTGAGCTCTACTTTGTCACCAGAGGAAGTTATAATGAGGAGATAGGGGAGGGAAGTGGTTAGTGGAGCCATTAGGAAATGACAGTGATATAAAATAGTCACAGATCAAAGTACAAACTGTACCTACTGATTCACCCCAACTCATTCCCTTAAGAAACAAAGAACAAACAAACATCATGAATGTCATGATAATCTTCAGCCAGATAGAGAATTTCCAAAACCCAAATGTAGTCAAACTTCTTGCTTTATTCTAGAATCATTATTTTATTTTTTTAAATCAGTCTAAAAGAATTTTTATCACAACTAATGGGAAAATATGCTTAATATGAATGTATAAGTAGAGCCTGTATCAAATTGCACATCATCTTGGGGGAGGAGGGGAAATTTAAAACTCAAAATTCTATGGAAGTGAATGTCGAAAACTAAAAATAAATTATTAAATAAAAAATAAAAAAAAGAAAAAGAAACCAATCTAAAAGAATTTTAACTTGTCTGATGGAAGAGAAGGTTTGTCTAGGCTCGATTTCATTTTCGTCACTCAACTTCCTCTTTTCCTACCCTGGATATAAGAGAACGTATAAAGAAACGTGAGTTTTTGGTTTTTTGGTGTTTTTTACATTCATAATTTAAAGCCAGCAGTGCCCTTCCTGGAGATGCCGTCCAGAGGTGATACCTAGAGATTTTAAAATGTTAAGGCAGCAAAACAGCCCCTATTTCTGTAGCATAAACAGCCAGTCCTTGGACTCACCTTGTGAGCATTCCTCCTCTCGCTGCGGCGCAAGGGTGGGCTGCCATTGACGTTCCAGCATCCCTCCTGCAAGATGTCCAGACCTTGCTGTCTAGTCTGCCTGGACACAATGAAGTGAACGCGTCTTTCGCTGGCCTGTGTGATGAGACACAAATGTAAATCCTGGCTATTAACTTAAATAAATCCCATGCCAGAGGACGGATTACAGGATTACAGAATGTTAGCATTGGAAAGGACTTTGGAGATCATCTTAGCCCCATTCCTTGATTTCACAGAGGAAGAAACTGAGACCCAGAGAGTTTAAGTGAGTTTTGCCTAAGGTCCCACAACTACTTAGTGGCAAAATCAGAACTAGAATCCTGTTTTCAACTGCCAACCAGGGCCCTTTCTTCTATAGGATAGCTCACTCCAATAAGACTGATGTTTAAGAATCTCTCTATTCTTAAAAAGGGCCATCTAAAAAATGTTAATGTTATCAACATCAACAAATACAATGTTTTTTAGCCTTTGTTTCAAAGAGCTCAGATACTTTAATAAGTAGTCACATTTTCACTCACTGCCTTAGGTAGCAATGTTTCAGAGCATCCCACTGGGTATTAAATACTGCAATAACTACCGGGAAAAAATTCTTAAAAAAGGAAGATGGGGGCAGCAAGGTGGCGCAGAGGATAGAGCACGGGCCCTGGAGTCAGGAGGACCTGAGCTCAAATCTGGCCTCAGACACATAACACTTACTAGCTGGTTGACCCTGGGCAAGTCATTTAACCATGTTGCCTAGCCAAAAAGGAAGATGAACAAAGAATGTGGAGAGATAAGGGTGTGAAAGAAGAAAAATGAGAGATAATTTAGTTCTATCCCTAAAAAAATTTAAATTTCTAAATTTCTAGTAGGGAAGTAAAAATAAGCACACCTGGAAAATTCAAACAAGCACTCCAAAGTAGTAGTAGTAGTAATAATAATAATAACTGACACAGCACTTGAAGGTTTACAAGGAATATTTTATATATATATATATATATATATATACATACACACACATATATATATACTAATTTGAGCCTCACAGAAAGCCTGTGGGATACGGTACTTCATGTATTATTATCCTGATTATACATATGAGGAAGAAGAAGTTAACGAAAATTTTAACTGGCTCATGTCACACAGCTAATAACTATTACAAGTTGAATTTGAATCTAGGGCTTCCTGACTCCAACTGCAGAACTCTATCTACTATGACATACAAAAGCCTATAAACAATCTAAAGGTACACAGTGAAAACTTTGGAGAAATCATTTCTGAGAGAATGTGAAATGTTAGGATTAGGGCCCACAAAAAAAAATTCTTGCATTTTTAATAAGATGCTGATCTTATACTTTATAAACCACTATAGACAGCTAGCATTTGTATAGTACTTTAAAGTTTGCAAAGTGCTTTATAAGTTCTATTTTCTTTGACCTTCACAACAATCCTGGGAAGCAAGTGCTATTATTATCTCCATGAGGGAAATGAAGGCAAAAAAAGGTTAAATGACTTGCCCAGGGCCATCCAGCTAGTATCTCTGGAACAAGATTTTAACACGTCTTCCTGACTCCAGTACAGTGTCCCATCTACCACGAAATTTACATTATCTCATTTGATTCTTACAACAACCCTTAGAAGTAGGTCAGACAAGTAGGATTATCCCCATTTTATAGGTATGAAAAGAGATTAAACTGGCTGAGTTTACTGAGCTAATTAGTGACAGACTTCACATTAGAATCCACATCTCTTGGATTTTTCTGGTACAGTACATTTGGTTTACTAAAGATAGGGAAAAAAACCAGACAAACCAGGAATGAACTTGGTTGCAGCATGTAACACTTGGGAAAGGTATAGACTCTTTCCTTCTAAAAACATTTTATGAGACTTGTATGGATAGATGCCGAGTGAAGTGAGCAGAACCAGGAGAATGTTGTACACAGTAATAGTCACATTGTGTGATGACTAATGTTGATAGACTTAGCTCTTCTCAGCAATGCAAGGACCTAAGATATCTCCAAAGATGCACTTTTGCACTTTTCCCACAGCTTCCAGCCCCAAAGACTTGCCTAGGTCTTTGAGAAGTTAAGTGACTTGCCCAGGGTAGCATAGTTGGTATATGTCAGAGACTGGACTTGAATCCAGGTTTTCCTGACCTTGAGGCTTGCTCTCTAGCCATTATATCATACTGCTTTTCTATATCAAAGATGCTTAAGATAATTGAAAGCACCGTGTAATTTCCTAAATGTAATCCAATTTACTTTTTTCTCCTATTCCATTCTTAGGTCAGCTTCTTGTACAGGGACTCAGGGATTAATTCCATGAGCTGCCATGTCATAGTCTGGGGAATAGTAATGTTTCATATGTTTGGTTCTTCTTATATGGATTGTTACATGGATCTCTTTTGAGTGGCCTTGAGAGACCCTGTTGTATTCTGAGACTTGAAGTTATCAGTACGTTATCATCCACAAATGAAGCGTTTTGTGCCCATGAAGGTTTTTAAAAGATATTATGAAACAAAGTAAAAACAGAAGAGGAAGCGTGCTGTTCACATAGCATGAAAAAGGAATAACTAATGGGGCTGCACTGTATTCATAAAACGTTAAAAGACCTAGAAGATGGGGTCCAGAACATAATTTGTGGAAGGACACAGGCAAAAGTCACACAGGGTGAGAAGGCATGAATAAATTGCAATCTGTACCAAAGGAAAGTGGGCAAGTAAATTTATAAGATTAAGAGCCATTCCAATGGATAAATGGTCAAATGATATGAACAGGCAGTTCTCAAAGGAAGAAATCTAAGCTCTCTATAATCACGTGAAAAAGTGCCAACATCACTATTAAACTACGGAAATGCAAATTAAAGGAACCAGGAGGCTCCACCTCATTCCCATCAGATCAGCAAAGATGATAAAAAAGGAAAATGGCAGTTGTTGGAGGGGCTTCAAAAAAGCAGACATATCAATACACTATTGGTGGAACTATGAATTGATAGAGCCATTTTAAGAAGAAATTTGGAACCATGCCCCAAAAGTTACAAAACCGTGTATGTCTTTTGACCTAATAATACTACTCCTAGTAATACTACCCAAAGAGATCAAAGGAAAAGGTCCTATATGCACAAAAATATTTATAGCAGCTCTTTTTGTAGTGGCAAAAACACTAGAAACTAAGGGCATGGTTGATGCCCTTCTACTGGGGGAATGGTTGAACAAATGATGATATGTGGATGTAAAAGAATATTATTGTGCTATAAGAAATGGTGAAAGAGTTTCATAGAAGTCTGGGAAGACTTGTATGAAGACTGAAGTGAGCAGAACCAGGAGTACAATTTATACTACAACATCGACACTGTTAAAAAGAATCTTGAAAGACTTAAGGACACTGATCAATGCAATGATCAACCCTGGTTTCAGAGAATGAATGATGAAGAATTCTACCCTACCACCTGACAAGAGTTGATGGACTGATATAGAGAATATGATACACATTTTTGGGCATGACCAATACAGTAATTTGTTTTGCTGAACTGTGAACAGAAATCTCTGCATCATGAATGGGACTAGTCATATATAAGAAGCCTTCCCCAAAATGACATCCTACAGTGGAATTTGGAGCTAGTTTACTGATGAGATGAAGGTACCTCCCTATATGTCATCTGGAAGCAGTCAAGCTAAAATGTAATTCATGAATTACTATCTGTGTGGTTGGGAATATGTTGCAACGAAGATGCGTATGCAATGGATAAATATAGACGCAAAAGTCCCAGTCCTAATGGAGTATAGGAAAAGGTGATTAGAGAGTAAAAATATGCCTGTATTTCTCCAGTACTGTTCAAGGGAGAGAGACTTTAGTTCCTGTCTATCCTGTATATAGCTTGCCTGTACACAGTTGTTTGCATTAGAATGGGAGCTCCTTGCGGGCCCAATACTGGAACTGTATTTTTGCCTTTGAATCCTCAGTACTTAGAATAGTGCCTAGTACATAGCACTTAATAAATGCTTGTTAACCAACTTTATTGGGTGGACAAGAGCATTCCAAACACAAGAAACAGGAAGACTTCAACAGATTTCCAGAGCTCAGATAAAAATTCCTCGAGACTACCCAATTCCATTTGGGCTGATGCTTTCCAAGCAACTTTCTGATTACTCATCGCTTCTCAGGTAACAATTCTGAGGAGTCGGTGTCCTGAAGGATAATGAAGAATATTCTGACTTTCTGGCATAAATCGAGTGTCTTATGAGTTGGGGCAGAGTGAGCAAATTATCTCAAGGAAAAATCATTCCTAGGTGATTTGTAATTTTCAGCTCAGGCATTAGTTGGGGTTTTTCTGTGCTCTCCCTTCCATACCCCCCACCCCCGCCAAAGTCATTATCCAAGGCAGTAGAAATTAAGAGATTTGGTACCTGCTTACCCTTCAATTCTTTTCTTTCCTTCCACTTAGAGGTGATAGGGTAAAGTAGAAGGAGCATTATGGTATGAAATAGAAAAAAAGGGAGATTGATCTGGAGTCATGGACTTTAGGGCACTGAAGCTGGAAACAGCAGAGATCAAATCCTGGGTCCTGTAGCTTACTGCCTGTGTGACCCTGGGCAAGGTACTGAACCTTTCTGGGACTCAGTTTCCTCATCTGTAAAATGATGAGGTTGGAGATTACCTCTAAAGTCCCTTCTGGTTCTAAATCGATGTTTCTATGAGTTTAAAACACAGCTCTACTTAACTGTCTGCAAAACCTCAGACAAGTCAATCTGTCTCTCTGGCCTCACTTTCCTCAACTGTAAAATCAGGTTGGGTTATTAGGTGATCTCTAAGGTCCAATTCTAAATCACTGATCCAGGAGACCTGGCTTATGATCTTGGTTCTGACACTCACTTCAATTTTACTCGTCTGTAATATCAGGATAACACTTTCACTACCTTCTTCTTTTTTTTTTAATCTTTTTTATTTTTTAAATTTTTTTTTCACTCCCTTCTTTCACTGTACTCTGTAAGCCCTGTACAAATTTTTATTATTATTGTCCTCCACCGCCAGCAAGGTGGTCACACGTATTAAACAACAGAAACCCTATCTGTGAAATTGATAGGGTCCTGCTCTGCACTGCTAGTCTCCATACCCGTTTCCTCATCAGAGGAGGGCCAGTTATACTAATTAGCCTTCATCCAGGTAGTGATTTCCCTGTATTATTAATATCACAAGTCTTAGCACAGAAATTACCCCTATAATATCAATATTGTAAGACAATTTCCTGGCCTTATTATTTTTCTTTTTCATTTTAAGAGAAATTTGTCCCCAGGGCTCCCCACTCTGACAACTGATTATTTTTTTGTGGTGGTTGTCTCTGATTCTTCATGACCTCATTTGGGGTTTTCCTGGGGACAATAATGGAATGGTTTGCCAGTTCCTTCTCCATTTCTTTTCATAGATGAGGAAACTGAGGCAAACAGAGTAAGTGACTCGCCCAGGTTCACTCAGCTAGTAATTGTCTGAGCCCGAATTTGAACTCATGTCTTCCTGACTCCAGGCTGGGTGCTCTATCCATTGTATCACCTAGCTGATTGATTATTTACAAGAAGGTTATAAAAGCAATGAATTCCACATTAAGACACATAGCCACTGGAAGCATCACAGGAGCCTGAAGATGAGTACAGCCTGTGAATTCAGACAACAGAATCCAACTCTCCAAATCACATTCTGTTGTATAAAAAGTCCAATAATCTCTGCTGATCAGAATAGCTGCTGCTTTTTCTTTCCCTGGTGTTTCTCATCAGATATAAAGCAAAGATGTTCAAGTCAGGTTCAGATCGCCACATAAATAGCTCATCCAGGAAGCAGGAATTAAGAAACCTGACACAAAGATCTATGGCATTAGCTGGCTAAATGCACTTCTTGGAAAAGAATTTTGTAATAACTGTGTCCACTTCTTTGTACTGCTGGCATCAATTATCCTAATGAGGTTATCTCCAGTACTCTCTGAGAGGAAAATTTCTCAAGATAAGTTGGGGTAAACATTAGAGATGAATCTTGAACTGATGAGTCCAAGTTGGTCTTTCTCTGCCTCTCTCTATCTCTGTCTGTCTGTCCCTTTCTTTCTCTCTCTCTCTGTGTCTGTCTGTCTCTCTCTCTTTCTCTCTCTGTCTCTGTCCCCCCTCCCCCACCTCTCTCTGGGAAACTTAAAGGCCTCTGAAGCATGCTGGCATGACTTTCCACTCTGGGCCTGTGTTTCGTGTTGAGTTAGTCTTGGAAGAGGAGAGGACACCAGATCTAATCACTTCATAAAGGATCAAGAGTGTTTTAGGCTCATACATCACATCAAGTGGCCGAACAAAGCCCAAATGCCAAGGAGCAGTCTGCAACAGTTATTCAATTCACATTTTCAGGCTCAGACTTCTTACTGGATTTTCATGTGCTATGTCTAGCATTAAATTATTGGCAGAAAGACTCCCCTAATAAATAACTGCTCTCCATGTACATGGAAATCTTTACTTGCAATGTTAAATTCTCAGCTCACACCAGCCACCTAATAAAAACTGCACACTAAGTCTGCATGTAAAGAGGCTTCTCTTCCAGAGCATCTGGGTCTGTGAGGCAGGACCTATCATAACTGATAAAATGCCAACTATTTTGTGCAGGTGAATTTGTTGTACTGTTCCCTTGTACATCGAGCTGGACTTGGAACCAAGAGAATGAAATTCCAATATTGCCTTACTAATTGTGTGGAACCCAAACAAGTCTCAATCTCTAATTGTGCAAAACCTCTTTGAGGCCAGGGACTATTTCATTTCTGTCCCTGCATCTCTAGCTTTACCCAATGCCTGGCACCTAGTAGGTAATTAATAAATGTTTAATTGATTGGTCGATCTGTAAACTAAAGATACTAATACTTGGACTACCTGCCTCATAAGAATCAGCAACCTTTTTTTCCAGCAAACATTTCTTAAGTTGCTACTATGTGCTAGGCACTGGGGATAAGGAATAGGTACTGGACCTGTGATCTTACTGATATATGGAACTCTCAGCTGAGGAAAATCCCTCTAATAAGGCAAGCCATATCATCTCTGCAATGTATAGACTTAAAGAGTTTCTTGGCTTACTGAGAGATTAAATAACTTACTCAGGGCCACATAGCCAATATGTATCAGAGGTGACACTTGAACCTAGATCTTTTTAGAACCAAGGATAGCTCTCTATCCAGTATACCAGGGTCCAAGAGGGCAGAGGATAAAAAGACAAAAACAAAATATTCCTTGCCCTCAAGGAGCTTACATTCTTCTGGAAGGAAACAACAGATATGGGAAAGTATTTTGCAAACCTTATGGCATGGGGCAGCTAAAGGGAACAGTGGATAGGGCACCAGGTCTGGAGTCAGAAAGACCTGAGTTCAAATCTGATCTCACACATTTATAAGCTGTGTGACTCTGGACAAGTCACTTTACCCTTTCGATCTCAGTTTCCTCATCTGTAAAATGAACTGGAGAAGGAAATGGCAAACCACTCCAGTATCTTTGCCAAGAAAAACCCCAAAAGGGGTCACAAAGAGTCAGATACAACTGAACAACAACAACAAATTTTGCAGATCTTATAGCATTATTTTAGAGACATGAGTTATTATTGCTAGGTGACAGAAATTAAATACATTGGAGCACATGGCATAAGGAATTGTTTCCTTCCACTATTGGAGGTGCAAGAGTTGATGCTTGACCATTTTCTGACTGAAGGGGAAAAAACTGACAGGAGTCTAGGGAAGCCTGTGGACCCCTCTTTGGAGTAATGTTTTTGAATGCTTAAAATGCATAGGAAACCATTTATATCAAAATACAATTATCAAACTTTTTTATTTTTTAAGTTCAGGTTTCATCATGTTAAGAATCTCTGTTGTAGAGAGAAGGGATGTGTAGAAATTTTATCAATTGGAATTACAAAGTTAAACTATTTTTATTAAGATTTTCCTCTCCTCTGAATCTTGACTTTCCCAAGTCAGACAAGGAAACTGTGACCTGAGAGGTGAAATACTATCCTCACACTTCCCATTCCAACTTCCATTTCCTGCACATACAGAGTTCATTAGAAAATTCTGTGTAAAAGACCCCAGTATAACGTAAGCTCTTTCAGGGCAAGGCCTACTTTTCACTTGTCTTTTCATCCCCAGAACCTAGCACAGTGGCTTGTGCATAGTAGGTGCTAATAAATGCTTGTTGGTTTTAATTGAAAAACTTACAAGCTAGAAAAGAAAGACCTCAGAGATTCTCTAGTCCAAGCCCCTCATTTTACAGATCAGGAAGTTAAGGCCTAAAAAAGAGGGTAAAGACTTCCCAAGATCAAACAGATGGTACACTATGGAGCCAGGATTTGAACTCCAAGTCCAGATTCTAGATCCAGCACTCTTTTAATTTCTTAAAAGTGTCTGAAATATTTTGATATCAGACATGATGAATAATATAATAACGAATAATAAAGGTTAATCAATTTATCTTTTTTGAGAGGTGCCGTGGTGTAATAAACAGAATGATGGATCCAAATCTTGCCTCAGATCCTTATAAGCTGTATGGTGCTGGGCAAGTTATTGGACCTTACTTAGCCTTAATTTCCTATATGTAAAATGAAGGAGTTGAATTTGATGGCCCAATCCAACTAAGTGCTTACTATATGTGAGGCACTGTACTAAGCACGAAGCCACAAAGATTAAAATTAAATTTAATTAATTAAAATTAAATAAATTTCACTTTGAATTCTGACCAACTCCAGGAGACTTGATTCTTTCCCAAGATTCATCCTGTCTGCAGACTTCCTCTACCATGCCACAGAAGCCTCCTCACCACAGAAGCTCACTCTCACCCCTGAACTTCTCACACTGGAAATACCCTCTGCTCCTGCGGCTCTTTCTTCTGATTGGCTGGTTCCTCCCAGAACCTCCACTTCAAGAAAATTGCACAGGCCGGTCATGGTCATTCCTCTCCAGGCTCCATTCTTGATCCTCCAGACATTCTCTACCCTGCCCCTAGGCATACCCTCCCTCCCCTTCTTTTCTTCTTCCTTTAAAGTTCTGTCTTCCTCCAATGAAATGTAAGCTTTTTGAAGGCAGAGACTATCTTTCTTTCTGCTTGTATTCATATTTCTGGCATTTAATAAATGCGTGTTGACTTGCCTTCTAAATGATTGTCTCAGAACTCTAGGTATTCAGCATTTGGCTGGCTAGAAAGTAAGCAATCAATTACTTGTTCTTTGATGGCCTCTAAAGGTATATCCTATACACGATGTTACAAAGGTCTTAGTGCAGTTTAAAGTACATCAAGATATAGCTTTATGTGTGTACATGTACATCACATATACATATACACATACATATTTACATATACACACATATACACACAAATATACTATACAGGAGTGTTTCAAATGTTTTAGTATAGTTTTAAGCTAAGATATATGAGACATTCTGCAGCTATATAATATATATTGTATATATTTAAGATCACCTGCAGAGATTCCTTATTTACTAGTTGTCCTTTGCTGAAATAACTTGTCAGTTAATAGATTTGGCTATTTTTTCTCAGAAGGTCCTAGGTGATCACTTAAATGACACCTTTCCCATCCTGCGGCATTTAGAATGTTATTAGGCTCCAGCACAGGAAGAAGTATTCAAGACTAGATGGTGCCTGAAAAGACCCGGAAATTATGCATCTATAAAATACCTAGCTTTGTCCTCTATGTTGCTAAGTCTTTTGTTGGATAAGTCTGAAATTGCTAAAAAAAAAAAAAAAGTTGGAGAATCAGGAAAACTTTTAAATCTAGCCTCTGACAACCAGTTGTATCACTGTAAGCCAGTCATTTAACTAATCTCTAGCTGCTTTCATACATCTCAAACTGGATATCCAGTAGATATCTTAAATTCAACATATCTAAAATATGGCTTTCCTCCTGAACTCCCCGCCCACAAAACCTTCCCTATTACTGCAGAGAGCCACACCATCCTCCCAGTTCCTCAGGCTCGATCAAGGGTCACCCTCATCTCCTCACAATCTCTCTCAGTCCCCCACATCTCACCACCCCCGAGCCACCCTACCCTCTACCCCACCCCTGCCCATATCCAAGCTGTTGCCAAGGCTGGTCGAATTCACCTTCGTAACATCTCTTCAATATGCTTCCTTTTCTTCTGATACGCCCCCTCTCTAGTGCAGGCCCCTATCACCTCACCCCTGGAATGTTTCAATAGCCTGTTTGTGGGTCTGCTACCTCAAGCCTCTTCCCCACTCTAAACATTAATCTTCCATTTAGTTACTAAGGTGCTTTTCTTTAAGCGCAGGTCTGACCGTGGCATGCCCCCTATACCCTCCCTCAATCAACTCCAGGGGCTCCCTATCAGCTCCAGGATCAAATGCAAAATCTTCTGACATTCAAAGCCCTTCATATCCTAGCTCCCTCTTTCCTTTCCAGTCTTCTTACACCTTACTCCCCAACACAGACTCTTTGACTCTGTGATACCGGCCTCCTCGTTCCACAAATAAAATACTCCATCTCTTGGCTCTGAGTATTTTCTCTGGCTGTCCCTCATGCCCTAAGTGGTCTCCCTCTCCATCTTTGCCTACTGGCTTCTCTGGCTAAGTTCCAACTAAAATCTTCTGCAAAGAGCCTTCCTTTACCCCTCTTAATTCCAGTGACTTCTCTCTGTTAATTATTTCTAATTTATCTGGTGTGTAGCTTGCTTTGTATATATTTGTTTGCATGTTGCCTCCTCCATTAGATTTTTGAGTTCCTTGAGGGCAGGGACTGTTTTTGCCTCTTTTTGTCTGCCTGGCTCTTAACACAGGGCCTGGCACATAGAAAGCCCTTAAATGTTTATTTGTTGATTAAAATTCTAAGAGCCCCTGGGGAACTCTTTAAGTCTATTAGTAATAACTGAGTTGTTGATCTGTCTCGGTAGAGGGGGTTTCAGCACTGATGAAATTAGGAGTCCAGACCAAAATACTTTGCAACAGAGTTTCATAATAAGCATGATTCTCACCACAACCACACCCATTCTAAGCATTTGTATGTAGGATGGGTTCTTATTAACTGATCACCCCATTGACACCCTAGAGTTCAATACATTGAGTTCTCTGCTGGAATTATCACAAGATGTAAGTATAAATAATGGTTCTGCTACTTATTGCTACCTATGTGGCCTTAAGTCAAACTTTTGGAGACTCAGTTTCCTAATCTGTAAAAGGAAAGGGTTGGTCTAAATGACCTCAAAGATCTTTCAAAACTAAATCTGAGACTATCACCTTTCAGCTTTCTCTCTCTTATTTTTGATATGTCCATTTCAGGTGTAATCCTGCAGATTTCAGCAATTCTACTACAGTATTCATTTAAGTCGATCACATGACTGCTGTTTTCGAAGTTATTAGGAGATTGACACTGGAAGGAACATCCAAGTTGCTATGGAAATGACCTTTGCAAATACTTGAAACCCTTGGTCCTCTCATGATGGAGCTCTGCTTTACTCTGGGCCCAATATTTGGGGTCTGGCAAATCGAGAGCTGCTGTTGAGTAAGCAGATGTTAAGACCCAACATTTGTAAAGTCTGTCCAATTCAAAACATTTGTGGCTTCTTCTGTAATAACTCTTCCCTGAAATCATGTGGAAAGAACCAGAGTGCGTGGTACCTTAAGAGAAAACATGACCAAAAGGCCATGCTGTCTGGGAATTCTTCTGCTAGGCAAATGTGATTCATGGAGTACACACATCAGGCCAAGGCTGGCTGGGGATTGGTTGGAAATTTGACCTTCTCCCTTTGATGGGGGGCAGTCTGTTTAATTCCATCCCCCTCTCCCCCACCTCCATCCTGGCCTGTTGTATATTACAAGAATCGTAAAAATATCCACATTTTAGAATTAGCAAGGGCTTAGTTGGGTTTTTTCAATAGTGTTCCATTTTTTCCATTTCTTCCCCAACCAGCTTTTTGGTGGGATCTTCCCCAGCCCACTCTTGTTCTGCTTATAAAGCAAATTGGTTCTGTTTAGTAAGCAAAAGGAAATGTTTTTTAGAAATTCCCATTGTTAGGCAAGATTTCATTTCATAAATGAACCTCCTTGGAGTAGAGTTGTTGTTTTTTTTTTTGCCTCTCTGTTAACAAGAGGAAAAATCCTGAATTCAATTAAGATCTTTTCAACTGACACAGTTAGTGAGTTGTCTCAGCAAACTCAGTTATCTGAGTATTATATCTGAGATGCTGTTTTTTTTTCCTCCTAAAATTTAAAATGCACTGGATTTGGTGCAGATGAAGCTGAAAGACCTAAAACAGAGTCTAACAACTAGAAGGCCTAGAGATAGTTTGTGGTCATATGTTTTTTTCCCTTAATTTAACATCACAGCATGTGTAACCTTAACATAAAGAAAATCAGAATGGCTTCCTCCTTTTCCATGAGTGAATATTTTCATGCATTTGGCCTATGTTACACGCCTGTGAAATGGTACCAACATTTGAGATGCCCATCCTCATCGAATGCAAATAGGGCTTTATTTCAAAGATGTTTAGCCAGCTGTGTTAAAGGCTTTCCAAGGAGCCTTCAAAGCCTTGGGGCCTCAGAGAAAGAAGGAAAATCTACAGGCTGCCATGGGGACAAATGGCATGTAAAAGAGGATTCACGGCTGACACTCTTGGCAAATGACTTCATAAGAAATCCCTGGGGGGAGGGGGGGGTGGAGCTGACATGGGACAGCTTCATTACTGCCAGAGTAAACCATTTGCCATCAAAAAGGGAACGATTCTGGCTTCACTCTATGTTTGTCCCACAGTGTGAGCGTCTGTCATGGTGCACAGAGCGGGGTGAGAATTGTATTGAGACAGTGAGAAGATGAGCAGCACGGCTCAGGTTTGCTCCTCTTTAATGCCAAGGGCAGGAAAGAGTGAGTCATGGGGTGTCAGGTAAATCACCTCACCTCTCCTTGACTAGATTTCCCCATCACTGAAATAGAACTATCACTAGATATCCTTTAGTTGCCCTGAATGTGAGTTCAGATGAACTAATATAAATGAAGCATCATCAATGCCTCAGAGGAGAGCAGGAGCCTAAGGCAGGGGCCTTCCTTGAACATAATTAGAGGAAATACTCCTTGAGGTTGGGGATTACATTCTGCCATAACTCCTCATAGTGTGCTGGTCTCTCAATAAATGGTGCTGAATTACTGACAATCTTCTCAGGTTCTTCTATGATTTTATAAACTCAAGATATTACTAACTACAATTTAAAATCCAAGCCCTCAGATTGGATTTCCTATGGGGAACTTTACAGGAATGCTTTCGCACAGTCTACAAAATTATAATGGTACCAACACATCTAGAAAGGGTGGATATATAGCAAAAAGGTAGGAACAGCAAATATCAGCAACCCTCATTATATCCTCAGCTATATCCATCCCATATAGGTTCAAGGCCAGGAACTCTGAGCCAACATGAGATCTGTGGTTTGCCTGATGAAGCAAACAATTGTTTCAGTGCTACTCTGGGCATGCTAGTGGGTGCAGGTAGGGTAGGAACAGAGGAATGAGTAGAGCGGGTGACATCCTTATGAGGCTCCCATCTGCTCCAGAAAAGGCTCATCCAAAGGGAACCTAAGGACTTAGTCCTACCTTAAAGTAGTCTGGGTCCCCAGCACTCCCAGAAGGGGTTGCATAGGGGTTTTCTTGCCTCAGACATTCCAAGAATGGGCTGAAATACTTAGGGATCCTGGAGCATACAGGTTAGTGTCTATTGTATCTTAGTTGTCACTAAGGTAAAAGCCAGGCCTCGCTGAACTTAATGATGTGAATACCTCTGTATTGTGATATACCTTCCAGGTGCTAATACGGCATTAGAGAATGCTGTAGCGGATAGAGAACAGGTCTGGGAGTCACGAAGGCCTTCCCCTGGCATATACTGGTTGGCTGTCTCTAGGAGAGTCCTGTAAGCTCTCAGTGTTTCAAATCAACTTTCTAACACTATTAATTGCAGAACAGGTGCCAATTTACCTTGATAGAGGGAGAATCCTCATCAGAACTTGTCTATGCCAATGAAATCACAGGACCAGTTAAAAATAATAACAACAATTATAATAATAACTCACCTTTCTACAACACTTTATAATTGACAAAACACTCCCTCACAGCATCCCCGTGAGGTAAACAGTACAAATATTATTATCCTCATTTCACAGGTGAGAAAATTGAGTTTCAAAGAACTGACTTGCTCATGACTCATAGCTAATGTTAGATCCAGGATATGAACCCATGTTTCATGCTCTCTTTTCAGGACACGACTCCGCCCAATATCCATTATCAGATGGATTAATAATTGTGATAACTGGGCAATTCCCAGCACTCCTATGAGTAACATTCACAGCAATATTACTTGGATAAAACCTGTATAAATAGTAACCTGTCAACCTTTTCTCCCCTAAAAAGTCGCAACCAATCCTGTGTGGCGGTAACAGGGATGGGGCTGGGATGGAAGGGTATTGATGACAGGTTTCAAAGGGACTAGGCAGGTTCAGATAGTGATCCGAGGCCACCATGACCCACCTGGATCAGCTGGGCAGCCCTTTCTGGGCTACCATACCGCAGGTCGTGTCCGTTAATGGCTAACACCCGGTCATTCTCCTCCAGCTGGCCATGCCGGTCAGCGACACCGCCATCCAGCAAGTTGAAAATGAACACCCCGGGTTCGTCCACCCTGCGTACTAGTTTGATCCCGAGCTGCTCTTCGGGGCTGCTTTTGTTCAAGATCACGTGAAAACTGTCATCTCGGGGGCTCTGAGTCTCCAGGGCCACTCCAACGGTCCTGCTGCGGTACCTTTGCTCCCTCAGGACTGTCAGCCGGAGCACCTGGCAAGGCTGCCTCAGGAGGCTCAGGGCGTAGTTGTGAGGCACGCTACTGATGTCCATGCCATTGACCTAAAGGGGAGGAACCAGAGTCAGGGCAGGGCCCACAAGCGCTCAGTCTGTTTTTCTTTTTCTTTTTTTTTTTTTTTAAACTAGGCATGGGCATAGGGAAATCCCCACCTCCACCCTACACACAATTGTCATTGCTCTCTTCTCAATCCAGATCATGTTGTACTTATCTCGTGCACGTTCCTCAGTAGAAAACAAGTATTTTGAGGGTCAGCTAGGTGGCACAGTGGGTAGAGCACCGGCCCTGTATTCAGGAGGATCTGAGTTCAAATCCAGCCTCAGACACATAACACTTACTAGCTGTGTGACCCTGGGCAAGTCACTTAACCCCATTGTCTAGCCAAAAAAAAAAAAAAAAGACAAGAAAAGAAATTTTCCAGTTCAAGAAAACAAGTATTTTGACAGCAGAGACTGTTTCTCATTTGTAGCTCTCTAAAGCCTGTCATAGCGCCTTTCTACTACTAGTTGTTGTTGTTTGGTCATGCCTGACTCTTCATGGCCTTATTTAGGGTTTTCTTGGCAAAAATACCGTAGTGGTTTGCCATTTCCTTCTTGAGGTCATTTTACAGATGAGGAAACTGAGGCAAACAGGGTTAAGTGACTTGCCTAAGGTCACCCAGCTACCTTAGACACCTGTCTAAACTGAGAACTTCCTGACTCCAGGCCCAGCACTCTATCCACTCACTGGACCACCTAGCTGCTTTGAGTTTGCACTTGAGTTTTTACTCATTTCAGTGAAACTCTATGCTGGGTCTAAAGAAATGTGATAAGTCTTCCTTTCTCACTGTTTTGTTTTTTTTTTCTTCTACTCACAGAGAAATTTTTGCAGTGTTTAAATCAAACTGAAGTAAATAAGAGCTTCCATACATATCCTACACAACATTAGAACATTTGGAAATGCCATTTAAAGGGACTGAAAATATGCCCAACCCCGCAGTACAATAATAAGGCTTGATGGGGCTTTCTGGTTTGAATTACTCTTTTCCAAACAGTCCCTGGCCAAGAGGTTGCCCCCCTGAAAGTTCCTCATGACTCTGGAAGAAAACAATTTCACAGCAGCTCTGTAGCTCAGTTCTCCCGAGGTTGAAACCATGACAAAGAAGAAACAAGTGTCCTGGATTTCCCTAATATTAGTGAGACTTCTTTTCCTGGCAGCTAGCTATTCATTAGAGGAAGATTATAAACCAATTCCAGCCAGTGTGTGTGTGCCCTCAGGGAACATCTTCTGGATCCCCAGCAAAAAAATCAGAGGGAATGAGGGTGGGTGGGGTGTCATTTATTCAAGAACAGTCAACACACTGCACATCTGGCCAATCAGACAGAGGAGAAGAGGAACTATTCTGCCATCTATCCTATAAGGAATTCAGCATGGCTTATTTAAAAGCGCAGGGAACCTTTCTGTCTCCAAACTCTAGCCAAAGCTCTCAAGAAGCTACATGTTTTGCTGCACGGTACTCAAGAGAACATCTTCATGTTGCTTCTTCTAATACTGGGGAGCTGAAGAGGTTTGGGGGTGCTGGGACCCCAAGAACGCCAAGACAGAGTCATCTGGAATGAATTCACACACTCAAGCCATCTTGGAGGCATTGGGGATGTGGAAGTTCCTTACCAGATGAGATAAATGACTACCCCTTGAGTTTACCTTAGTGGGCTAGTCATCAGGAAAGTCCCACTTTCCAAGATAGTTCCTGTGATAAGAAATGCTACTATATATACATTTTTAATCAAAAAATTAATTTTAACCCAATTAAGACCAGGACTCATGCCTTTTATAATGATCAAAGAAACAATATTTCACAAAGAGACAATTTTTTTGCATATAGACTATTTTTTGCATATAGAGTTCTCTACTACCATTGAACCTCAGCACTTATTTATGCATTTTAAATTTATTTCCATTTATTTCCTCTCCTACCAATTTTGTAAAAATGAACAACTCTGAAAGCTTTGAGAACTAGAAGACATTTCAAACTGCTCTCCTTTCATCCTTATTCCTCCCTCCCCTGAATTCCTATAAACTTACACACAGGCACAAGTGTTTGTAACTATAAAGCACCATCTCAGGTTTGACAGGTATAATTATAGCTTTTATGCACTTAACGAGTTATATTCTTGCATTCCAATACCGTAGTTTACATGTACCTCTAACCTGCACAAGTGATTCCTCTCACCTAGTGACCTTCCCCAGACTGTCAGCTCCCTAAGGACAAGACCGGGTCTTATTCCTAGTACATTACCTAGTACAGCCACTGGCACAGAGTGGATGCTCAGAAAGTATTCACTGACTACATGCATGCAATCTCATTTGCAACGCAACTAACTCTTAATGAAACAACGATGATGGTAACAACAACAACAATAATAAAGGCTAGCATTTAGATAGCCCGTGCAAAAGACTTAATAGATATTATCTCATTTTTATTGTCACAACAACCCTGGGAGGAAGGTGCTATTATTATCCCCATTTTATAGGCTGGTTGTTGTCCTTCGTTCTCCAAGACAACCCAAGTGACATCACTATTTTGGGGTCAAGGTACAGTGTGTCCAACTGTAGCTGACCAGATCAATACAGACTGGGAAGGCTCTACCACAGGTGGGGCACAAATAGTGCACATGAACATTTGGAACAGAGATGTCTCTAGATTCACCCATCCCATGTTTCTTTTGAGCTACTGCAATTCTGCTTTGCTCATAGAGCACAGCACATCCTTGATGTGGGCACACCATGCTGGGTGGTCAGTGCCAGTATCTCCCATGTCTCACAACTGATTCCAAAGTTCTTCAGAGAGACTTTGAGGGTGTCCTTGTATTGTTTTTTCTGACCTCCACGTGATCACTCGCTTGTTTTTATGGGCAGAGGTTAAGTGACTTGCCCAAAGTCAAATCTAGTAAATACCAGATTATCTCCTTCTTCAGTGACTTGTTCTAAGGTCACAACTAGCAAGTGCCTGAGGCTGTATCTGAATCATATTTTTATGACTGCATATCCATCGTGCTACCTAGCTGCCTCTAATTAAAACAATAAATAAGGAAAAATGAATTGCAGCTAATTAAAGGAAGAGAAGGGAAATGAAGAAAGAAAGCTTCTTAACAATTAGAGGTGTCCAAAAGTGAAATAAGCATTGCGGCTCAGGAAGTTGTGAGTTTCCTGTTCCTGAGGGTATTCAAATGGAGGCTAGTTTACCAGTTATCAGAGATGTTGCAGAGACAATCCCTGCTTAGGATGAAAGTGGGACTGCACTAACCCTCAAGTTTCTTCTGTCTCTGGGGCAGCTAGGTGGTGCAGTGGATACAACACCGGCTCTGAAGTCAGGAGGACCTGAGTTCAAATCTGGCCTCAGACCAAAACGCTTGACACGTACTAGCTGTGTGACCTTGGGCAAGTCACTTAACCCTGATTGCCTCACTAAAAAAAAAAAAGTTTCTTCTGTCTCTGGAATTCAGTGGTTCTATGACAACTCTATCATAGATAGCCAGAAAGAAAAGCAGAGGGAAAAATCAAGACGTAGGGAGAGGGATAAGGATATGCACATAAAGGAACCATGTACCAGATATAATTTACAGAGTTGTATAGAAATACACAGGAAAATTTAAATTCATTAATTTAACCCTGCAGCAACCAATTTCTATACCTTTAATATCATGTCCCCTGGTAGCAATCTTCCATCTCTGGCAATCACTCCATCTCTATAAATATGCTGTATAATAATATGGACCAAAGGAGTTTCACTGCCTCCCACGACCCTGATAGCCAGGCTTTCATTAGGATCCACCCGGGTGATCTTGATGCTGGTAATTTCACCATCTGGAATCAGGTGATATAACCTTGGGAAAACTAAGACACACAAAAAGCGAGAGAAAAAAAGACAAAAGGACTTACTGGAAAGCAATCACTCGGCTTTCTGGAACAATTTCAATTCCAAGGTTCCTAAACCCATTAAAATATGTTTTGTCACTTGGTTATCAAAAGGACTAGAAGGAGTTTACCTTTTTCTTGTCCTCTAATCCACTTCATACATTTCTTTCTTGTACTTCTAGCTTTAGTGCTATGACAATTATTCTCCCTCTCTAAGAGTGAATGCCAGCATAATAACAACTTGCATTTGTATAAAGATTCACAAAGTGTTTTACATATATTCTTTCATTTGATCCTAACCAAAAAGCCTTTGAGGTGAATGTTATTTTATTTCCCATTTTATAGAGGAGAAAACTGAGGCTCAGAGTATGAAGTGACTTGCTCAGGGTCACATAGCCAAGTCATTGTTTGAGGTAGGACTTGAACACCTCTCTTTTAGACTCTTTCTTCACTCCTTCCCTCTCAACAGAATCTTTGTTGGCGTTAGAACTAAAACAGCTTCATTCACTGTGCTGAGACACAATAGAAAGAGCTCCAACTGGAGAATAAGAGGGTCTTCTAGCTCAAAATACTAACATTTCCACTTACTACCTGTGCTACTCTGAACAAATCACTTGCCATCTCTGTACCTCAACTATAAAAGGAGGTCTGATTAAATAACCTGGAAGGTCTCTTCCTGCTCTAAATCTATTATCATATAAAGAAATTTGCCTTGAAAATTTCTAGTTTCTTATGGTTGTTGTTGTTCAGTCATTTTAGTCATGTACAACTCTTCACGACCTCATTTGGGGTTTTCTTGACAAAGATACTGGAGTGGTTTGGCATTTTCTTCTCTAGCTCATTTTACAGATGAGGAAACTGAGGCAAACAGGGTTAAGTGACTTGCCCAGGGTCACACAGCTAGTAAGTGTCTGCGACCGGGTTTGAACTCATGAAGATGAATATTCCTGATGCCAGGCCCAGACTGTACCACCTAGCTGACCTAGTTCTTTAAGAAATCATAATGGGTGAACAGTAATAATAACAATAAATACCCTTTAAAAATGTGTGTGTGTGTATATATAAAAAGTATGTGTATATATAATAATGTGTATATATGTGCATATGTATGTATATATAGCTATATGCACATACATATAAATCTATACATGCAAATACATATATACACATATATAGGGGTTGTGTATACCTTTAGGAATGAAGTAGGACATGATGGTGGACAGTGGCAGCTCTGAACTCAAGACTTTCTGATTCTCAATTTGGTTCTCTTACCATCACACACCTAGCTGCTTCCATTCAAAGTCCTCTGAGCACTGTGGTCCCATAATCTTGAACCAAAGTACCCACAGACAGCATTAAATAGCGTGTTATTGTTAAAGCTAGAAAAGAATCTTAAGGTGGCTTTTGGTTTGGTTTTTTTTTTGGGCAATCAGGATTTAGTGATTTGCCCAGGATCATATAGCTAGTAAGTGTCTGAGGTAATATTTGAACTCAGGTCCTCCTGACTACAGGGCTAGTGCTATATCCATTGCACCACCCAGCTGCCCAAGAATCTTAAGGTTAAATGACATTGATTTCTATTTCTAAGGAAGAGCTATGTCGGAGCCGCTTCAAGCCTGGGGTTTCAGAAAGGACAGCTAGGCTGCCTGCTGTAGCTGGTTTAAGCAGCGAGTACATAGAATCACATAGAAAGAGGAGGGGGCTCTAACTTACAGGGTATTTTGCCAAGCCTTTGCCCTGGGAGGCTTGACTAATTATGTCAATTGGAAAGGTCACAACAATGGGTCTGGGATCTTTGTAACTCACTCCTCTGTCTGTCACTATTTCCAAAACCCATGACCTTAATCCATTTTCTCTAATAGGATAACAAGTGGGCTGCTCTCTTGGGAAAATACAGAGCAGAGCTAAGGTTCCTAAGTTAGTAACCATTCACCATTCAGTGCCTTGAAGAAGACCGGGTCTCAAAAAATTTGGACTCCAGACTGAGTCTCTGATCCAATTTAATTAACAAGTGTTGTAAAACATTAGATGGTGACTTTAACTTCTCTGTTCCTCAGTTTCTTTATTTGGTGCAAAATTTAGGCAATTTAAACTTAAATCTTTAAATCACTTTGTAGATGAAAAGCAGTATATTTGATGATTCTATCCCCTCCCACTTTTTGTTGTTGTTATGAAACTGGTTTGAGAAATTTTCTCTTTGTGAGTTTGCATATGGAAAGTTTAAGTGTTCAAGATGCGGGCAGCCTATTTCCCCCTCCCACAGTCCTTTCTCTGCCTCCCTAATTGTAAAAGAAAGACTTTTGGACTTTGAATTAGAAGATTTAGGGTAGAGTCCTGCCAGATACTCTGCGACCTTGGGCAAGCAACCATTTCACTTTTCCCCAATGAAATACAGGAGTAAAACTAGATCATCTCTCTTGTTTCCAGCTCTTAATCCTAACGCCCTAGCTATAAGTTAGTTTCACATTCAGTGTGTGCCATTAAATCGGCCTCTTATCAACTTGCCTCCATTGCTCCTAGGTCTGTCCTTCGGGACCAAGCAGCACAATTCTCTCACATAACAGCTCCTCAAATGCTTGAAGGCAGTTGTAGGTCTTCCCTTCTCCAGATTAAACATGTGCAGTTCCTTGGTTTTGTCTTTGTACTCCCAATGTCTAGCCCACTGTCATGCATATGACATACACTTATGTTGAATGTTGAATGGATTTGCATTGAATATGGCATCGTGCGGACACTAACTGTTCTCTCACCCGGGGTCATGCAACCAGAAGCAGGATTTGAACCTGGGGTCTTCCTGACTCCTGGGCCAGCTCTCCATATACTATACCACACTGCCTCAGCATGTATTTTCTGTGTATCCTTTGGGAAACAAATCAAAACAGACCTCTCTGGCTAAGTGACAAATATGTACAATTTGGAGGCAGCTGATTGGACAAGCTTGGGGTTAGAGAAGAGAGATTAATTTTTCCTAACTCTGCCCTCTATTTTTCACTTCGTTGTATGTGCAAAAGTGTCTTCCACCTTGTCACCAGCCCTACTCTTGATTCTACAGGATGATGGGCCCAGAACAAAGACATTGATTATTCGGTAGTTGCTAGAGCATGTTACCTCTGATAGGAAGGCCCAAGCAGAATTGATTGGGTAAACTGGGATGGGAATGGGGCTAGACGCTACCCAGGTTCCTTCCAACTCTAAAATTCTGTGTTAACTTTGTTATTGGACACTTTATGCAACCTTGGCAATTGAGGTAATATGGTGTGTCTGGGAATAATAGTCTCTTCCCTGGAATAGGATATGTCTGGTCTGCCTCCAATCAAGCCCTATTGCCTAAGTAATAATGAATGAAACCCACCTCCCAGGTAGAGGAAGGTTGACCATAGGCACTGCCCCACATTAAGAGAACTTAAATCAGTGGAAACCACAAAGGATGTGACTTCAGTACCTTGTTTTTATGTGTATCAGACTGACATCTGGAGGAGGGGATCCCAGCCCTTTTTTGCCTTTTTTCCTTTATCTATAAAATGGATATAGTAATTCCCGTCCCTTCTTACTTTAAAGGAGGTTTTGAGGAATGAGATAATAAGCATATTAGTTCTTTATGCTCTTTACAAACAGGTGTGCTAATTAAATAATAAGCTACTATTATTATTCTTGGGCAGTTAGGTGGTTCAAGGGACAGAGCACCAGGTATGGAGTCAGGAAGACTCGTCTTCCTGAGTTCAAATCTGGCCTCAGACACTTACTAGCTGTGTGACCTTGGGCAAGTCACTTAACCCTAATTGCCTCTGTTTCCTCATCTGTAAAATAAGCTGGAGAAGGAAATGGCAAATCACTCCAGTATCTTTGCCAAGAAAATCCCAAATGGGCTCACAAAGAGTCGGATACAACAGAAAAATGACCAAACAAAATGATTATTCTTATCATTACCAGGGATTGAATTGCAGAATTTATCCTGATTCCCCTCTCAATTCAGCTGGGAACTTAGGTGAACATATTTACCTTCCGTGGCAATAGCATTCTCACTACTTTCCCTTGGTTGGTCAGCTTGGTTGGCCACTGCACTTCCACTTTTTGTCCTCCGAAGAACACTCAGAGCTCTGTTTATTTTTTTGAAAGATCTACTTCTGATGGTGGATCGCTCAAAGTGCTGGGCTATTTTAAGGAAAAAGAGAGCATTAAGAAAGCGGGAAAAGCCACAATCCAGTTACATCCAAATGGCGACCATGCCACTAATTTATTCCCACACTCAGGGCTGGTAGTGGTTCCCCAGTGTCTCAGCATCTCGTGGCATCTGGAGGAGAAGAGGGGTGTCAGCGTTAAGTGGTCCTCAGAGCTCTGGCACCAGGGCCAGGAGAATTTGACAAATTTCACCACTTGTCCATTCAAGAATGCTGCGCTTCTCCATAAAAGACCGTTCCATGGTTAAATCCTACACAGTCCTCCTTATATCCATGATTAATCTGGTAACAATCCTAGAAAGAGGGATGTAATCCATATGACTTTGGATCTGGAGTTAGAAGACCTGAGTTCAAATTCCTTCACTCACCTTCACTTTTCTCCTCAACAAAACGAGGGTGTTGAACTAGAAGGCCTCTGGAGCCCTTCTAGCTTTGACTCTATCATCCTGTTAGAAAGGAGACAATGCCAGGTCACTGACCCTGTTCCTCAGAGTCCCATTCTTTTCTTTCCCACTCACCTCTGTTCACTCGACCAGAGTCTGCCGGGCTGTTTGCTGACTGGCCATCGTCTGTGGTAGAGACATAAGCAGGGTTGTCCAGGCCTGGCTCATCTGTCATCAAGGCAATGGTTGCTGCTGCAGAGACTTCTGGAGAGAGTGCCGCCGACGTCAAGCTGGCACAGCCTTCTGGGCAGCCATCTTGTGAGCGCCTCTTGCGGTCCTTGGTAAGGCCATAATGGGAGGCACCTTTACAGCTAAGGCCAGCAAAGAAGAGAGAAGAAGGCTTAGTTTGAGGGGTAAACATTCTGTTAAACCCACAGCTAAAATGGGCAAAATAAATTGATGTCCATTTAACTCTGAAGGCCACGTCTATACTGTCCCACAAAAGTGTACATTAGGGTTATAATGAGGCTTCTGTAGTTGTGGCATGTTTAGGTCTCTTGCACCATGGCCAGCTGGTCATCTCTTTTTTTTGTTGTTTTTTTTTTTTTTTAAACCACTAAAGTCCTGAACCCAAGTGATCCATGCCAGTTATTACAAGTTCCTAATTCTAGCACATCCTATTGTGCCTCACAGCACTAAACATAAACAAGGTGCTTCCTGGGCTTCCATATTTAACCTCCTTCTGATGCCAGATCACACAATAACCGCAAAACCAATGTGGTCTGATGAGTTTTTCCCAGAGTCACTCTTGGGTGGCTGCCTGTCTCTTGGTACTCCCAATCATAAATAGTCGGCTAGTGGATTTGTTCTGTTTACTACCACCATTACCAGTTTCTGCTGGCTCAGGTTAATTGGGAATATCCATTTACCATTTATGCATTCTGTACTCAAAATCAGCTCAGTGGGCCACTTCCTCCATGAAGCCTTCCCTGACCCTCCTCA
Source organism: Vombatus ursinus (assembly GCF_900497805.2). Taxonomy (NCBI): domain Eukaryota; kingdom Metazoa; phylum Chordata; class Mammalia; order Diprotodontia; family Vombatidae; genus Vombatus; species Vombatus ursinus. The sequence goes on from NW_020954596.1 coordinate 59,009,235, forward strand.
GCTGAAAACATGTTCTCTCCCAACTCAAAGATTCCTAGAACAATATCTGCAGAGCTCTTCTTTGCCCCAACCTTTTACCTTCTTTTATATTCATCTGTGTACACGTCACATTTTACCCCCATCCCCAACACACACACACACACACACACCACCTTTTAGAATATAAACTTTTTTTTTGGTGAAGCAACCAGGGTTAAGTGACTTGCCCAAAGTCACACAGCTCATGTCAAGTGTCTGAGGCCGGATATGAACTCAGGTCCTTCTGACTCCAAGGCTGGAGCTCTATCCACTGCGCCACCTAGCTGCCCCTTAGAATATAAACTCTTGAGAACAAAGACTATCTCAGTTTTGTTTCCGAATAACCAGTGCCTTGCTCAAGGCGGGTGCTCGATAAATGTTTGTTGAATTGAATTTCATTGAATCGTGTACAATTCAGAAAGATTCAAAAATGTTCTTGTATCTGATGAAGCAACTTGTTGGAAAAGAAAGAACACTGTACTGCTATTGACAAGAATTAGTTTGAATCCCAAGTCTAATACTTAGGGCAGCTTGGTGCCTCCCACAGCATTAGGGCTGGAGGAAGGAAGACCCACGTTTAAATCTAGCCTCAGGTACTTACTACCGGCTCTGTAACCCTGGCCAAGTCCCTTAATATCTGTTCCCTCCAGTGTAAAATTGGGATAAGAACAGCACCAACCTGGCAGGGTTGCTGTGAAGACCGATGAGATAGTATTGTAAAATGCTGGCCCGTAGGAGGCACTATACAAAGGTTTATTCCCTTCCCTATCCCCTTGGCCACTGTGGCCAAGTCACTTGACTTCTAAAGGCCTCAATTTCCTCATCTTTGAAATCTTTCTAGTTCTAAATTCTACAGTCCTAGAATAGCTCCAACCCTTAATTTCCCCCTTGCTCCTAACAGTTTAAGTGTGGCAGCTAGGTGGTACTATAGACCTTCAGTCAGGAAGATGAGTTCAAAGACGCTTACTAGTTTGACCCTGAGCTTGTCACTTCACCTCATTCTGCCTCAGTTTCCTCACTTCTAAAATGGGGATAATAGCAGCATCTACTTCCCAGGGTTGTGGTGAGTATAAAATGAGATCATATTTATTAAGTACTTTGCAAAACTTAAAGTGCTATATAAATGCTTGCTCTTATTAGTAAGTGTGAAAGTTAATACTAAATCAATTCAATAAGCACTTTGTGCTCCTGCAGGTGGCACTATGCTTTTTTAAAAAAAAAAAGATGAACATTTCCTTGACTTTTGCTTGTAAATAGTTGAATGGTGGGATGAACGGAGCAGGCAGAAGAAACCTCTTAACCTTGTAATCATAGAACATTAGAGCTGAATGGAACCTTCTAGTCCAGGGTGGGGAACCTGCGGCCTGGAGGCCACATGCAGCCCTCTAGATCCTTAAGTATGGCCCTTTGACTGAATCTAAACTTCAAAGGGCTGCCCTAAGGACCTTGCTGGCTGCATGTGTCCTCCAGGCCTCAGGTTCCCCACCTCTGTTCTAGACCATTTTTCAACCCTCATTTTAACAGCAGAGAAGAATGTCTAGAGGGAGTGAAGTGATTCAGTTCAAGAAGAGGGATAAGGAGACAGGATGAGGAGTCGTATACATTCTTTTTTTTTTTAAATTTTGATTTATCAACAATTACTTCCATAAGCTTTTGAGTTTAAAATTTTTCTCCCCCTCCCTCCCCACCACCCTCCCCCCAAGATGGTGCACAATCTTATATAGGCTATACATATACATTCCTATTAAACATATTTTCACATTAGTCATATTATAAGTAAGAATTAGAATCAAAAGGAGGAACCACCAGAAAGAAGAAACAAAACTCAACAGAAGAGAGAAAAAATAGCAAATAATATGCTTCGATCTGCATTCAAACTCCATAGTTCTTTCTTTGGATGTGGATAGCATTTTCCATCACAAAGTCATACACATTCTTGTTATTCCTCTAAGTTCCACTGTTAATTTATCCCTCTACTCTTGCCCAGATTTGAAAAAAGATACCAAAACATCTATCTCTCAAAAGTGGATATTATTATTAAAATGTATTATTATTCTTTTTTAATCTCTTGAATTCACCCCTCACTAATTTAGACTTTGTATAATAATAGTACAGACCGTTTATCCTTTGTACAAATTTTTAGAACAGCTTTTCCAGAGTAAATTAACCCTGACAACAAAATTCATTGGGTTCATTGGGGATTAAGAAAATAAATTTTAGGGCAGGTAGGTGGCACAGTGGATAGAGCACTGGCCCTTGGGTCAGGAGTACCTGAGTTCGAATCTGGCCTCCAACACGTAATACTTATTAGCTATGTGACTCTGGGGCAAGTCACTTAATCCCAATTGTCTCACTAAAATAAAATAAACTTTAGCTGTACTCTTTCATTGATAATTTATATGCTTATTATAAATCTTTGCTCCATAAAATGTCCCCAACCTGATTATACTAATCAACACTTTGCCTGTGTAGTTTGAATGACCACAGGGATTTTAAAAGAATAAAACTATAGTTGTTATTTTTAAAAATTACATATTTAAGATTTTTCACTAACTCAGTCCAACTTTCTCTCTGTTAGGCCAAATTATTAAGCTTCTATTGGACTGATTTGCTTGTTAGCTTGAAAAAAGCAAAATAGTTGATGTGGGAAATTCAAAGTTGGAAGAAACACAGTGTGGTGGGAAAAATAAAATGAGATAAGGGTTTGGGCAGCCAGAAAACCACACAGATCTATGAACAGAACACTTTCCTAACTAGGCCAACAGCATTTGGTTTGTAATGCATGTGTCAGGGGCTGGGAAGTTCCTAGACTGTTTAGTTGGTCTGGAAATATTCCTTTTTTTTCTGAGGGCATCATTGCTCATGACAGTATACTCTTCTGGAGCCAGGGAATGACTTCTCCATTTGGACAGATGGCTGGCAGAAGTCTCCAAGCCCTGACTTGTTGGGGGGAAATAAAGCGTTGTGATCAAAGGAGAGAGGGAGAGGGAGAGAGAGAGAGAGAGAGAGAGAGAGAAAGAGAGAGAGAGGCAGTCTCTCTTGGTGTTGCAGGAGTTAAAAGGATCCAGGCTTTGAAAGTGTGAATGCTAAGGATACACTCCTACAAAACCATGGCAGTGTCAAATCCCTGGGGTTCCAGGCCCTTCAGAAAACAGGCTCTACCATCTCCAGAAAGGGATTGATTTTAAACTTGAGAAACGGAGGGGGAGGGAAGAAAACTTTCCAGATCCGATTATTGAACCAGAGACTGTGAAGAGAAGCAGGTTTAACACACGAAAGAGAAAAGCAGTAGAGTGCCCAGCAATTCCCAGGAGGCAATAACAGGGAAGGGAGAACATGGGAATGCATCCTAAGTCCCTGCCTCGGTTACATACCTGCTACCCCACTTCCTGCGGCAGACTGTCTTTGTCCCTCTAGGACTAGAGTCTGACTCCTGAACCCCAGCTTCTGAAGCTGGGCCTCACTACCTGCCCTTAAGGTCTCCTCCCTTATGTGACTACTGCCCGCCCACACCTCCATCTACTGTTTGATGCTAAAGGATTTTGAGTAAGGGACTGAGTGACATGATAGAAGTTATATTCCAGCAAGATAATGTCGACATCAGTAGTTAATAGTAGCAGCAACTGGCTTTTATCTATTGCTCACAGGTTTACAAAGCTCTTCATACACATTCCCTCACTGGATCCCCATAACAGCCCAGTGACATAAGTACTATGGATATTACTATGCACACTTTAAAGATGAAACTGAGGGTCATAAAGGTTATGTGATCTGCCCATAGTCACACAGCTAGAAAGTAGCAGAGATGGAATTCATAGGATCGTACATATCAAACTAGAAGGGACCTTAGAAGCCATCAGGTCCAAACCCCTCCTTTTACAGATAGAGAAACTGAGGCACAGACAGGATAACTTGCCAAAGGTCATATAGGAAGTAAGTAAAATAGATTGTGAGTTCCTTGAGGGCAGAGAATGTCTTTTGCCTTTCTTCGTTTCCTTGGTGATTAGCAGAAACCTGACAGACAGTGGGCATTTAACTAATGGTGACAATGGGATTTGGTCAGATCATCTCCCTTTAAATCCAACACTCTTTACGCTTCACAACACTAAACCAAATCAGGCAGTCAACTAGCATTTATTAAGCGTTTCCCGTGGGCCAAATCCCTTGACTTAATGTCCAGTGCCCTCCCCAATGAGTCCTTATTAGAAGAAACTGCTTCTTTATGTAGGCAACCACAAGCATGGTAACCAGATTATTTTAATATCAAGCTGGAAACAGATTTCTTCCTACTGTTAAGAAATAGTAGAATGAACCCAAAGGGGTGGGAAAACCTCATGTTGCCAATGTAACCTATTCCAATCTTTCAAGTAAATGTACAGAATCCCTGGAAAAACTATAACCTTCACATGGTTAAATCCTTTCTGTCCTTAAAGGCATTCTTGGGGACAGCCTTCCTCACAAAGCCTTCCCAGACTTCGCAGACCCTTCCATATAACTAGGAGCAACCTTTCCATGCACTTCTCCCTTTATTTACACCTCTCTTCAGCCCTTGTCGTATTGGAATTATTGGTGCATGCATCTAACAGCCCCTTTTATTCAAACTGGAAATCCCTTCGTGACTCAGATCATGCCATATTCATCTTCGTACCCCCAAGTGCCTAGCTCCATGCTTTGCCCATAACAGACACCTAACCAATAAATGCTAAGTTTGTTGAAATGATGAAATCTCTTTCTTCCTGGTCTTAATACACAGCTGTATTTTTAATGGCTGCGGTGAGAGAACAGAGATGGGAATGGAAGAACCGTGATTAGTGAACCTTTAGCAGAGGAGAGGGTTCATGCTTGTGCAATGTTGGCTTTCCCCTTCCATTAAGCTTAGCTGGAATCTCAGGCAAAGTGATCTATGAAGCAACTACATATAAGCACTAATTATCTCCTTCATTGTGACTAATGCTTACATCCAGTGGCAAAAAAAAAAAAAAAGGAAGGAGGGGAAGAGAGGAGATCTTTTGAATGGCTTTTGGTTAATGCAAAAACATATAGAAGTAGCTAGGTAGCACAGTGGCTACAGCACTGGCCCTGGTGTCAGAAGGAGCTGAGTTCAAATCTGACCTCAGACACTTACTAGCTGTGTGATCCTGGGCAAGTCATTTAACCCCAATATAAATAGGTATATGTGTATGTATATGTATTGACTGTGATTAGGGATATAAATTAACTGTGTATCTATTTCCAACCTCAGACATTCTAGATATGTAAGTGCTTGAGGGTTGTGGCTAACTAGAAGGAAAATGGCTTGCCCTTGTTTTCTTGTTTTTTTTTTTTTTTTTTTAAACCTAAGGAAGCCCTTCTGGTGCATGGCTGCGAAATGCACCAACTCTGAAAATTGTCTTTCCTGGCAGTTCTAGAGTGAGGGGGCCTGTTCCTTCTTCACAAAGTGAGCAATGACAAATAACTCATTAGAGCAAGAATAATAAGCTACAAAGAGGTCATGGGTTAGTGGTCGCTTTTAGAGAAGAGGAAAAAAAAAAAACAACCCAACATTCCAAACCAAAGCCCATTGAGCTTATTGCTAATGAGACTTGGAGGCTGATAGCAGATGTTGAGCCCAGGCATAATTCAGACGAGGTCTGATGGGGCTTCCTTTTAAGAGTTCAGCCAACTGTACCTTGGACCTGTATCAACCCTAGTTCAGCAAGCAGACTCACATAGTATAGCGGAATTACGGAGTACTAGAGTTGGAGAGCGGCTAAGAGAGCTGGTTTCAAAGCCAGAAATACTGGGTTCAAATCTTGCCCCTGCCACATACTGGCTGTGGGACCTTGGGCAAACTCACTTAATCTTTCAGTGCTCTAGAAAATTAAGACTCTAAACTGCGGAGAAGGCACCAGCCTACATTGGTAAAGCTAGTTTTTATCCCTGGGAGTTCCATATACCAAGGAAATCTCAGGTCCTGTTGCTATCCCTACCAAAGTGACCTTAGTCGCATCTGGGCCTGGGGATCTTCATTTGTAATATGAGGGGGCTGGACTACATATTCTCAACGGTTCCTTTCAGCTCTAAATTCTATGGTTCTGTATTCCTGAAAAACTGCTCTGTACATGATATGTGTACACAATATGTGAATGTTACCCACAAGAAAGCTGGATGAAAGACTATTGTCATAGCGATGTTGGCTAATTCCAGAATATTCCCTTTGATCCCTTTACTTCTCAGAGCTTGAGTCCAGTTTTTGTGTGTGTGTGTGTGTGTGTGTGTGTGTGTATAATTAGGTTACACATCAAATCAGTTTTCATCATCAGCACATTTTCCTTTGTGAATCAGAAATTTAAATTCATTAACGCACCCAAAATGACTTTGATATGAACAATAACAAAAAAAGCTATCTAGCCAAAGTAATGTTCATCATCCTAATATTCCTAGCACAGTGCTTGGCACATAGTTGGGTCTTAATAAATACTTGCTGACTGGTTCAGTGCTCTCAGTCCTCCAGGGATACGATGACCTTTTTTCTGAACCAAAACATGGGACCAAAGGTTTGAAAAAGGATCACAGAAGTACAATCATGGCCATCTGGTCCAACATGGACCCAAACTCCTAAGGATCTGCCGTAGAAAACTTCCATCAAGGAGTCATATGACCTTTGCATAAAAGCCTCCATTGATGGGGAAACCTTCTACCTGACAGCACAGCTTGCTCCCCCATTAGGATAAATAATTTTTAGGAAATCTTTCCTTTGGGCAAGTTTAATTCTCTGAACTTTCTGAAATTTCCATCCATTGTTGTTCCTAGTTCTGAAGCCTTCTGGGGCCAAAGAGAACATGTCTAATTTTTTTTCCATATGACAAACCTCCAAATATTTGAAGACAGCTCTTGTGTCCCCACTGAAGTTTCTCTTTTCCAGGCTAACCATGGCCAGAGCCTTCAACTGATCCTGGCCTTCTCCAACCTTCTTGGGATGTTCTCCAAAATATAAATGGCATCCCTATTCTGTGGTACTCAGAACTGAATGCAATACTACAGATGTCATCTGACTAGGGCAGAGTCCAAAAGGACCATCATCTCCTTAGTCCTGGACACTTGACTTCTTTTAATGCAGCCTAAAATTGCATGAGCTTTTTAGCTATCAATCCTACTCTTTACTTATGTTGGCATTCCATTACAAACCTCCAAATCTTTTTCAAACTGCTATCTTCATATTTCATAGTGGGGAAGTTAATTTCTTGAGCCCAAGTGTGAGATATTATTTTGTCCCTATTAAATCATCAGCATTCTAACCTATTGAGAAGTTTTGGGATCTTGAGCCAGTCAGTCAATATGTTAACTTTCTAATGAAGGATCATAAGAGCTAGAAGGGACCTTAGAGGTCATTTATTTTAACACCTAAATTTTACATACGAAGAAACAAAAGCCATGAGAGATTAAGTGACTTGCTCACCACTACACAGGAGGAAATGTTACTGTTGTTCACCCATTTCAGTCACGTCCGACTCTTTCTTGGCAAAGATACTGGAGTGGTTTGCCATTTCTTCTCCAGCTCATTTTATGGATGAGGAAACTGAGGCAAACAGGATTAAGCGACCTGCCCAGAGTCATAGAGCTAGTAAGTGACAGAAGCTGGATTTGTACTTAGGAAGATAAGTCTTTCCAACTCCAGGAACCATTTCGCTGCCCACTAGGGTAAGGTTACAGCTTGGATTTGCTTTTTCCACTCCACCGTTCTAGCTCCAATCCCATGCTGGCCCAGTATTTTACCTTGTCAAGTCTTTGTAAATTCAGACTCTGCCCTACAATAAGTTAGCTCTATGTCATGAAAATTTGATAAGTACACCATGTATATATTCATCTAAGACATTGATTCAAATGTTAAATAACACAGGTCTAAGCACATATCCCTAGGGAATGCCTACCAAGCTGACATTAATGAGTATTTCTTGAGTCTATTTAAGCTAGAAGCCCAAGCAATTCTGTTAGTTCTGAATCTATCTAACGTCCTATGGTCTAGCTCACATCTCAGCATCTTTTCCACAAGAAGAGCATGACAAATTGCCAAATATTTTACTAAAATCTATATGTAAGTCTGAATCTATCCATGTATGTGCATATACAGCATTTCCTTGATCTGCCAGTCTAATAACCCTGTCAAAAAAGGAAATTAGATTACACAAACAAAGCCAATGCAACCAAGATTAGAAGGAAAGTATAAAATTGGGAAAGAATTTTTACAACCAATGTCTCTGATAAGGACCTCATTTCTAAAATATATAGAGAATTAAGTCAAATTTATAAGAATACAAGTCATTCCCCAATTGATAAATGGTCAAAAGATACAAACAGGCAGTTCTCAGATGAAGAAATTAAAGCCATCTGTAGTCATATGAAAAAATGCTCTAAATCACTATTGATTAGAGAAATACAATATCACATCTATCACATTGGCCAACATGACAAAACAGGTAAATGATAAATGTTGCAGAAGATGTAGGAAAATTGGAACACTAATGCATTATTGGTGGAGTTGTGAAATGATCTAACCATTTTGGAGAGCAATTTGGAACTATGCCCAAAGGGCTATCAAAATGTGCATATCCTTTGACCCAGCAATAGCATTTCTAGGGCTGTATCTCAAAGAGATCATACAAATGAGAAGAGGATCCATATGTACAAAAATATTTATAGCAGCTCTTTTTGTTGTGGCAAAGAATTAGAAATTGAGGGAATGTCCATCAGTTGGGGAATGGCTGAATAAGTTGTGGTATATGAAGGTGATGGAATATTGTGCTATAAGAATAATATTGTGCTATAAGAAATGATGAGCAGGCAGACTTCAGAAAAACCTGGAAAGACTTGTATGAACTGATGCTGAGTGAAGTGAGCAGAACCAAGAGAACGTTGTACACAATAACAGCCACGTTGCACGATGACTAACTTTGATAGACTTAGCCCTTCTCAGAAATGCAAGGATCTAAGACATCTCCAAAGATCTCATGATGGAAAATGCTATCCACAAAGACGAAAGAACGATGGAGATGTTGGGTTTTTTGTTGTTGTTGTTGTTTGTTTTTTGTTTTTTTAGCTAGGCAATGGGGATAAGTGACTTGCCCAGGGTCACACAGCTAGTAAGTGTTATGTGTCTGAGGTCAGATTTGAACTCAGATCCTCCTGAATCCAGGGCTGGTGCTCTATCCACTGTACCACCTAGCTGCCCCTGAACTATGGAATTTGAACGCAGATCGAAGGATACTCTTTGCTGTTTTTTTCTTCTGTTTTGTTTTGTTTCCTCTTTCTTGTGGTTCCTCCTATTGGTTCTAATTCTTGCAACATCACCAATGTGAAAATATATTTAATAGGAATGTATATGGGTGCCATCTTGGAGAGGGACGTGGGGAGGGAGGGGGAGAAAAATTCAAAACTCAAAAGCTTACAGAAGTGATTGTTGATAAATTAAAATAAATTAATAAAAAAAGGAAATCAGATTAATAAAGCATGAGCTGACACTGATGAAGCAATGCTTCTTTCTAATCCTTGCTTATTTTTCTAGATTTCACTCCTTTTGCAGTCTTCTTATATCTTCCACCCCACTCCTCCCACCATGTGCTCTTTGATCTAGTGCCAGAGACCTCCTCGGTCTGAAACACCAGCTTCTGGCTGTATTTTTGCTACCTGTCCCCCAAGCCTGGAATGTCCCCCAAACCTGGAATTTCCTCCCTCCTCATCTCTGCCTCTTGGCTTCTCTGGCTTCCTTCAGGTCCCCAATAAAATCCCATTAGCTACAAGAAGCCTGTCCCAACCCCTCTTGATTCAAGTGGCTTTGCTGTATTGATTATTTCCAATTCATCTGGTCTACAGCTTGTGTGTACAAAGTTATGTGCGTGAGGTTTTCTTCATTTTACAGCTGTGAGGGACTGTCTATGCTGGCAACTACCAGGTGGGCGCTGTGGCAAGATTAGGGTAAGATCTGGGTATTTGGAAGTCGAGGCAGGGGCTGTGGTAGGCGGAGTCGTGGTGAACTGGGATGGGCTGGGTATGGAGAAGCCCTGAGGCAGTGGGCAGTGCTATGTGAGATAAGCTGGGTGCAAGGAAGTAGCGGAGCTTGTGCTCCTGAGGCAAGGGGTGGTGCCACGTGGGAGTGGGACGGCAGAGGACTGAGTTCCCTTTGCTTAGTCCCCTCCCTATTTGCAACATTAACCCCAGACGCCTCCTTCCTGTGACCTTCCTGACTTCCTGGGTCCCTTTGTGTAGCACTGACCCCAGACGCCTCCTTCTTGTGTCCTTCCTGACTTCCTAGGTCACGTACTCTGTCTATGCACTAATCCCAGACGCCTCCTTCCTGTATCCGGTCCTAGCCTCCTACGTCACTCCCTCTCCCTTGGTGTGCTAAACTCAGACAGCCCCTTCCGGTATCTGACCCTACAATCACTGGCTAGTATGCGGGCTGGGGAGGAGGGGCTAAGTAGGTACTTAGGAACGAGCGTGGTCAGATCACGCTCTCTCTTGGCTCCTGCTCTGTTGCTCTGGCCTTCCTGCTTGGCCTTGCTGTGATGGCTTGCTGTGATGGCCTCTGAATAAAGCTCTGGCGTTGGCGCCTCCCGATGGCTCGTCTCTGTGTGTTTATCCGGTTGAGGACCGAAGACTGATGAGTGAGTATGACTCTGGCAGCCTGCTCCTTATAGGAGGAGAGTGCGGCTCGGCCGGTACAAGGTCGGCGCGGCCGGTACATACAGGGAACTGTCTTTTGTCTTTCTATGTATCTTCAGCACCTAACAGTGCCTGGCACACTATAGGGGCTTAATATATGCTTATTGCCTGACAACTGACTGTTTAACATGGTGTAACTCACTTAACCTCTCAATGCTTTAGACAACTCTCTAAGACTATACATTGCAGAGAAAGTACCAACCTGCACCAGTAGAGAGGACTTTCCTCACCTGAGAGTTCCCTATACCAATGAAATGACAAATCCTGTCCCTCTCCTTATCCCCCATGAGTTTATAGTCCCCTCCCCCCACCTCCTTTTCTGAAAGCCAGGAAGGTACTCACTCTTCTCTAGTCCTGCAGCATTTCTCACAGTCTCCATAAGCTTTCAAGGATCACTAACAGAAGCTCAGCAATCATATCTACCAGTTCTTTTGGTCCTCAATGATTTAGTCCATATGGGCCAAGTGATTTGAGTTCATCGAGGGCAATTAAATGCTCTTTTAGCATCTTCCTACTTATGCTGAGTACCAACTCCTTTGAGTCACCTTTGTTCTGTCTTTTCCTGTCCAATGATGAATCCTTTACAATGTCTCATTAAAAAGTACTCACATTCTTCTTTACATTGGTTCTGAACCAACAGCTGCTTTTCCCCCTCCTCTCTACTGCCTCCCTGTATTGGGTAGGGAAAAAAATTATCTTCTACCCATACTCTAACCTAGATGGAAACCTCTCAATATTTACTATAACCTAAAGTCTGATACAGGGGAGAAAAATCAAGCTGAACACTTAGTTATTCATGGCTTTCAGATTTTCTACTCGAAGATCTAAGCCTTTATCTCAGAGGCAGAGGCTTGGACTGGATAATGATTGAAACAATTAGCCCAGAAAAAGGTCCAACTCTATTTTATCTGGAAAAAGGGAGACATTCAACCTTAATGAATGTATGCAACCAATCAGATAACAAAAGGAATCAAGAATAGCAAACTCTACAGGGACCTATCTCCCAGAGTTCACAGCTGAGTACAGGTTACTCAGATTAAGCAAGAATAACTTTTAAAATAAGCTCAGTGGGCAGGGGCCAGACACCAGAGGTTGAAGGTAGGTGGCAGAAAAGGTAACAACAGAAGGATGCTAAAGAATGATCTCTTCTTTAGTCTGAATCTAAGCTGTTATATTTCTAATACTATTCCCCCTTACTCCCATCCCTAGGATTCCTTTCTCTAGGGAATGGAATATCAGCTAGTACAACTTAGCTAAGCAGCTCTAGGCCCGGAACTCTATTCACTGACCACCTAACTGCCCTTTGGAAAACCTCTACTGATGGGAAAACCGTGACCTCCAGAGGAAACTCATTCTACTGTTGGATATATTTAATTAGGATATTTTTCTTTATGTTAAAGCCTTAGTTTTTAATCTTTGTCCCTACAAAGGACTTATTGCTCCTAGTTGTATCCTCTGAGGCCAAGCAGAACTGTCAAAATCACTAGCATTTTTTTATTGAGTGACAATTGTAAACAGCTCATGGATAAAGTGCACACAAGTTCCTAAGTGCAAATAGCCATCAGGCCAGCGGCCCCACCCTTTGGCAACTGGTTCAGCCACTGCTGGGTATGAACTTCAGCCCAAATGTGGCCTGTGGAATTTATTTACTTCTATTGCCAGTAAAACTAGTAGGGCTCTCTCCTCACTACCACCATTTCTGTGCCACCAAAGTACTTATCCCCACAGGGGGAGAAGCATCCTCAGCTTTATCTACTTCTCCTGTTTGACTTGCTGATGAAAACCAAAACAACGCAAAGCAAAACAGGAAGATGACATTAAAATTTAATCTGAGTCATGAGCAGAACTAACCCATACTCACTCATCTCTACCCAATAAGATTGTGTGGTGAAATGAGGGACACATCTATTGCCCTTGTGTGAAATTCTAGAGGGAAAAACAAAGGGGCCCATGCCCTTGGCCACAAACCAATCTAAGCAAACACCATCAATTTGCTTTAGCAAAAAAGTTGACATTTTCCTGTGAGATATATTATAAAATGCTATGCATGCATGAGAAATGTTTCACTACCTCAGCAGTGTATTAAATAATGAGTTGGAAGATGGAAAGTGGGGGGAGATCTTCTCAGATCTCCCTCAGTCTTTACATTCCTCCTTCCTGCCATGGGAGGTAACCTCGCAAAGGCCGAATGCCGCTGATAATGAGGCAACGGTAGCTAAAGGTCATGAGGTACCACCCCAATGGACTGGATCCTGACATCACTGAAATACTGTGACCGAACTGATGTGACATTCTAGCCACAGGCTACAATTCAAAAACAGTTGGTTTTAGACTGCGATTCAAAACAGCACTCTCTTTTCTCCTCCCCCTCTTCAGTGTAAGAATCATTTCCCTCTCATTTTTCTATTCTCCTGACAATTTAAGATCAGTGAGATAGGAGACAGAGGAAATAAAGACTTGTTTTTACTTCCCCCAAAGAATTATGACTTGGAGACATCACCAGTGCCGAGAAGTCTATTGCTGATCAATATTGTGACCCTGAGAAACAAGGCAAGGGACCCTAGCTTGCTCACTGTTTCAAAAAGAGCACGGAATCCAGGGCTGCCTGATTGTCTCTTTGTTACCACTGCTGCTGGCTATATCTGGAGGGATTATAGTATGGGTGACATAGGAAAAGCAAGAAAAATTAAGAGAAATGTTGAGCAAGAAGAGGTAGTTGTAAATAACCTTACGTTATTTTATACAGATATTATTCATTACGGACAAATTACTGGCTGCCAACAGAAATACAAACAGCATGATCCAGTAATAATGCCAGACCATAAACTCTGCTACTGGATGGGTTGCTCTAATTATGTTTGCATCTACATGGGCTGACATACCAGTGCCTCATCAACAGGGACATTTTTCAGGCAACTTGAAAAGGTAGAAGGAAGATGAGGCTATTTCATTCTAACACTTGAGGGATTTCCCTTCCACACCATAAAGTATGAATGCCACCATCTTTAATAGAAGAAGAAAAGGCACCAGATATAAGATCCATTCTATGTCAATTAGGAGCACATTTTTTTTCTCATTTAACAACAAAAACAAAAACAAAAACAATATACGGTAATGTACTAGATAGAGAGCCAGCCTTGGGTTCAGGTGTTGTCACTGACCATACCAGCCATGTGATGATGTCATTTAATCTCTCAGTGTCCTAGGTAATATGGGGAAGGCAGTTTTCTACATGAGGGGTCCCCACACAGATGAAACTATAGATTTGGACCAAATAGGAAAAAAAAAAGATTCTCTTATTAACCCTGCCAAAGCATTCTTTTACCTGTCCTAAGTGTTCAGAAACCTCAGCTAATTCAGGCAATACTTTCCTTACTCTGTGTTCTTCCTCACATGTGCTCACATGAGTTCCTAATGCTTCACTAGACTGGCTTCCAGAATCCCACCCGATGGCTGTGCAACTGCCCCTGGAGCAGATTAGGGGGTGGCCAGAATAGAAGAGGCCCTAAGACAGTCCCAAGGGATCCACAGTGACTGAAAAGATGACATTCATTGTTTAGTTAGGAAGAGCCAAGCTAATAGTCATGACTGCCTGATAAATACCATTCCTGCTCCCCAGGGTGATGCCTAAGAGAATTCCAAAGTCAGAAACCAGATGTTAAATTGACAGTGGTTAATGGGGAATGTTTGAGGATTTGGGCACAGTCCAAATGCCAGGCTAATTCCTCAAAGAGATAGATGTATATGTCCCTTCTGTGTGTCTCCTATATGCAACTCTCTCTGAGGTCATAAGATAGCTATTGCTGGCATGTTTTGATAGAGAAGGAGATGTTCTAGCACTCTGAGACAATTCTGGTGCTGCAGATGATTTGGACTTTCCATCAGCTTGCTCTAAATTTGAAGATTATCTCATTGTTCATTAACATTTATTATGCTGTAACATTTAGAGGGCCTATAATGCTTAATTATGTTCTCAATTTTTGGGTTATGTACTTAAAAACCTTTGAAATATTCAAAATTGATCATTTCATTGCCTAGAAGAACCCTTGCATCTCTATATTGGCGGAAGGCCTTCCCTTACTGTGAGTTGTCTAATAAATCCCAGATCCAAAACAAAAGAAATTCAAATAAAATAAAACCATCAATACGTTAAAAAAAAAATGTTTTGCCATACTCCCAGACATTTATCCTATTATAAATTTCAAGAAGAAAATGAAGTATTTTATTATCTATCGTCTCTCTCAAAGCCCCTTCTGGGCTGGGTGTATTAAGATTTTTTGGAAGAATGTTTTATTATACTAAGCATATTTGACTATGAATCATTTTTCTTTTTGGGTTGAAGATGTTTACTATGTGAACAGAGGAGAGCGTGTGTGTGTGTGGGTGTGGGTGTGTGTGTATGAAGCCTAAAATCCACATTCTTGATTTTTTTTTTTGGCCAACTTCAAGGTACAAGATGTCTGAGAAAAATTCTCTTTCCCCTAAATTTCAGTATATTAATCTGCCTTGCCTCTTTGCTGCCTGGGCAGTATTTCATCTTCTCAAAATGAAGACTTTTCACGACCAACTTTCTATGTAAAGATGGATGAACATCTTTGTGGGAAGGAGGTTACCAGTAGGGAGCATATTTATTTTGCAGAAAAGTCCTGGGTGTTGCTTCCGACACCTGGAAGCCAAAGGACTTAGCCACGGCACACAGTAACAGCAGGCATCAGAAGCTGCGCTTGAATAGTCTTCCAGACTCCAAGCCCAGCCCTCAGTCACTAGACCACATTGGCTTCCAAAGCTTAAAGTGCTGAAAATGGCATTCTTGCATGCCTCTCTTAGAGGACAGAGAGATTTCTCCATAGGCGGTAATGACTGGATTTAGTTACTAGGTTATTCAAAACCTTTCCTCCATCTCTTTCTTGCTCTGCCCTCTAACATTCTGCTTTTTTTTTTTTCAAGTTACTTTAGGGATAGCTAGGTGGTACAATGAATAGAGCACCAGCTCTGGGGTGAAGAGGACCTGAGTTCAAATGCGACCTTAAACACTTACTAGCTGTGTGACCCTGGGCAAGTCACTTAACTCCAAATACCTTCTTCCCACCCCCACCCCCCAAAAAAGTTACTGTAAGAGTATGTGAGTTCCTAAAGCTACAGTACGTGTTCGTGAAATATATTTTCAAAAGACAAGCTCCAAACTGTCTCATTCCAAACTGTCTCATGCACACAGAATATTCTTTCCCACCTCTATACCTGCCTCAATCTATTTTCCCCACCTAAAATAATCTCTACCTATACAAGCTAATCATTCTGCATGTCTCAATGCCACACGTTCCATGAAGCATTCTCTGACTATTTCAGCCCATGTGAATTTCTCATTCATCCATTCATCCAATAAATCTCATTTTGGCCTTTCTGTCCATAGTTTGATAAAATATAGCACATTCCTATGTATGGAGTAAAAAAATCACACTGAGGCACACCTGAAACCACAAGGAATGCAGGGAAATAGAAATTCTAATAAATACTACAATAGGTTTCTATCAATTGGGATTATCCCCACCAAGATTTTTCCCCAGAATAATAAGCAGAATAATTAGAAACCAGCCTAGGAAACAAATAAGGACCCCTCTCCTCTAATTCTCTTTACATGTTATACACGGTTGAAAGACCTCTATGGCCTTCTAACATGCTGACATTTTTTCTGTGGGTCTGAGTACACTGATTCTACTGGGAAGAAAAGATGGATAAAAAGAAGAAAGGAAGAAGAAAGGAAAGAAGGAAAGAAAAAGCAGGAAGAAGGAAGGAAGAAAGGGAAGGAGGGAGGAAAGAAAGAAACAGTAAGTGCCTACTATGGGTCAGGTACTATGATTTCATTTGATCCTCACAATGACCCTGAGAAGTAAATGCTATAATTATCCCTATTTTATAGTTGAGTAAACTAAGGCAGATAGAAGTTAAGTGACTTGCCCAGGGTCACACGGCTAGTAAGTGTCTGAGTCTGCATTTGAACTCAGATCTTCCTGAATCCAGGCTCAGAGCTCCCATCCACTTCACCACCTAGCTATTAGAGGCAAGAGGGATTTGGGGATAGGGCTAATGAAAGCAAAAAGAACATTGGTCTTGGAACCCAAAGCCCTGAGTTCAAATCTTGGCTCTGAAAGGCAATAGCTATGTGATCCTAGGCAAGGTATTTAATTTTTCTAAGCCTCAGTTTATATCTGCAAAATGGGAATAAAAGTGCTTATGCTATTTACCTCAAGGGATTGTTACGACGAAAAAAATGTGAAAACCTTAAAGCACTATACCAATGTGAATTATTTTTATATCTCTGGCTCCTACTTCTGATTAATTCAATCAAACAGGAAGACTACCATACTGTATTCAGAAGAATCTGTGTAGAGTTTAGTCCTTTCAAACTTTTTCTTTCCTTTTATTTTGCTATGGAATTGGGCAATCCTTGCCAGCAGTTCAGAGGCTGGGAGTGGGAAGCCCAAAAACAACCCTGAAATACAGAAACAATACATGGCTCTTGGCCACTTGCCAGCCAGCCCAGCACAGCCTATTCAGAAGAGATTCCATTGTAAAGTAAATTGAATTCAGAAGAGATTCCATTGTAAAGTAAATTGAATGCATTCGACAAGGTCAAACTTTTTAATTGCTCCAATGACTCTAGAGGGGGTAAGTAACCCAAATCCCTAGATCACGGTATTAAGAATTACATGGTTTTCACAGATTTTTCCAATCCAGTCTCTACCCAACTGCCGGCCCAGGTTAGGTGAACAGAGAACTCCCAACGGCCCTACAAGCTGGAGAACTCATTTAAAAAAACAAGAACAATCAGTCCAGTTTACAAAAGTGTGAGTACTCAAAGAGCTTCATCAGTGACATTTTCTCTGCCCTCCTGGGCCCAAGCAACTAAGTCATCCTGAGGTTTCAGACACTTGCCCTTGCTGCCAGTATCTCCCATAGGAAAGACAAAGATGAATGGCCATTGAAATTTCAAGAAGAGCAAAATGAGCCATGCAGAAACCTTCCAAGTAAATGTCAAACCAAGTTTGGCTGAGTTTGGGTAGATCTAGCCAGCGGTAGGCTGGTAAATGTTTAACAACAAGCTCTCAAAAAAAAAAAAGTAAGTTAGGCATACTTTTATGTTTAATCTGCATTATTAAAATTTTCTCCATCACTTTCTTAAATCTTGAAAATCATTAAAATAATAAATCAATCCCTGATGTGTAGCATTTGTTTATTTCTAAGGTATAAATGCTCACACTGAAAATTTAACAATTGACTTTTCAAACCTCCAGCCTATTTTTCCAGCCCTTCCTTCTGCTGCTTCTCTTCAGGTCCAAGCAGATACCGCCAACTCTGCTCAGCTATAAGTCTTTGCTCACTTCCTCCCTTATATTCAAAAGGCGTCCTCCATTTCTATTTAGATGGATCCTCTTCTATAAAACTTTCCCCATTCCTCCAGATGTAAGTCATCTTCTTCTTTCAAGCTCTACATGGCTGTTTGTATTTCTGTTGTGCAATTATCTATTATATTCTAATTTATATTGGAGTTATTTATATACTACATCTCCCCCAATGAAATTATAAGTCCCTTGAGGTCAGAGACAAAGTTATTCATCTTGGTCCTGTCTTCAGTGTCTAGCACCATGCTTTTGAACATAGTTTTGGGGTTTGTTTTTTTTGGGAGGGGGATGAGGAGTTTTAAATTTGTCATTTCACTGATATAGGGTACTTCTAGTGTGGAAATTGTCTCCACTTCTTAGAACAACAACCTCTCTGTTATTCTCTTAGAGGGTAGCTCAAAAAACAGCAAAATATAAATTTGAAAATATGTCAGTGAAATTATATCAGACACAAGTCCTGAATGGGGATAAAAATATTTCTTGATTTATTTCAGAACTAAGTTCTGTAACTTTTTTTCCCCCCTAAGTAAGGGTGGGTTTGAAAATAAAAAGCAATTGGAGCTTCATTACAGGAATCACTTTTCATCCCGGTGGTTTTATGTATTTGAAATGGTCAGCAGGCAGGCCTAACTCTGCCAATTAGATTCAAACATTTTGTGGGTTTCCTTTCATGCTCATTCCCTGTCCTCCTGCTGTGACGGTTATTGACAAAGGATTTGGTTAATTGCAATCCCAAGAGCTGATTTTCAGTAGTGAGCTTTTGCTTCCTTGGTACAGGGTTGCATTCTGGGTGGGCAGACTGCCCCTGGGTTGAACATTAATGGGATTAATGGGATGCCATTTTGGTCAAGTGCCCTGTTCTCAACAGCTTTTTTTCCCTTTCTCACAATATAAATACTGTTGGTGTGTTTGGGGAGACAATGTCATCACCTGGTTTAAACTACAAGGTTCATTTTAAAAACCAGCAGTCAAATCTATCAATGTTGAATTTAGTCCTGTTCACGACAGCATCAGCCATCTTGCTGAGGGAGAACCATGGGGCCTAGAGCTGGAATCAGAGAACAATCAGATTTAGAACTGCAAGAAATCTTAGAGGACATTGAGTTCAACTCCCTTCATTTTACAAATGAGGAAAGTAAGGCCCAATAGAGTTAAGTAATTTGCCCAAGGTCAGTTTTGTAACTGTACGAATTTGTAGCACTGGTGATCAAGAATGGAGGGAAACTGCATTAGTAGTGGTCAATACCAACCTGAGACGGCGGATACTTGGCCAGACAACAGCAGGTTGAAAAAAGATGTGGGGACTTTCATGTACTCCAAAAGCTTAATGTGAGTCAACAATGTGACAAGATCATTCCAAAGAAACATCTCCAAACAAACAAAAAACAAACAAACAAATCCCCCTCCCCCACCAAATTCCTTCTTAGGCTACATTGTTTAGAAAACAGAGAAGACACAGACTCACTATATTCTGCCTTGGGCAGAACACACCTGAAACATTATATTCAGTTCTAGGTACCCCATTTTAGGGGATACATTGACAAGTCAGAGGACATGCAGGGGATGCTGTCAGGACCAGAGGCCATGCCCAAGGCAGATCAGGCAAAGGATGCTCAGTCTGGGGAAGGGAGGCCCAGAGCTGAAAGGCTGATATATGGAAGCAAGATGAGACTTTTTCTGCTTGGCCTCAGGGGGAAGAACTAGGAAAACGCCGGAAGAAACTGGGGAGATACACATTTTTAACTCTCTGTGAGGAAAACTTCCTAACAATTAAAACAGTCTGAAAGTGAGATGGTGGCTGCCTCAGGATGTAGTGAGTTCTCATTCACTGGAGCAGATATTAACTGTCAGCAGTGCTGAGGAGGGGATTTTCATTTGGGTACCAGTTGGGGTCTGGGGATCGTGGAGCTCTGTCCCCACCTTGCCCCGAGGGTTTTTGCAAGAAACTGAATCAGTGCAGAGCAATCGAAGTCTCCCCCCCTGAGCTCAGAGCAGCCAGATCTCTTTCCTTCCCATCTCCCTTATTTGTTTGCTTGAACATTTGCTGGGCTTTGGAGAAGAATTTATGTAGGAGTTTATTAGGAATGAAAATTGTAAGAATAGGAATTTGTACTTGATCTGGTGAGCAACTGGAGGGCCCTGGAGAGTGATGTGACTTGGGATAAAGCTAGCAAGCCCAGGTTTATTCTAGCCATTCTAATGGAACAGATGCCTCTATTTACCTTCATCAGCTTGTTCTTTAATACTCATTTAGTTCAACTGGAATTACCAAGCTAACCACCCTTGTCTAGGCCTGGCAACACACTCAAAGCAGCACATGTGCTTCCTATTTCGGCAACCCTCACTTTTTGCCGATGTCAGCTAATCCCTGATCTAGCCCTATGTCACTTACTCAACAATATTTATAGGGCATCAACTATGTGGAGAAAGCCCATCCATAAGGCCAACAGATGCTTTAAAAAGGGCAGGCTAGGTCAGGTAATTCAATCCCACAAACATTTATTAAGTGTCTACTGTGTGCACTTAAACACTTGGCGGAGTGCTGGAGAGAGAAAGATGACGCAAGACAGAGCTCACAGCCTCAATAGGAATGACAAGGTCACCAGGGAGAAGACACGTACAGATTCCGAGAGTACAAATTAGATTGCAGTAAGCACATAGGAAAGAGACTAACAAAGTGCTTTAAGAGTTTCAAGGAGGGAGAGATCATTTCCAGCTGGGGGGGATTAGGAAAAGGCTTTATGGAAGAGGTAAGACTTTTCCTAGATCAAAAATGTGATTATCTTGTGATTGAACCCTGCTAACCCCTCTCAGTTATCCTCCGGAGACTGGGGGACTGTTGTGTCAGGGAGTTGGGGGGAAGGGTTGAGGGGAAGTTGGAAAGAGGGGGGATGATGATTCAAATGATGAGGCCTTTTATTTGTTCAACCACAAGTAGGGAGTGTGTCACCTGATCAATTCAAAGTTGTACTCTTATCATTTCACATTGCAAGTAATAGGAAGAAGGGCCATCCTTCCCACAGCAAAGTTCAAATTGCTAGTGTCTTTCTAATTAGGCTCAATCAAAATCATCTCTAGGTATCAGTCTTTGGTGGGGGAAAAAAAATGCAGGCCTCTTGTTTTTTGGTTGCCTAAAGAAAAGCTGGGGTGGTAGAGAGGTTCGGGGGGGTTGGGGTGGGGTGGAAGTTGTTGCCTCCAGTCTTGGGTAGGAGAAAAAAATAGGTATTACATATAATATATTTATATATACTTATATAAAACTATATATTCACATAATATATTTAAAGAAGATGTTAAGTCAAATTTTAAAAATGATTTTTTCTTGACATGGCAAGAAGAAAACTGTAAATTGAGTCACTAATGGGTAATGTGGGGATCTATTTTGCTTGATGGCGTGTATTTATTACAAGGGCTCTGTTTTCCTTTCTTCCCCCCTCAACGAGGTAAGGAAAAAAGGGAGAGGAAAAAAAAAATCAAAGTTTGTCAATTGGAAAAAAAAAATGGAAAAAAAAGGAGAAGAAATTAAGTCATAGGCCATATTTGAAAGATGCTTTTCCTTGAGTATTTTCTTTCTTTTTGAGAACACAGCACTTACTGGAATTTTTGTATCTTTGTACAGATAGGGTCATATGATCATGGATTTAAAGCTCAGAGGGACTTGAGATAAGGCAATCTTGTCCATTCTACTCATTTTACAGATGAGGAAACTGAGACCCAGAGAGGTCAACAAACTTGCTCAAGATCACATTTGGAGTAAGTGACAGAGCCAAGGTTCAAACACAGGCCCTCTAACCCCAAATCCAGCAAGCATATCATTCAATTCTTGCATTTTCTGGGTGAAATACAAAGGCTATTTTCTGAATCAACTTTGCAACTCTGAATTCTCTTATCTAGTAATAAGTGGTCAGCAAGTACATTGGAAGGACTGGGGAACCCCATATGGCAATTGAAATGACAGCTTTCTGAAGGTAATCATAAGAACTCATCATATCTCTGAGACTTGTCCTTGACATAGCTGATGCACACCTGGTCAGGTTTCCCTCCTCCCCCATCTAACCTTTTAGTTTTAGGGTAAAATTAAGGTAAGTCCTGTTTCTCTAGGCCTCAGTTTCCCAATCCATAAAATGAGGGGAGATTGATTAAATGATTTCATTTACTCGATTCAGGAAACATTAATTAAGCACCCAGTTTCTATGGAGAAGGCAAGGTGGGAAGTAGGAGGCCCCAGGGATTGCAAGGATGAAAAAAAAAATATCCCTGAGGAGTTTATGAAGATGCCCCCTGCATACAAATTCATCGTTAGACATTTACCAAGCTTCTACTGTGGACAATGTATTTTGCTAGGCATGAGGGGGCAACAGGAAGTTTGGATAAGATATGATCTCCCTTTTCATAGGCTTATAGGCCAGTAAAGAGACACAAACACATGGATAACTATTAGGGATAGGTTTTGGGATTTCACTGATATACAGAAATCCTAGACGAAAAAATTTCCTCTACCAATGATGGTTGGTACCTTATTTGTAACTGATGGTTTTAGAGAGATGCATAAAGTATGAGAGGTTAAGTAATGATGATATTGATCATGCTAGCTAGTATTTATATAGTGCTTTTCAAATCGTACCTCATTTTATCCTCACAGCAAGTCTGGGCTGTAGGTGCTATTAGTATCATCCCCATTTTACAGATAAGGAAACTGAGGCAGAGGTTAAGTGTCTTGCCCAGGGTCATACAGCTAATACCGGTCAGACACTGAATTTGACTCCAGGTTCAGCACTCTTAATGCTGCTGCCTCAACGTCACACAGCCCATGATCAGAAGTAGATCTTGAACACTGGTCCTCCTGGCTTTAAAGGCAGCTTTCTAGCTATTATACCACACTTCTTCTTGGATAACTATAATACCCAATTTTCAATTACAATGGCATTTCTTTTTTTCTTTTTCCTTTCCTGATCCTTTAATTTCACTGGTTCAGGGAGTTTCCAGGGAAGAAAATTCTCTCTATCCATGCAAATCAGCAACTATTTCGCAACTTAAAGTCTTAAAGAGTAGTGTGGGGCACAGAGAGGTTAAAGGATTCCAAAGTGGGACTTAAGTCCACATTATCCAACTCCTGGGTACCATGCTGCAAGTACCACAGTGCATTTTGAATGCATTGTTTTGTTTTGTTTTGTATTTTGCTTTTTGGTGAGGCAATCGGGGTTAAGTGATTTGCCCAGGGTCAAACAGCTAGTAAGTGTCAAGTATCTGATGTCATATTTGAACTCAGGTCCTCCTGACTCCAAGGCCGGAGCTCTATTCATTGCATCCTTTTTGAGTACATTTTAAGTGCGTTTGAGACAAATAAAACGAAGGTCTGAGGGGAAAGGTTGTCACTGAGTGGGGGGATCAGCAAAGGCTTTCTAACTTAGTCCTCTCAGAAGAAGAGACAGTTAATTGAATGGGGCTTTAGTCCACAGGCAACAGACATTTCAGGATTAAGGAACCGTTTGAACAGAGAAGGCAGGAGAGCCCAGGGAACTGCTTGGGGCAACGGTGAACAGATTAGTCTAGGCAGAGC
The DNA here is from genome assembly GCF_900497805.2 of Vombatus ursinus. Taxonomy (NCBI): domain Eukaryota; kingdom Metazoa; phylum Chordata; class Mammalia; order Diprotodontia; family Vombatidae; genus Vombatus; species Vombatus ursinus. The sequence continues at coordinate 59,032,911 of NW_020954596.1, forward strand.
ACAGAGAATACAGAAGTAAGAAAAGATTAGGTGGTATTGGATTTCAGAGGGTCTTGAATCTTGAGTAGAGGAATTCGGAGTTTATTTAGGAGGCAATAGGGAGCAGCTGAAGTTTCGGAGCAGAGGTGGAACATGAAAGACAGATTGGAGAGGATATAAATGAGTATGATATATTTTAGAGTATGAGAGGGGCAAAGAAGAGCTCCAGGCAGTTCCGCTAGGTGAACATTTAGGTGCATCACATTGAGCCAGGGAGAGCAAGACGGGTTTCATGGAGAAGATGACACTTGACCTGAATCCTGAAAGATTCTGAAGGTGTACTGAGCATTCCAGGAGTCTTAGTACAGCTTAAAGCTATGAAAGCTTAAAGGCGCACTAAGACTTTCTGGACAACTTATATTACATATACCACATACTACTTATACTACAACAACGTTTTAAAAATGAACAATTTTTAAAGACCTCAGAGCAGTACAATGACCAAATACGATCCCAGGGGATCACCAATGCTACCTACCACCTCCTGATAGAGAGGTGATGAATAAAACATGCAGAATAATATTGACATTTTTAGACATGACTATGCATATTTGTTACATGGGTCTTGGTTTTGTTTTTCCTTTCTTCCCCCCTCTCAATTGGTGTGGTGGTTGGGAGAGGTGGGAGGGAGAAAAAAAAAAACAACTAAATGCTTGTTAATCGAAAAAAAAAATTTTTTTCAAAGATTTCAGGGGTGCAAATGTGAAAACAGTACATTCTCCTACGGTGAATAGCTTGCCTGAATGCAAAAGGCTGAAGAGGATAAGACAACATCTGATAACAGTTTGGCTGAAATATAAGCGTATGAAGAAGAGTAGTGGAAAATAAGGTAGAAAAAGTAGAGGCAAGCTGGGTGGCACAGTGGGGAATAGAGTTTGGGGCCTGGTGTCAGGAAGCCCTGAGTTCAAATGTGACCTCTGACACTTACTAGTTGTGTGACTAGATGTGTTTGCCTCAGTTTCCTTATCTGTAAAATGAGCTAGAGGAGGAAATGTCAAACCACTCGAGTATCTTTGCCAAGAAAACCCCAAATAGGGTCATGAGGAGTTGGACACGACTGAAAAATGACTAAACAAAACACATACACACAAAAACAATTGGGAAGAAAAGACTTGAATTCAGTTAACAGCTTATCAAATTAATTTCAAAATGATAACTTTATTTTAATCACATTTACGCAGCAAATAGTTATTCCTTTATTTCTCTATATCAAACATAGCAAATACCAGATCTCATCTACAAAGAAATTATTTTCTAAGTTTAGAAAGTGCAGTAGCTGTGATCGTACTCACCACTATCTGCCTGGCTTCCACATTTTCCTCCACAACATGGGGTGAGCTAGTTTTCCATGAAAGGGTTCAGTGCCATAACTGGGACTTGATTGGCCCACGGGCTAAGACTCAAGCCTCCGGCTATCCTGATGTGTGGTCACCCAAGAGCCCCCAAAGGGCCCACCCACATGGAATGGGGGGAGGGGGGAGGTGGATGGAGGCTTGATCCTAGGATATTCAACAAGTGTTGAAGGGCTCTCTACAGCATGTAGCTAGTGGTCCTATCACAGTAATCATGTGTTGCAACTATCATTGACCTTTAGGACTAGACCAGGGATGGGGAACCTTCAGCCTTGAGGTCACAGGTGGCCCTCTAGGTCCTCAAGCCCTCTAGGTCCTCAAGTGCGGCCCTCTGACTGAACCTAAACCTCACAGAACAAATACTCTTAATAAAAGGATTTGTTCTGTAAAACTTAGACTCAGTCAAAAGGCTACCCCCGAGGACCTAGAAGACCACATGTGGCCTTGAGCCTGCAGGTTCCCTACCCTTGCTCTAGTTCAATCTAATTATTTTAGAGATTGAAGAAAGAAAGCCCAAAGGTTATGTGTCTTACTCAAACCAAAATCAAAGAAAGGAAACCCAGGGGGCAGCTAGGTGGCGCAGTGGATAGAGCACTAGACCTGAAGTCAGGAGGACCTGAGTTCAAATCCCACCTTAGACCCAACACAAGACACTTACTAGCTGTATGACCCTGGGCAAATCACTTAACCCCAACTGCCTAAAACAAACACACACACACACACACACACACACACACAAAACAAAGAAAGGAAGCCCAAAAACCACATGTCTCACTCACTCAAGTGGTAAAGAACCAGTGGTGGGGAAGGGAAGAGAATAAGCATTTACTAAGTGCCTACTCTGCGCCAGGCACTAAGAACTTTACAAATATTGTCTCATTTTATCTTCACAACAACCCATTATGGGGTCGCTAGGTGGTGCAGTGGATAGAACTCTAGTCTTGGAGTCAGGAGGGCCTGAGTTCAAATCTGGCCTCAGATGCTTGACACTTACTAGCTGTGTGACCCTGGGCAAGTCACTTAATCCCAATTGCCTCACCAAAAAAAAAAAAAAAAAAAAAAAAAGGCAAAAACAACCCATTATGATTTTGATTTTACAATTGAGGAACCTGAGACAAACAAACATTAAGTGACTTGCCCAGAGTCACATGGCTAGTCAGTTTCTGAGGTTGGATTTGAACTCAAGGTGTTCTTCACTCCAAGCCCGCTAGTCTGTGCATTATGGCGGCACCTAGTGACCTTCTTGGCAGTACTACAACCCAAGGCTCCTGAGAAATAGTCCAGTACTCATTCTACTATACCATGTTGCCACCCCAGCTTTCTTCAATTTCTAAACTTCTATTCCTAGTTTGGCCACATGTTTGTGAGGTCACAGGAGATTCAGAGATGGAAGAAATCTTTGAGATCTAATCTCTACTGGAAGCATCACCAACAAAGGTCCATCCAGCCTCTGAACGAGGATCTCCAATGACCAGCACCTCACCACACACAGAGGGGATCCTATTCTATTTTCAGACGGTTCTGATCATTAGAATAATTCTTCCTTACATCGAGCTGAAATTTCCCTGGACCTCGTTCTGCCCTTGAGTTCCTTTTATCCCTCTTCCTCATGACAGTCCTTCAAATATTTTAAAAGAGCAATCAATCACATCTCTTGCTGTATTTCTCCTCTCCAGGCTAAACACACTGAGTCCCTTCAACTGATGCTCACATGACCTAATTTCAAGGGCTCCTCCCCATCCTCATCACACTTCTCTGGATGTGTTCCACACACATGCAGAATCAACGTCTCCCTTAAAATACAGCAGCACCTAGACCTGAAACACAGATGTGATCCAATCAGGGCAGAGAATAAGAGAACCATTACCTTCCTTGCTCTGGCTTCAAAATGTCCAAAGTTTGTGTAAAATCCTACATCTGTAATTCAGTGTTTCCAAAGAGCCTGATGCTCTGTGCTGTTATTATAAGGGCTCTTTGCTTCAGGGACCTTCTTGACTGCATCTGTTCCTGTTGGCAGTGTTAGAGGGAGCTTCAGTCCCTCTTTTCAAGTCAGCTATCCAAGACTTAAACACAAACACACACGTGCACACTCACACACACACTCATATACACACATAAATGTTCTTTGAGTCATACTCCATATTTATTGTTATTAACCTATTTTTATGTCATGCTTGATACTTCTCAGCTGTCTGCAATCTTGAGTTGGTACGGCCTTCTGTGATGACCAGAATTATTATTCCCCTCTACACAGAAGTGATTAACCCCACAGACACCATACATTCCAAAGAATATATACAGCCCAGAAAATGGCACACATAAAGGCCAAGGGGATCCTGGTCCTCTACATTCTTGGCCACCTATCTGAGTGAAGATGATAATAAAGTTAGATTTTGGTTTTGTGACATGGGCATGACATTTCCTCCACTGAACTAAGTCACAGCCTTTCCATGACTTAGTAACTGAAAAAATTTCATCACGTACTCAACTGATGATGAATTCTGAAATAACTTAGGCTGGTCCTCAGAAAACAGACACACAGTCCATCACTGGGCTCATATTCAATCTTCCCTTGGTAAGAGTGCATGAGCTTGCATTCTGCTGGTATAGGCTTCAAAAACTCAGGGTCACAGTGATACTACCACTTAGCCTATTCCCCAAAGAGATGTTGTTCTTGTTGTTTATCCTTTGTTTTCAAAGAGGACTAATGACATCATGGGATTATGTCTTGACTCAAGTGTGAATTGGATTTAAGTGAGGCAGAGTTGCACAAAGTAGTCAGCCTCACTTTCTCTTCCAGAGTCAAAGTCCAGTGGCAGGATGAAAGTCAAGATGACTGCTGGTGGCTGCAGTGAATGACCTCTGCATCTTAGATGTCTAACCAAGCTCTAAGCAGTCCACAGCACCTGTTTCAGCTGCTTTCATGGCCATTGGAACATAGTGCTCTTATCGCGCCCCCCCCCTCCATTTTGCTGAGAGAAATCTTCATATGCTTGGGGTAGATACCCCTCTAACTCATCAGTGGGTTTGAGGCCCATTGGTTGTGCTCAACCAAGATGGTTTTACTGAGGTGTGGCCTCTGTGTATGCTAAGCTTTTTGGAGCTACAGGTGAGAGCTGAAGGTGGATAAGCAGCCCTGAAAATGGCTCAGCAAGCCCTCATACCAGAGGGGCTAGTCTTCCTTGAATACCCCATACATCCCAAAGAGATGACTGAAAGAGAAAAAGGATCAACAGGTACAAAGATGTTTATAACGGCTCTTTCTGTAGTGGCGAAGAACTATAAATCAAAGGGGAGTCCTGAAATTGGGGAATGACTAAACAAATTATGGTATATGAATGTAATGGAAGACTACTGTGCCATAAAAAAATGATGAAAGGGACAATTTTAGAGAAACCTGGGAAGATTTATATGAATTGATGCAGAATGAGGTGGATAGAAACAATTTATTTAAAGACAACAACATTGTAAAGACAAATGACTTTGGAAGCTTTAAGAACTGTGATCAATGCAATGACTAACCATGATTCCAGAGGAATTATGCTATCCACCTCCTGACACAGAAGTGATAAGACACAAGATGCAGAATTACACATAAGTTTTTGGACATGGTTAATGTAAGAATTTGTTTTGACTATAGATATGTGTGGTAAGGGTTTTGTTTTTCTCTTTTCCTAATGGGCAGGGGACTAGGAGGAAGAAAAAAATAAAGAGTGGATTTGAACTCAGATCCTCCAACATTAAATCCAGGATTTCTTTCCCCACATTGTTTTATTTTCTCCTCATTTTCTCCTTAATTATGCCCCTTTCCAGGACAGAGGTATTTGTCTTAGCTCCATGGTCATAAAGGTTCAGTTCAAGTCAATAAATATTTATTTAAGAGTGAGAAAAAAAATTGGGCATTTATTGAGTAGCTGCTATGCACAAGACACTGGGGGAGGAACCAGGGGCTAGAACAAAGTTTGGATGGTATATGGTCCTTGCTCTCTACTCTAAGGGTTCTCATTACCTAGAATTACTGATGCAAGTATTTTCTTCTACCTTCCAGCCCCCAACCTCACCTTGCATACTAGTAGCAGATGAATTAGCCTTCTCTCCCTCACTGAGAAGATTAAGAAATTAGAAAGCAATTCATAGGGTCATAGCCTTAGAGTGAGAAACCACCCTACCAGGTCATCTAGTAAAAGCCCCTTATTGTACAGATAAGTAAACTAAGGCCCCAAAAGGTTGAATGACTTGCCCAAGGCCACACAGACAGCAAGTGGCAAAGCACAGAATCAAACCCAGGTCCTCTGCCAGATCATGGTGTTCTTTCCACTGAGCAACTCCTCTTATTCTCTCCCTTAACTCTCATTTTCTTCTACTCAAAGCATCTGTAGCCTCTTCCTTCCCTCTGCTCAAAAAGGGAGAGGCATTTCTACTTATTAACACAAGTCCCTCAACTCTTGATTCCATCATCTCCCACCTGTTCCAAGCTTCCTACAAAAAATGTTCCTCTCTCAGGCATTGTCAGCCTTTCCTTTTTAACTGGCTTCCTTTAATCCACCTACAAACATTATTGTAAAAAAGCCTTCCCCATCTAGTTACCTACCATTCAATCTCTCTTTTGCCCTTCATCCACACGTAATGTCTCCAATTTCCTCCCCAGCTTCTCTCTCCTTAACCTCTTATAATTTAAGCTTCTGTTCCCACCATCTTCCCGAAAGTCAGGAGAGCTGAATTCTGCCTGTAGCTCTGCTGTGTGACCATGGGTAAGTCATTTAACTGCTTTTTGTTGTTGCTCAGTTATTTCAGTTGTGTCCAACTCTTCGTGACCCCATTTGGGGTTTTCTTGGCAGAGATACTGGAGTGTGTTGCCATTTCCTTCTCCAGCTCATTTTACAGATGAGGAAACTAAGGCCAACAGGGTTAAGTGACTTGCCCAGGGTCACATAGGTAGTAAGTGTCTGAGGCAAGATTTGAACTCAGGAAGATGAATCTTCCTGACTCCAGGCCTGACCCTCTATCCACTGTGCTACCTACCTGCCCATTAACTGAATTAGGCCTCAGATTTCTTATCTGTAAAAGTAAGGGATTGGATTAGATAAGCTCTCACATTCCTACCACATCTAATGATGCTATCCTGACCTACATCTCAAGCTATCCCAACCTACATCTCAATCTCCTTTATCCTCACAATCCTCTGGAAAAGCCTCAAGGGAGTAGGAAACTTTCAGTCCAATATTTATCTTTGAAAATGTTTTTAATATAAATTATTTTAGCTTGAAAAGCCCAGTTGTTTGATTTCTCCCTCATTGATGCTTCTGTGCCTTATAAACATATAAGTTTAAGGGGATGCAAATGGATGTGAATGAACTTAAGAGTCATGTGTAAACTAAACGGGAACACAGTTACGATCCAAACTAAGAATGTCGCACACTTGTATTTTGTTGGAATCGAGTAGAGTTCAGCTATGCTCTCCACACATCATTATTCTTGACATTGTACTATAATTCATACTCCAAGTTCTAAGAAGTATCTTGAGTCTAGTTTTTTCCAGACATTGCTTTTGTTGTTCTTTGGCCTATTATAAAAACATGTTGGTGATATATTTATTTACTTCTGTTCATGAATGTTTATTAAGGAGTAGAGTGTGGTTATTTTGAAGATAGTTCTGGAAACTTTACACAAGTGCCTTCTGCCTTGGTTTCCTCCATTGCCAAATGGGAGTGGGGTTTAAAATAACCTATTGTAGTTATGACTATTATGCACATTAAGATTCAGCAGATGTGTATTGAGTGGTCTGAGTTCCTCAGATGAAAGGTAGTAATGTTAGTTAGGGGAAGGTAATATTATTTGCTATGTATCTAGACTATGAAAGGCAGTAGACTGGAGATGATAGAGGTGAAAGTCAAGAAAACCTGGGTTCAAGAACTATCTCTGGCACATATTAGCTATGTGACCATAGGCAAGTCACTTAACCTCCTAGTGGCCCAGGTAACTAAACTAATATGTTAGGGATTAAGCTCCTTCCATAGAAGAAGTTTACAGTAAGAGTTCCCCAAAGCTATGAAATTATATGTCAGGGACCCATCCCTCCATATGAATATTATATGTTCTGGCTTCTCATTGGGGGTGGGGGAGGTGGAGAGAAAGCATGAAGGTGGGTAGCTGAAGTATCACAAGCCCATAAATCACTTAGGTGATTGACACCTAAGCATCCCAATATAAGGCTATTAAACACAGGCCCCTTGGGGCCCTCAACTGTTTCATCCACAAGATTGTAACCCATTGTGGGTAAAGAGTGCTGATGGACTGACTCCAGACAGATTTCAAACAAACCCTGCTTGCTTTCTGTAAATATCCCTGTGGCAGCCTGTCACTGCAGCTGCCTAATCCATCCAACCGAACCAGCTTTTCAAAGCATAATACTCTTAGAGTTTCAATAGGAAATTCTCCTCATGCCAGTTTCAAAATAACATCCCCAGTAAGAACATTTTGGAAAGGAAGTTTTTAACCACAGGAGACAGACTAAACAACGTAATTCCCTAAAGCATTCAAATTATTTGTGTTCAAGAGTGAGGCGTCGGGGTCTGTCTTCCTCGTTGGTTGCACACATGGTACCTTAAAAATTGCCTTTTGGCTTATTTCACCTTACCTGAGGGTGAACTCAGGACAGGTCTCATGCACAAATGAAGTGTGAGGCTGCCTCTAAGGTGCAGTCACAAGGGCTGCAACCATATTTGTCCTCAAACATCTCCCTTTGGGACCTGCCATGGTAGTAGTACCACAACTTGGCTTGCGCAGTCATTCCACTGCATTAGACAACAAAGAGGGTGGTGGGGTATCATCTCTAGCAGACCATCATTAAGAAGTATGTGTATTCTAGGAGTATTCTTATAACAGATGATAGAAATTAGAACCGGAAGGGATTTTAGAATCTCTAAAATTCCATTAAGTAGGCAAAAGGGCAATTGCCTAAAGAAGCTATAAGGAATTCACCAGCCCAAATGGATTTAAGAGACAGAAGAGGTAACTAGGGATGATAAAAGGAGATGATTCATGGATGGTCTATGAAGCACCAAAACTCAGAGTGAACTGTGGCTGGTGAGGAATGTTAAAAGACAAAAGGGGTGGGGGTGTTTTTTAGCTGCAGTGGGGGAAAAGAGATATATCCAAAAAAGGATAGGGCCACTGCTTCTGATGTATGGGACAATGATCATAGACAATTTGGACAGTCTGAGTATTTGTGGAAGGAACAAACACTCAATCTTATTTTGTTATTTCTCTCCCAGGACAAAAGTCTTTGGACTCTAAAGGATGGAGCAAAAACAAATTTATAGGGAATCAAAATCCAGAGTAATGAAGAAAATAAGGGAACAGGTAGCTGCTCTTAAGAAGCTCAAGACATGTGACCCAAGATGATCAATGTACTCACAGCTGGAAAAGGGCAAGCATGAACCTGACTTTCAAAAAAGGAAAGAAAATGGAGTCTATAAACTGTAAGCCAATGAGTTTGACTTTAATTCCTGGAAAAACTCTAGAAGCAGCGTTATTAAACTTTTTGTGTGCCTTGGCCCCCTTTGGCAGTCTGGGGAAGCCTAGAACCCTTTTTCTCATAATAATATTTTTCCAAACGCATAAAACAAAATTCATAGAATTATAAAGGAAAGTTTTTTTTTTTGAAATGCAGTTATCAAAATGTTAAAAAAAAAGATTCATGGACTCCACATTAAGCACCTTTGTTCTAGAATATATTTTCAAGGTTCTATTAAGGAACTCTACTAGGCCACATGTATGGAATAACAGGTGAGTTTTAGAGGCAGTGTGGCATGGTGAATCAAGAGTTGGCCTTGGAGCTAGGAAGACATGGATACAAATGCAATCTCTGACACATTCTGGTTATGTGACCCTAGGTAAGTCATTTATTTTCTCAGGCAATTCTCTAAGATCCGAGGTTGTAAAGAAGGTGTTGACCTACAACATGAGTTACCTAGAACAATAAAACGACAGGTCCAGTCCCTATCTCCGTCCCTAGGTAGGGAACATCTAGCAAAGAAAATATGAAAAGCCAACATGTTTTGCCAGACTCATTTCATTTCCACTTTCAATCACAAGATCAGTGAATTGGTAGATCAGGGAACCATGGGAGAAATCATGTACCAAGATCTCATCAAAGTTTTCGGTAAGTCCCTAAGTGGCAGAGCCCAGATTGGAACCCAGGTCTCCTGCCTCCTCATTTGACTAGATCCTAGTGTATGATTGTTAAATTGTAGGACACATAAAGCCTGTTCTTGAGAGGCTGTCGTTCAAAAGATGATGAATTCTGGCTTAGACATTTAGATTCGAGGACTCTTGAGATCCCCCCTATGGAAATGCCAGCAAGGCTGATAGAAATTCAGACAGAAGGCTACTGGAGATGCAAATATAGAAATCATTTACAGGGAAGTGATCATGGAAAGCCTTGAAAGTGATGAGCTCTCTGAGGAAAAGAGTATATAGAGGCAGCTAGGTGATACAGTGGATAGAGCTCTGGCCTTGGAGTCAGGAGGATGCAAATTCAAATCCAGTCTCAAACACGTGACACTTACTAGCTGTGTGACCCTAGGCAAGTCACTTAACCTCGATTGCCTCACCAAAGCAAAAAAAAAAGAAAAAGAGTGTATACAGAAAGGGACAGAAAGGGCAGAGACCTCAACTTGAGTAATGCCTATAATTAGGGACTTGGAGGAGGAAGAGGAAATAGTGAAAAAGATAGAAGAGGAGACATAGACATTTTTGGACAAGGACAATGTGGGAATTTGTCTTGCTTTTAAAAAAAAACCAGCTAGTATTTATATAATGTGTTAAAGTTTAAAAGTGCTTTACAAATCCTGGGAGGTAGATACTATTATTATCCCCATCTTACAGATGAGAAAACTGAGGAGGACAGAGGACACTATGCATGGTTGTTATGAGAGTTTTATTTTTCTTTTAAATTGGAGAGGTAGGGAAAGGGGAAAAAAAGCTTGTTAGTTGAAAAATAAAATTAAAAAAAGATTAAGACAGAAAAGGATAGTCTGAGAGGTAGGAAGAAAAATAGCACAGAGTCTTAGGAATTGAGTGTTAGGGGCTAAACAAGGAGAATTTCAAAGTGCAGCGGTGGCAAAAAAAAAAAAACAAACAAAAAACTGGAAGGCAATTGTAGATGACTTGCTCAAGGTCACACATTTAGTACAAGGCTTCAAACCCAGGTCTTTGGATCTTAAATACAGCAATCTTTCCCATGCATTGTACTGTCTCTTTAAGTGAGGTGATGATTCAAACGAGGAACACCTGGGGTATAATTAAGTTTTTACATGAGATATGCCGATATTCCAGCTTAGAAACTGTAAAATTAGGAGGTTGGTTGGAATGAATGCCCTTTGAAGTCCTGTCCAGCTCTCCAACCTGGCATCTCCAGCAACGTTTCTACCACCTTCTGAAGACCCCACAGCGGAGAGTGGGCATGTGGCTTTGGGCAGTGATTCAATTTTCTCTTTTCAGGAGAAGATGTTTTGACAATTGTTTTCCTTCAAAATGTTCATTTCTTTTGGTCCCATTCCCATCACTATCTGGTTGCCAGTGTAGAACAAAGGGCTTCCTAGTCTTGTGGGGTAGCAAACCTTGCTTTGCTTTGCAACTCTACAACGGAACTTGACAAATCAACTGAGGGGAATAAGTTGGGTCATTATACTGTAATGTAATTGAGCATTAATTATTTTAATGATTGGTCTCATTATACTGCTGTGCTAATGAGGAATTTAATATGCCATTTTATTGTACCCGAGACTAGTCTTGTTATCGATACTAAAATTATTGCATTGTTCCTTGATGTGAGGTAACAGGAACTGGTGATTAGAGGTAGGAATGAAGGCAGGCAGGCAGGAAAGGGGGAGGAAAAGGAAGAGGAAAAAAGGAAAAAAAATAAAGGAAAGGAAGGGACCAAGCATTTATCAAAGCACCTATTATGGGCCTGGCACTGTGCTAAGTGTTTTACACATATCTTATTTGATCCTGACAACAATTATTCCCGTTTTACAGTTGAGGAAACTGAGGCAAACAGAGGGTAAGTGACTTGCCCAAGAACACACAGTGGTGAGTGTCTGAAGCTGGATTTCAACTCAGGTTTTCCTGACTCCAGGTCCAGTGCTCTATTCCACTGGACCACCTCTGATATCATGTTAGATGACAAAGTCAGGATCCAAAGTCATCGGAACAGGCTAGAATAACAGCTGGATTGAATAATATAAAATGTAGCAGGGATAAAGGATAAGAAAGTTCTATATGTTGGTTAAAAAAAATCCTACCAACTGCACAAATCAGGGTTGGAAGTAAGTCACCTGACTGGGACAACAATTCGCGTAAAATAAAATCTGAGAGTTTTACTCTATCGAAAGCTCTTGATGAGTTAGTTAATAATATGACACTGCATAGCTACATTAAGAGAAGCAAAATGGGGGCAGCTAGGTGGCACAGTGGATAGAGCTCCAGCCTTAGAGTCTGGAGGAGCTGAGTTCAAATGTGACCTCAGACATTTGACACTTACTAGCTGTGTGACCCTGGGCAAGTTACATAACCTCAATTGCCTCACCAAAAAAAAAAAAAAAAAAAAAAAAAGATCGAGAAGCACAATGTCCACAATAAAGGAGATAATCATTTGCTGTACGGTGCCCTAGCAGATCATATCTAAGGGAATGTGCTGAGTCCTATTAGGCATATTGTAGGAAGTGTGCTGACAAAATGGAGGGCGGGCAGCAGACAAAAACAATGGTTAGAAGACTGAACTTCGTGCCATGTGAGGATGAGTTGAAGGAACTGGAAATGTTTAATCTGGAGAAAAGACCTTGGGAGGTGGGGGTGGGGGAAGACAGAAATCCCTTGTTCTGCTTGGCCCCAAAGGCCTGAACTAGAGTGAAAGTTTCAATAAAGCCAATGCAGGCTTAAGGACAGGCAGCTTAAAGAGCTGAGCTCTCTAAAAGGGGGATAAGCTGTTTTAGGAAGTAGTAGGGTGATAGCTTTTCTATCTCAAAAGTTTTCAAGCCAAAGCGGGAAGACCAGGACTCGTTGAAGATATTGTCAAGGGGATTGCTGTTCACGAGTGCTGGTAATAGATCATTCCTGAGATCTCTTTCAAATGTGGATTCTGATGCTCTCAAACTACTCCAACAAGGCATAAGAATCACAGATCTCTACTTTGGGGCTCTAAAGTGGCACTAATGTCTTACATTTGGTCTTCTCCTACACCTCTGTGTGATTACCCCTGATCCCCTGAAGTCAGATCATGAAGGTATTGGGTAGCAATTATTTCTAGGTCTGTTTTGTGCAATACTGGTGGAGTCCAAAAGTACACAGGCTCTGGAGCCAATTTCTTTCTCTGAAGCTTGCTACCTGTGTGATCTTAGGCTTAACCTCCTTATCTGTAAAATTAAGGGGTTGCATTAGATGCTTTCTGAGGTCTCTTTCAGGTCTAGATCTATATTCCTATATCCTCAGAAGACACTTCTTGGAAATTCACCATGAGTGGAACACTGACATTTGAAATATGAGGAACACCAAAAGAAACTGCCTACTTGCTCTTCCCAGAACCTGTCCTGTGATTTCCCATCTCTACGGCTTTGCTTTCCCACGTTAACACCTGCAATATATATTTCCCACGTCATCTGTACTGGTTGAAACCCTTCAAGACCCTGTTCAGATGCATGAAGCCTCCACTGACCTTCTTACCCTATGGCGGTCTCTTCAGAACTCTTAGAATATCCTTTGTTTTTTTTTTTCTTATGGACTTTATTGCTGTTATTTAGTCACATCTGACTCTTCATGACCCCATTTGGGTTTTTCTTGGCAAAGGTACTGGAGTGTTTTGCCATTTCCTTCTCCAGGTCATTTTACAGATAAAAAAACTGAGGCAAACAGGGTGAAGTGACTGGGCCCAGGGTCATACAACTAGTAAATGTCTGAGGCCAGATTTGAACTCAGGAAGATGAGTCTTCCGCACACTACGCGCTGCTCCACCTAGCTGCATATATTGTCATTATCTATGTACACGCATCTTAGCACTCTTACTATATTGTAAGATTCTCAAGGACAAGGATCACATCTTCCTCATCTCTTTATCTCCATGAATGCCTTATAGACACTAAGCACTTAATTGATGTCTATTGAACACGACCTAAGATTTAATACTAGAGACCTACCTAAGTCTCAGAGGTTAAACAGCTTGTCTATGGTCACACAGCTAGTAAGTATAAGAGGGCAGTACTAGAACTCAGTTCTTCTAAGTCCTGCGCTATCCAATACGTGAGGGGTTCTCAACTCTTTTCTGTGTCATGGACTCTACCGGCAGTCTGGTGAAGCCTATGGACCCCCTTCTCAGAATAATGTTTTTTTAAAATTCATAATTGAAAGAAATATTAAATTTTGGTTAGAAATTAATGAAAATAAAGATGTGATTCTTTTTCCTATCCAAGTTCACAGACCACCCCTTTCCCATGAAATCTATCCATAGCCCCCAGGTTAAGAACCAATGCACTTCCCATGCTGCCCCTCTTTGACTATTTTGAGAATCTACCACACGGAAATTTCTAGACTTTGAGTTTTGTGTAAAAACCTGTAAGTTTCCAACTTCAAGCTTGGGGCAACTTTCCTTCCTTCTGCCTCAGTTTGCCTATTTTTAATGAGCATTTCTATAACACTATACACTCGTTCAAGTGCCTTGCAATCATTATTAGTTATTCTTCACAACAGATTTAGCTTTGTTATCCCAATTTGTACACGAGGAAACAGCCACTGCTTAATTAAGGTCATTCCCACACTAATGCACTTCACCCCATCATTTTACTGCTTCTTTGTTGATGGCAATCTTGATTCACTTCGAACTCCTGAAGGAATAGAATAGAGAAACATTTATTAAGCCCCTAAGGTATGCCAGATGCTAGGCTGAGCAAGGGACTAGAAAGAGAAGCACGGATTTTCATGGAACCAACAACTGAGCCAGAACACCCTGACATAACTCTTCACCAAAACAGGAGCTCCATTCTTAGCCCACTCTCTAGTCTGGTCTAACATCGACTGGCTATGCACGTTGCCTCCTCGACCATCAAAGGGAAATCCAGTTGAATTAAATGGTATTTCTTCAGGCTGAACTATAAAAAACCAAACCCTCAGAATGGCAATATCAAAGTCAGAGGAGTCTTCTGAGATTAACTAGTCCAAACCTTACCCAAAGTGGTCATCCTAAACAAGTGGTCATTTAATCCTTGCTTAAGAAGGACTGAAAAATCACCTTAGAAAGGTTTCTGGGGATGCCCCTTCTGCCTCCTTTGCAGAGGTTGGGTGTGGGACATGTGTACAAAGTCAGATTTTTTTTTTAATGAACTGATCAGTTCTGCTGAATTTTTTTCATCTTTTTCCTCTTTTTTTTTTTTTTAATTCTTTACCATAAGGGACAACTTTCTGGGAAGAGGGGAAGAGATATAAGGAAAAATCCCAGTGATATTAAAACAAACAAATCAATAAAAAAATTATAAAAAGAAGTAGATTCCATAGACTATATATAGAAGACCACATTAATTGTAGGCATTTCTAGGTAGCTTTCTACTGAGATTGGGTGAGCATAAAAAGAGGATGAACAAAAGTCATAATATGGTGCAAAGAGCTTCCAATCCCACCTGTGTGACCTTGGGCTCTTCACTTAAACTAGCTGAACCTCAGTTTTATCATCTATGAAGAGGTGGGACCACAGTTTTTCAAGTCCCATCTAGCTTTCCATGGTCTACATCTACTATCCTGTCATGCGTGGTGGCTCCCTATACCCCTTCTTCTCCACCCCTCCTCCATAAGACCAAATGCCACCCCAGAAAGCATCAGAACCACTGCCAAAAGTTTGTTGGGGATCTCGACTTTTGCTAAGAAGTCTCAATTAGGTTTGGATTCAGAATTAGAGACTGGATTAGAAAGCCAGAGAATTTCTAATCTGCTGAATTTTGCAATAGGCCATACCCCTTCTTTACAGAAAAAGTTATAAAAAGGACTACATGGCAATGATGTCCTGAGGCCTAGTTAATTAATGCTTATAATTTGAAGCACGTGCCAAGATCCTGTGATTAACGGTTGGAAGTGCAAAGTGGTTTTGAGAATGGGATTTACTAGGGGAAATTGCTTCCCTGTTTTCCTAGGCCCTGTGTGTCCCCTCTTGTCATAATTCCTCAGCTAAAGGTACCTTAACCTAGAAGCTTCTTGCATGTTTTTTAAACATTAGCTTCATCAACACTGATTGAGATCCTACTGTGACAGAAAACAAAGACTGGAGTATGTTGCCAAAACTTCCCCCACCTTTCCCCCTTGCTGAGATCTTTATTTGTGCTCCTTCCCCAACTCCATCCCCACCAACCCCAAATATTCTGCTGAGATTTGGGTAGTCACATCAGACAACGTCTTTATGTATGACTTTACTCATTTCCACATTCAGTCAGTTGACAGGTATATCATTAGACGAGGCAGATTGTATAGCAGGCCAGAGCCTTTGCCATTTCTTGGGCAAAAACAAAAAGTCATGCTTATCCTAGTAATTAAGACCTAATCCAAACCAGATGATGCATGTATGGAGATTGACGTGAAATTTTTAAAAAGAGTGGTAAAGATACCAAGGTAGCAAATTATAATTATTAATTTTATAATAGAATCAAATATTATGTAAATTACATGTAAGTTACATGGAATTGTGAATATGCACACAAGCCTTTGCAAAAGAAACCAACTTTGAAATTGTTTGTGTAAGACAGCCCCTCCTACACCCTCTGATGGCTGAATTCAGTGACCCAAGATAAGGGGTCTGTTGACACCTAATTGACTTTCAAGCTCCCTCTTCTGGCTGGTTTTTATCATCTGAATACAATAATGGGTACAGACATAACTAGGAAGATGAAGTCAGACTGGATTACATTTGGGAAACTGCCATGCTTTCAATAGTCCCAAGCTGCTCTTACCCATTGAAGCCTACTTCATTTGAAACACCATGATCTTAGAAGAATCAAAATTGCAGGTCACTCAAAGGGTAATGAAAATATACATGGTGAGTGGAAGTGGGCCTCAGCTTATCACCTACTAAGACTTTTGTTCAAGTGGCATCGCAGATGCAATAATGAAGGAGATGACCAGAAAAGGGAGGGGGGGATAGCCATGTGTTGAGAGTGAGAGATAACTGTACTAGTTATCTGTAGTTAACTGTAACCTTCTATTATGGAAAGAACTTAAGGAGGTATCTCAAGCATTCAGAGGACCTCCAGTGGAAGACTTGCAGAAAGACATGACCAAAGTTAACACAGGATAAGAGTATGGATGGGTCGTGATCTGTACCTTGAAGTCCTCAGGCCCCTAGGGACATGGGTCCATCTAAGGAATGTTGAATAAGGATGTGTTATAAAAAAGGTTTTGGTTCTTTGCATTCAAAGCTGATGCTTCTGACCTATCATGAGTGAACAACCATCACAAGCAGGGTTTGTTTTCCTGGAAGTAGCCGTGGATTTCTTCCACTTAAGATCAACTTTGATGCTTTAGTGTGGCACAGAAATAAGCCCAGACCCTCAAAGACGTAAATGCCAACAAAGCCCAAGCCCTGGGAAGTCCTACAAAACTGGAAAAACTTCAAGTATGGGCTCTCTGGTGGACTACAGACCTGGTGTCCAAGGATTAGATTAGCTATGTTCAGAGAGGTTTATCGTCCAAAGTTGGCTAGTCAGGCATAGAGTGAGAGCAATTTTCATTGGTAAAGGGAGTAATCTCACAGAAGAAATCAGAGCCCTTGGAAAGAAATGATGAATTGATGTTGATCCATCCATATTCTCTTAGCAATTCTCCTATAATTGAGAGCATGCATTTTTAATATGACATCTAACAAGGACAAAAAAATATAATCCATGATCGTGAAACAGGGCAAAATTCAGTGGCTTAGGTGGGCTAAACAAAACTGTTCCCCTCCTTAGATATGTCCTAGGTTGGAGAGTGGGTCACATAGTTGGCTACTCGCTAGCCCCAATACCAGCCAAGTTACCCAACCATAGATACACATACTCAGAGAATCACAGCATGTTAAAGCTTGAAGGCACCTTAGCTATCACACCTAATCCAACCCCCTCACCTTGTAAATCAAGCAAGCAAGCAACCAGCATTTATTAAGCCCTTATTATGTACCTGGCACTGAACTTACTTGCCTAAGGTCATCCAGATAATCAGCAGCAAAGCCAGATTCAGTTCTTTCCAATGCTGGTTGCTTTCCATTCCATCACACTCTCTCTCACCAAATCCTCGATAACTTTCCTGACTCACAAGTGTATTTTCTTTCTAGCTGTGCCATAATCACACAGACCAGAAAAATGTTTGAGGAAATTAACCCAGTGTCTTCACCTGAGGAAAATTAACCCCATTTCATTAGGTAGGAACTGAGTTGTTGATACCTTTCTTTTATCAAGATTGCATTATCACCAAGAGGTCATTAGCAGGTAGCTTGGAAAATAGTTCTCAGCTCATCCCCCAAAGCAGCATCCTCTGTGTTCTTTGAACATGACACTCCATCTCCTGTCTTCATAGCCAATCCCCGTGCCTGAAATTAATCCCTCTTCACCTCCAACTCTCTGAACCTATTTTTGTTTTAAAGAAACAGCTCAAGAGCCATCTTCTAAGGCATTTCCTGACCTCCCTGACTGCTAGTGCCCTCCCTCTCAAACTACTTTATATTTTTATATGATTTAGTTTTAGATCTGTTATATATACATATACATATATAGGTATTTATTGTCTTTCCTGGTTAAAATTAAGCCTATTGTGGGCAGAGATCATTTCCTTCAATGCCTTTGTCTCCCCAGCACTTAGCACAACTCCTGGCACATTGTAGGCATTTAATAAATGCTTATTAATTGGTCAGTGGTCAAAAAGTGGGAAATCATTGCTTCCTGCTAACTTTTTGTTTATTTTCCTTCAGGTCATAATGACCTAGTACAGAAGCAGGGGGCTTTATCCCCAGGCAAAGGGAAACTCTTGAGCATGCAGAGTCCACATCAAAGAGGGCTCCATCTCTGATTTCCCATTACCACACCTTCTGTGTGAACCGTCCTACAACCTAGGGTACATTCAAGGAGGGGAATAGTTTTGTTTATGATTAAGAAGAGAAACGGCTAACACATATGAACTCTTATCCTCCCTTTTGGTAAGGACACGTAATTTAGTACATGGAGTTTCTCTAAAAGAGCCTAAGTACAAAGAATTTAAAGGCAGCAAAATCCTGGCTCTATCTTGTCTACATCACTGGCTTTTTACATTCTCTGATAGTGCCCCAAGGCTTGGCACTATGGTATTGGCAGCTCTGGTATTATTTGTAATTGCTTGTCAAATTATGCTCATTAGTAATGTGAAATATTAGGGGATACATTAAGTTTGAAAAGAAATCTACATAAGAATTAGTTTCCATTAGCCTGTGGCAAAGGGAAAGTCATCTCTTGGTAACGATACCCATACATGTGTGTGTGACAGAGCCCACCAGCACCAGGACTTTTGCACTTGAATGTGAAGGTCCTAGGCAGGAGGAATGGAAATCAGGGTTGGCCTCAAAACAGGATATTCTTGTTTCTGGTCAGCTTTTTACTCATTTCTGCGCCTCTTTTAGCTTGATTAGACATGAAACCACGATGGAGAGGCCAGCTTGGCAGGCCTCAGCCCTCTTGGGGGTAATTACAGCATAAAAATGCCATTAAGAGCACCATGTTTTAATACTGAGAATGACCTGATGCAACACATAGAGATTTCCAGCAACTTCCCAAGGAGACATTTTCGCATATGGGAGGGGAAGAGATCTAAACCGGGCTGCTTCAATTATATAGTTCATTTCTGAATGTTACCAAAATATCATTCAGGTCCAGTGACCATGAATTAAGTTTCAAAAGGCCAGGGGCAGGCCAAAATAGACGGACTTGTTCCGTCAGATGAGGAAGACTCAGCCTAGTGTCACGGTGAATGTTCATCCTGACAGAGCTTGAGTCCCATCTGATTAATTTCTAACTGAAGGACTTCGACTGGAAGAACCTTCCAACTGACAAATGTTTTGATCTCAGGGGATGTGGGCCCAGAAACGATGAGTGCAGGGATCATTACTGTCCAGTCTCGTTATACTCGGGCTTAGAGAAGACCAAACAAGAATGTATTGGAACACAGGCTCTTTTGGGTTGGAAGGACTGTTCCTGAGGATCCTCGAGGGGGACAACGTGTGCTGAAAACTCTGAAAGCGAGCCATCAAAAGAGCCACTTGGAATTTGTTCCTAGACCACGCTCATGGCCAAGTCCACAAGAAGAGCCGATGGAAGGAGACCCAGGAGGGGGAAAAGAAAAAAGCAAAGGAAGTCGAGTTTTGTAAGTTTAGTCTGTTCTCGGTATTGTTACTTCAAATGAGGTAAATTCCTGAACAGCTGGATTGGATGCAGAATCCACCTGATATATCAAAGTAGCTCAAGGTGCTTTAAAGAAACCTAATGAGTTCTAAACAGCTCTCAGAACAACATCCAGCTGCGAGGGCAGTTAAGAGGGAGTTCTGGCTGCGCTCTGGAACAAAACACCTTTCATCTCCACGTCAGAGTATCTGGACTGTGGAAAGTTCCCCAGCCCTCACAGAGGGCACAGCAGGCAAATGGCCCCTACCATGCAGAGCCCTTCTGAATCATTTTGGAGGAAAAAGAATCATATCAATTTTAGGTGAAAACAAAGGTAGGAGGGATCAATAGTCTCTATTTACTTCATGAATTTCCAGGTTTCCTATTTCCTAGTCTTATTGCTATTCAATTTTAAATATTTTTTTCTTTTACTTAAGTAAAACTCACTTAAGCATAAAGTTTATAAAAATATAAGCTTTATATATAAATATTTTTATATATTTTACATAAATATAAATACATATTTATACTTTATAAAGTATAAAGCTGACATTTCAACACCAAAAAAAAAGTTTCTAGATTTCTCTTTCAAGCTGCAAGATTCTATGATTCATAGCAAAATGATTAACACCATTTTGCTATTTCTGGAAAACAGACTTGTTCCAGCCTATTTTATTGAACACTTTATTATGCTCCCTTTAAAGATAGGTTTCTTTCATCTATATTTCAAATCAGAGTTGCTTTGCAACTAAAGTTGGCATTGTGATCAGTAAGATTTGCTGTGTACTTAAAGATAGTGGATAAGACAGAGGTGGCCTTAGCTTCTGGCCACTGGACCCAGATGATTCTGGAGGAGAAAGTGAAGCTGGTGACTTTGCACAACACTTTCTCACTTAAATCCAATTCCCTTGCATGTCATGGCATCACCTTCCTGATGTCATGGTCATGGTCCTCTTTGAGAATGAAGGATGAACCACAAGAAAGACCTCAGGCAGCTAGGTGGTGAAGTAGATAGAGTGCTGGGCCTGGAGTCAGGAAGATCTGAAGTCAAATCCAGCCTTAGAGACTTATTACCTGTGTGACCTTGGGCAAGTCACTTAGCCTCTGTTTGCCTCAGTTTCCTCATCTGTAAATGAGGATAATACCAGCTCTCACCTCCCAGGGTTGTTGGGAGGATTAAATGAGATAATAATTGTAAAGTGTTTAGCACAGAGCCTGACACATAGTAAGTGCTATATAAATATTAGCTATTATTATTATTAAGTTCTGCCTCTGACATACACTGTGTGACCCTGGACAAATCATTTAGCCTCCTGGGACCACAGGAAACTCTCCAAGACTACAAGTTGCAGAAATGATGCCAACTTGCATTGGTAGTGGGAGTTCTTTACCCTAGGCTCCCTCTACCAATGATATCACAGGACCAGTCTGTAATCCTTTAAAGATAAACAACAAATTTAAATGCTTAGAAGGCAGGAATAGTGGCTCCCTTTGGTAGTGGTACATGGAGGACTCCATACTCAAACAGTCAAATGGATCTATAATCTTATCACTGTGGGTAATCCCTCCCACAATACAAATCACAACCCATCCATGCCAGCCTTCTTGGTGGATTTTGTCCATGTCCTCCAATAAGTTCACCCCATCAGATCCACCCCAAGGTGACACTGGATCTTCATCAACACAAACTGAGCAATCCTTCCTATGCTGGTTGCCATCCATCTAACAATCACAATGGCTTTTCCTTCCCTTAGCACTTAAGCTTTGGTTGACAAGCTGGAGGGCGATCAGAACAATGAATGGATAGGAGACCTTTACCCTTCTGACCACTGTCATTGGTGGTCTTAGACTCTGAGTTAATATGGGCAACTTAGTCTTTCTATTTGTTCCATTTGGTGCTCTGTCGATTTACTGCCTGCTAAAGAAAACAAGACAAGAAAGCAAAAATAGAATTCTTGCTAGATGCTGAAATTAGAGTTACAGTGAATCTTTATTCTTCAAATCAGCCAAAATCAATTCTAAGTTGAATAATTTCATCTGAAACCGACTAGGTGGAGGGCATTCAGAGGAGGGTGGCCTTGAGGAGCTACTGAAGGAACTGGGGATGTTTAGCCAAGATAAGTAAAGACTGTGGGGGAGGTGATTGTTGCCCTCAAGTGTTTTTAGGGCTGTCAGGATGAAGAGCCACCAGATTTGTTCCACTTGGCCCTACAGGGCAGGGCTCGAAGGATTGAGTGAAAGCTGTAGAGAGTCAGATTTAGGCTAGATGGAAGGAAAAACACAAGCTGGCTGTCAAGACTGGAATGGGCTATGCTGGGAGGTAACTTACTCTGCTATGGCCATGTGACCTCTTGTCCAGAATGTCACAGAAGGGATTCCTGCGAAGGCGAGGGTAGCTGGCCTCTGCCTTCTAACTCTGAGATTCTGTTAAAACATTTTTTTGTAAAGAATAGAGACTGCAGCTCGTTTATAAAATGAGGTTATTCTTTTGGAGCATGTCATCTTTAGCTCAAAGCTTTTGTGGTTTTTATGGCCCTTACTTGATTTAGCAAGAATCAGGATCAATTCTTTGCTTTCAGTAAAAGTGAGGGGATTGATCCTTTCACCTTTGATATTGTATGATTTAGCCTGACCCTCTAATTCCAAAATCTCTGCTTCCTTTCAATTCTAAGATTTCAGGATTCTAAAAATAATTTTAGGAATGTACTTTGTGATTTCCACGACTCTCTAGTGGGTGGGTGGAGGCGAGGAATAAATCAGAACATGGATACTAACATATTCTCCTTAAACAAAAAGCCTCCAAATGTTTTCTTGGCAAAGGTGACCAATGTGAAGAGAGGGTGGGTTGGGGAATCTGTTTTCTCCACTGAATAGTAAAGCGGGTGACAGATGGCAAAAGTATGTCCATAATAGCAAGTCTCATGCTTGGGGATTAACAATGGACTTGTGCTATATGCCTGTCAGTTTCTAATGGTTTTATCTATAATTGTAAGTGTACTTCATAGCTAGTTTCTCCAGAGGTAGGTTAAAAGACTTGGTTTTCAAGCTGGAGTCTTGGGAAATTCAGTGGGTTACCCCTCACATCAATGGATGATATGAGCCTTAAGAAGAAATAGAAAAACATGATTAACACTAATTATATGCCAGAACTCTTTTAGTGTCATGCTTCTGGAAATCTCGAGCCACGAGAGAGGAGAAAAGGCCCAGGCAATATAACGAAATCAGTAAAGTTCATAAAAGAAGACTAGAGGTGAATGAAAACAAAATGACTAAACACCAGCAGAAGGAATTGTAAACATTTTTTACTCAGACAGACTGAAAAGCCACTGAGTAAAGCAAGAATGCAATGGAAAGAAAATTTTTAAACGACTGCTAGTGAATCAGGAGAACACTGCACACAGTAACAGCAATACTGTACAATGAAAAGCTGCAAATGACTTAGCTATTCTCAGCAATACAATGATCTCAGACAATCTCAAGGGACTAATGATGAAGCATACTATCTGCGCCTCCAGAGAAAGAACTGATACTATCTGAATACTGGCTGAGGCATGCTATTTTTCACTTTCTTTCATTCTTTTTTTTTATTTGAGTCTTCTTGTACAAAATGACTAATATGGAAATATTTTACATGATTGCACATATATAAACTACATCAGATTACTGTCTCAGGGAGAGGGGAGGGGGAGAGAGGAAAGGATAGAATTTGGAACTCAAAACTTTAAAAATTGTTTTTAACATGTTAATTGGGGGGGAATAAAATATTATATTATAAAATAACTGCTAATGAACTCTTACAAAAACAATCTGATTTTAATAACAAGAAACTTAAAGAAGTGATATTTGGAGAATTACAAATTGGTGAAGATGTTTAAAATAGCTTAAAATAAGTTTAAAATTGCAGACAGAATACTTGGAAAATGCGCACAAACAAACAGAGGTATATCTTTAGGGAATTAAAAAATCAGGCTGATATACTTACTAAACAATTGTATTGTACAAGTGCATAATTATTTTTGAAAAATTACCTTGCACTGAGGGAGTTCCCAGCCGATTGGGAAAAGACCAATTGTCTAACTGGTGTAGGAAAAATGACACTGAAAATTATTATCTGATTTCTCCAACTATTTTATCTTTAAAAGTTGAAAAAATATTAGGAAACTAATCTTTAAAAGTGCAGAGACCCATGGAGTAAAAATTAATACATTGTTTGGGTTTAATTTACAACAGATAAACCTGTCGAGATTGTTGGGATAGAATTTTAGATTTCAGTGCCGTGGTTAGTACAGTTAGGACTGGTAGGGGTAAGGAGAAGAAGAAAATAGTAGACTAAATTGGCTTGACTCATTTGGCCTGAAAATGAACATGAATCATTAAAAGAAAAAAAGTAATCCTAAGTGGTATTAATTTCAGTTGTGTGAAGGTGTCTGGGAGGATGTTTCAACAGTCAGCAACCTCGAAGCTCTGACCCAACACATTGATGGATGACTTGGGAGAGGGTGTGATGAAATTCATGGCTCACACACACTGGGGTAGTTCTTCAAACAGCATGGGAAAAGAGAGCAAATTGGAAGAAATCTGAAGATCTGAAGATGATAAGTTTAGAATCACAAGACATGAAACAACATCATGAGACTGAGCTTTCAGAAATGGTGAATGGCACAGCTGGAGGCAGGGGGAACCTATTTGATATATAGCGATGCAATGGCTAGAGGGGTGCCCATATGCCTGTGAATTTGCATTGCGCCACAGTCATTTTAAAAAAGTAAATCCTGATTTGGTCTTTAAGTTCAAGAATAAAAATAAAAATATAATTTTTAAAAATTAGTGATATTTTGGGTTGCTCCTGAAATTTTATTTGGAGTCCTCCAAAAAGTCCAAACTCCATGACGAGATAACCTTCTTTTGTGGGAAGATCCATCCACAAGTGTCACACTTTGAAAAAGTCCCAAAATGTGTTCAATGTATTAATAAGTTGTACTGTTCTTTTTCTTCCCCTCTAAAAATATTATTTGTTATATGGGATGGTTCTCTGAAAGGAAGAGAAGGGAGGGATACTTGGGATAATGCTGATGATATTTTTTCTTTCTCTTTCATTTCAGAGGACCAATGACATCATGGGATGATGTCTTGACTTGTGCCCAAATTGGATATAAGTGATGCAGAGCTGCACAAAAGACATTAATTAAAACTTAAAAAAAAAAAAACATTCTCTTGACCTCTTCAGGAAAAGACCATTAATGGAGAAGCGAAAAATGAAACAAAACAAAACAGCAAATTGAACTTAAAAGTGTGTCACCTTGCCTTTTTTTTTCATAGAGCCAACCAATTGTTAAACTTTTACTGGCATGGTGTGGTGGATAGAGCACCAGCCCTGGATTCAGAAGGAGCTGAGTTCAAATCTGGCCTCAGACACATAACATTTACTAGCTGTGTGACCCTGGGCAAGTCACTTAACCCCATTGCCTAGCCCAAAAACAAAAACAAACAAACAAAAAAATCATTTACCAGCACACTGCTCCTACCATCCCTCCCATCTCTAGAAGTCTGTGGTACTTTGGTATTAGGCTTCAGATAATAATGTTTGAGCTCTTTGGAGAGCTTAACAATATCTACAACTCTTTGAATCTTCAAATAAAACAATCAGATTTCATAATCCAAATTGAAGTAAACACAAAGATGCTAAAAGCTGAGACACTGAATGATATATTTAAAATCAAAATTAAGGGGAAGCTAGATGGCGCAGCGGATAGAGCACCGGGCCCTGAAGTCAGGAGGACCTGAGTTCAATTCTGGTCTCAGACTAAACACTTGACACTTACTAGCTGTGTGACCTTGGGCAAGTCACTTAATCCCAACTGCCAAACTAACTAAATAAATAAATAAATAAAATTTAAGATAAAAAAATGCAGAATAAGACCAAATATATACTAGGTTCACTTCTTCCTGATGGTGGTGACTGAAAAGAAAGGAAGAAGGAGATAGAAAACAGTGGTGAGTTTTGCTTCTCACAGTAAAGATGTGCTCAGCCCAGGGTAGAGGGAATATTTCCTTAAGTTCTTTCCATATGTCACAATGAAAACCTGGGACCCCCCCAGTTGTTTGATTTCTCACCATGTGCAAAAGTGACAATCCTAGGAAGGGAGTAGGGAGGCTAGAGAGCAGAGAATGTAATAAAAGAAGAGTCCTCCAGGACTCCAGGAAGCAGAAATGTGTTAAGGGTGGAACAGGTGTGACAGTTTACAGGGTGTACTATTGGAGGGAGGAGAAACTACACAAAACCCTTCCCAGATTAAGATGCCACCAATCTCCTTCCTGGGACAGGTAGATCAGTTAGGCTTTTCCTTCTTTCTGAATGACTTGGTGGCTTAGCTATGTGGTCAGGGAAAAACAACTCCCCAGGATCTTGACCAGTCAATGATACCCATGAAGGTACACTACACTGTCCCCTTAATGAGAATTTACCCCCTTGTCCCACCCAACACTGGAAAAGAAGAGATACTACTCTGTCCACCACCAGGACTAGGAATTCTAGTGCTCATGAAAAACTCTGTTCCCACATTTAATCCTTCTAACCTAAAACATAAACAGCCTTCTTGTCTTGTCCCCTGGAAGAACAGATTTCCTAGGATTTAGGGCTGGAGGGGCTCTAGTCCACCCTCCTCTTTTTGCAGATAAAGAACCAGAGGCTCAGAGAACTGAAGTGATTCAACCAGCATCACACAGGTATCAAATAGCAGAGATGGATTTGAACACAGGTTGCTTGACTCAAAAACCTATTGTCTACCAGAGTCAAAAGTGGAAGAAACAGAAAAAAAGGGAAGTGGGCCTTGTTTTAGTGTCTGCAAATATTAGTGTTGACAAGATCTTTGAGTAGAGGTTAATAAGTGGGTGACTGAGTAGGAAGGAGAGTCAAAGCTAAGCAAGGAAAAGTCAAAAGATGAAGGAGGGCTAGAAGACACGATCCCTATGGTCCCCTCTACCTGGGAATCTTATGATCTTGTAATCCTAAGCTCTGAGGAGTTGGTACAAAATGAAAGAAAATAACTCTCAACTGGTCAAAGTTCTGTCGTCACTTTGACTCACTATGAGGCTTATCTCTGGAGATCTCTGGAATGTCTCCACAGATATATTTTCAAGAAGATGCTTCCGGGATAGAGTGGTATGTGAGACTGTTATTTTAATGGTCAGCAAAATTAATCAATATATTGGAAAAGTATGACTTTCCAATAAATGTTCTGCAAAATAGTCCCTTGCCTCTGTACAGAACAGGGGGAGGTATTCCAGGTCACTTCTAACTTTGAAAAAACACTTTAACATCTCTTCTGACATTTCATTCATATTATTTCACATTATATTTATATAATTTCATAACATTCACATGTTTTGCAGAAGTTTGATTTTTTTAATATAATAAACCTAAAGGGGTTTGCTCATGTCTGAAAAAAAAAAGAATGTTGTTTTATATTTACATGATCATTGTCATTACTATTATCATATTCTTCCCTTTTAACAATCTTGTTTAGGTGCCATTTTCCTTGACAAAATTTAGAGAAGACTTTAAAAAAAGTTTTACAGGTCACAGTTGATATATAAAAACAATATTTTCATTCATTATATTTGTTCACTACTTCCACAATGAAAATGAAGATATTTCCATTTTGATTTATAATATGTTAGATAGTGTTTAGGGTTTTAGAATCCTTGTATTTATCTAACTGGTTGATTTATTTATTGATTTATTTACAGGTTCAAAGACATACAGTTGTAGGGCTGTGATTTCAAACTGGGTCACTAATCCATTTGTAAGGCTCTCTGAGGGTTTTTTAAATTAAAATTTTAAATTAATTAATTAATTAGAATTTTAATTTCAAAATACATTATCTATGTCTTATTGCATTTTTATTTACTTTGTCAAATATTTCCCAATTACATTTTCATCTAATTGGGCCTCACTCTGGAAGGCGGTGGGTCACCTACAGACGGTGTATTTCACACCTCTGTTGTATGGGCTCTTAGATATAATTTAGGCCAAACCTTTCATTTTACAGATATAGAAACTGAGGCCCAAAGAGATAACCTGACCAAAATCACTCCAAAATAGGTAGTAGAGCCTGTATTCCAACCTACATTCTCTGAGTCCATATCCAGAGAGTTCCTTCCATTCTCCCACACTGCTTACTTTTTATTCTTAGCTTCTTCTGACTTGGTCGCTATATCTGGCTTAGTGCTTGGGCTTCTCTAAAAGTTATACATTCTTTACAAGTTACCTGAAGAATTCCTTTGTGTTAATGGAGTGTTAAAAAGGAAGGAAGAAAGCCAGTCTAATACCATGGGGTGGTTGATGTTGTGCCAAACATGTTTTTCAAGGAGCTTTCTATTTTGGCTTTCAACTCCCTGACACACCATCAGGAGGACAAAGGAAAGGCAGGCCTGCTTTGCCAAGTCAAGAACATGTATCCTGGATCACATGAGTGAGAAGGAAGGAGAGGCTGGGGTTACATTACAGCTGGCCAAGCAGAACTGGCTGGTTCTTGGGAGGAAGGGGAACTAATAAAAAGGATCATGGGGCTCCCTGGACATCAAAGAACCCTTAAAAGCTACATTTTGATGAGTTAAGTGTAAATGAATCAGAAACATGAGGCTTCAATTTCCTTCCAAATACACAAGTTTAACATTTAAAAAAAAATGCTTGGCTCAACTTGTCAAGAATGCTTCAAAAATACAGAGACATGGCCATGAAACCTCCACTGTCCCTGATTTCCCTCCTCTAGGTGGGTAGCTACCCTTTTTCCTAAGTAGAAGGATATTCTTCCTTTTTCTACGTGCAGTCTGCTATACCACCTTCCTTCCATATTCTAATCCATACTTCATTTAAAACATATATACAAACTTGTTAGAAACCCAGAAGTTGACAACATTTTTTCTGTGCAAAAGAAATAACCATTGGAAATTTATTTTAGACATCTTTCCCCTGGCAAATCCAGAAAGCTTACTTACCGCATTGATTTAAACTTTGAAAGTAAAGGGAATAATTAATCCTGTAAAATAAAGTGAGAGAAAAACTGATCCCAAATCAGGGATTCTTAAGCTGGGGTCTATGAACTTTTTAAAAAAATTTTTTGATAAATATATTTCAGTATCACTGGTTTCTTTTATAATTCTATGTATTTTATTTTATGCATTAAAAACATCATTCAGAGAAGTGGGTTCATAGGTTTCCCCAGATTGCCAAAGGAGATGAGGCCACACAAAAATGGTACCCCGATCTAAAGTTATTTCACTGGTTCCCCCTCTACACATATATTCTCTCTCTCTCTCTCACACACACACACACACACACACACACACACACACACACACACCTCCTCTCAAAGAGTCAAAAACATATAAAATTGTGACAAGTTTACAGCGGAGTAGATATCTTGCTATTTAATAAAATTGTTCATTTCAAAATGCTTTCAAGCTTTAAAAAAAAAATTAAAAATCTTGAATTACCTGGCTCATTATGTAACACCTGGCTAAAACCAGGAGAAAGGGAAAGTCAATTCTAAACAAATGTCCATACACAACTTTGACCTAAGGTTGGCAAAGCTTGAGGATCCCAGAGGAGGGCTTGAAGCTACGCAAAACTCAACCAGGCTGACATTTTCTCACATAAACAAGGTGCCGTGGTGGGGAGAAGAGGGGAGAAGGAGAATCAGACCAGCTGTGCTTCATTTAAAGTTATTTTGGGAGTGAGAACCCAGAGGTGAAACTTTTTGCTCCAGCTTGGTAGGTGTAATTAATCAGAGGTGTGCTTTCTCGGGTTGGTTTGTGAATACTCTATGTATGAATACCATGTTTGGAGTCTCAGATTTATGCAGCCTGCCCTATGTAGTCAGAAAACCAGCCCTATAGCTCCAGGGGCTCCCTGGCCTTATACTCTGACAGCCTCTCATTCCTGGGCCTTATTTCCCCCTAGCATCAAATGACTGAAGTAATGATATTGAAATCACTCATTTTAACGTTCTGAAACTGAATTACAACTGGAACAAACCTTCTCTACTCAGGAAAACCAGTGCTGTAGATACAGAGCCATAAGTAAGAATTCCAGCATCTGATGGGAGCTTAACTGAGTGACCTAAGGATCTCGGAGGCCATGGTACCCCAACAGGGGCAGGGATTGGGGGTGGGGATGTGACCCAGGTACAGGCTTTACTGGGGAAGAAAAGGTGTCACCTGGAGGCCCAAAGATGACAGCAATGAGAATGGAGTAAACTTTCAAGAGGAGAGGGGTTGCTTAGGGACGGTGATTGAAGGAGGGTCTAAAAATGGGTGGTGGCATCCAGAGAAAGAACTATGGAGTTTGAATGCAGTTTTTTTCCTTCTGTTTTATTTTATTTCTTCTTTCTTGTGGTTCCTCCTATTGGTTCTAATTCTTCTTTACAACACGACTAATGTGGGGGCAGCTAGGTGGCAAAGTGGATAGAGTGCCAGTCCTGAAGTCAAGAAGATACGAGTTCAAATCCGGCCTCAGACACTTAGTAGCTGTGTGACCCTGATTACTCTGAGAGAGGTATGATGAGTCCCAGAATTTGTATATTGCACACCGTATTTATTTATTGTATATTGTCCTGATTCTAGCTCAGTTTCTTATTGGGGCGGGGGGAAGAAGAAAGAAGGAATGCAGGAATAACCAGGGTTTTTGCCTTTGCTGCTCATCTCCTCATCCCCAAATGATCCCCCACACTAGATCTCAGGTGTCTTAGGCCAGGTGGCACTTCTGGGGGGCCAGGGGAAGGGATGGTGGAGTTCAGATCTGGTGGGTAACTAGGCCCTAGAGGAGAGATGTGATGGCCTCAGGACCCTGGGTGTGGCAGCCAGGGACCAGGTGAGGGAAGGGCAGTGGGCGTGGCAATTGATAACTGATGCTCTATGGAGTGAGAGGGAAGGAGGAGGAAGGAATCCTCCTGGATGCTGATGCCTGGAAGAGGCCCCAGCTGCCCTGTGCTAGTTCCACTAGATAGAGGAAGTGGGGAGGAATGAATGATCATTTTTTTTTCCTTCCCCCTTTTGGCAATAATTCACTAGGACCGATATTTGAAAACTGAAATATTTTTATGAACATGAGTTAAGCTGACATTTCCTAACTTCCTGTGAAGCTCTACAATCGACAACAAACAATAATAAAAAGGGGCTTTTCATTCTTCATTAACAGTATGGTTGGTAACTTCATTTTGAAAATCATAATCCACCTCCCACCCACCCACCGAGACCACACAGCAACAACCCATTCAGAAGCACCCAATATAAACAGATGAAAAAACAGCTTCACGAGGGGTCAATAGCCAGAGCGTCTCCACTCCCCCATTCCTTCCCTCTCCCCCACCCCAAACATATACAGGATCACACATGCTGTCTCTCTCACACACACACACACACACACACACACACACACACACACACACAATTTGCAGAAAATAATGCACAGCTTCCTCGTTGCTCTTCAAAGTCATAAAACAAAATGTTCAAATTCCTGAACAGGGATTCATCCAGTCAAGAACTGGGCCTGGAAGTCAATGCATTGGATGGGAAAGATAAAGACGATAAAAGTACCAGGAGTGAAATATGGCAAAGAACGCACTGAGGGGCCCAAAGAGAAGAACGTATCATCAAAGGTGGTAGCGATGGGTCTGAAAGACCACAGAGAATTTTCAAGATGGAGGATACATGACAAAGCCACTCGTATCAGGAATTCTAGCTGTAGCTGCTGCTGTAGTTCGGTCATTTCAGTTTTGTCCAACTCTTCATGACCCCATTTGGGGTTTTCTTGACAAAGATACTAGAGTGCGTTTGCCGTTTCCCTCTCCAGCTCATTTCGCAGGGGAGGAAACTGAGGCAAACAGGTTGAAGTGACTTGCCCAGGGTCACACAGCTAATAAGTATTCGAGGCTGGATTGGAACTCCCGTCTTTCAGACTCCAAGCCTGGCACTCTAGCCACTGTGTCACCTAGCTGTCCCTAGCCTTCTTGCTACCAAATGATAATAGTAGTAATTCCCGTTGACAAAGCACTTTCCTTAAGATAACCTCTTAAGGGTAGGCAGTATGTGCAGGTTTATACAGATGAGAAGACTGGAACGCTCACACAGACTAAGTGAGCTGTCAATAACACATGGCTAATAAATGATTTATTTGGGGAAGAAACAAACAAGAATGTCAACCTGGAAGTCAAATCCAGAGGGTTTTTTTTTTTTTTTTCACCCCTCCATCTTGGTCTCACTGCCCTTTTATGTCGGAAAATATGAGATGTAGGGCTTTCTAATTGGATTAATTCAGCTTCCCCCCTTATTAAGCACCTATATGGCCGGCACTATACAAAGCCATGGGGACAAAAGGGGGAAAAAAACCATCCTTTGGAATCCTGTAAATTCAGTCCTCTGAGATTCTCTTGGGGGGGTCTTCATTAAAGTTACTCTGTGTTATGGCAGCCACAGTGGTTAGCTCCAGGTTCAGCTCCTGAAGCTGATCTTGTTTTCTTAGTGAATGAATATTTATTAAGCAGTCATTACTATGTGGTAGGCACCGTGCCAGACTCAAGGAGCTTACATTCTAATAGAGGAAGACGACATATAAGGGATAGTTGGCCAGGGCAGAGTATTTTGATCACGGAAGTCTCAGTGATGGTAAGTGGAGTCAGAAGGCAATGGCCTGACAAGCAAGTGACCGATTTACATCAGGGGTTCTCAACCCGGGATTAATCCCATGATCACTTATGTGACACTTCTCTGTTCTCTCCCCTCTGATATTAGACTGGCTATATACCCTCGAGTAAGTCATTTCATCTCTCTAGGCCTCAGTTTCTTCATTTGTAAAATGGCAGAAGGAGAGAGAAATACGGAAAGGGGAGAATTCTTTAGCAGCTGCAGTATTTGGACTTGTAGTACGGTATAGTCAGCAATCTGCACAGAAGAGGTTATGGGTCTTTCTGCAACCCTGATTCATCCTCGCAGCATTTGCTTCTCTAGAAAAACATTTTTCAATGTCCTAGTTTGCCTTGGCGATGCTCACCGAGTTTAGGCTTGGTTTAGCCTGCATTAGTCAAGAGATTTTCCCTTTAAACATTCTTAACCAATGTTAAAAACCTGGCTTTACCTCCAGGAAGGTATCACCAGAAAATCCTGAGAATTGCATGATTTCACAGTTCAGCCAACATCCCAGAACAATCAGTATCTGTGTTTTTAGTGGCCGGATTCCCTGATTTAAAAGGCACCTTCGGCTATCTCCACATGTTCTCCGATGCTATCACTGCCTTCACTGTCAATCATAACCATGTTCACTCACTGTGATTGTATAGCCTGTCATCTATTCGTAATTCCTATTCAAAATTACCCATTGACACTCATTGCACGCATCGCCAGGGAGCTTATTGGGGCTATTTTTATATCTCCTCTGAGTCCGGATGACTGTTTTCCTAGTTGTTGGGAACCCATTGGTTAGTCAAGTGAAATGCATTTTTATAAATGCTCCAAATAGCTGAGGCATACTTAGAAGAATTATTTATTTGTTTGCTAGAAGCCAGGAACATTGCTCCTGCAACCTTCCTTCAAAGCTTACCAACAGCCAGATTCAGACAATAGCATGGCTTGAGGTTTGCTCCATGGATTATTTTCTCTCATAAAAGATGAATAGATCCCTTTTTTTTTTTTAGAGGTTCTATAAAACAAACAAGGGTGGCTTCCTCCTGTAAGTCTAGTAAATGTATTTAGGCAAGCATCTTCCCTATCTGATAGAAGCTGGAGATGAGACAGATGCTCACATGCATACTCTGTGCTCGGCTCCTCCTTGGTTCTATTTATGGAAGGAGGAGATGCATTTATTGAAAAAAGGCAGAGCACTTAAAAATAAATGAACAAAAAAAAAAAAAGAAACAGCAAAGGTGGCATAGGAACCTGAACAATTCTTTGCTGAATGAGCTCTGCCCACATTAAGATCTCTCTGTTTTTCATTGTTTGTTAAATCAGGCACAGATTTTGTTTGTTTGTTTGTTTAATCGGCCATGTTGCTTGAAGATGCAGGCGGGAGGTTTTGTTCCATCAGGCACGTTGTGTACATAGCATTTATCCCACTCAAGAGACGTACAATACAGATGCAGGCACAAGGAGACAGACCCACAGACCCACATGCATACACACATACATACACACACAGCCACTGTGAGTACTCACAGTTCTGAGTACAGGAAGTGAAGGTTGCCCACATTGTCAATGTAGTTTGCAGGACTTAACCAAGGCAAGACCAGTAAGAGAAGAGCCTTCATTTTCTGTGCTTTCTTCCTGGCCACTTTCTGTCTGGCCACCTTGGGAGACACAAACCTTCCAGTTCCTACTGTGGCCAAACCTTTCCCCTGCACCGTAAATCAGCAGCCCATCCTGCAGCAGCCTTAAAACCCTTACGATAAGCTACGCTGAGAAATCACTGGCTTGTAAGAGGATTACTCAGTCTGATTCTCAGACAGGCAGAGGTGAGGCGAGACAAGGCGAGGCAAGGAGAGGATGGAGGGACAGCACCAAGTGGCTGGGGAAGAGAGGGCTAGGCGGCAGAATAGACTGATGCTTGACCGGCCTCTTCCTCCTGCTGCTGGATTCAGAGTGGTTCTCTGGAAGCAGCTGGTACATTTACATCACTGGCCAGAAGCAGATGGGTTATCAGGAGAGTAGGAGCATGGCATATCAAACCCCCAACCCAGCATGAGTAAGCATGCAACAGGAAAGGGAATTCTGCCACACGCTGCACCTTCCGAAAGCAAAACTCCTGCACCAAAACGACGTGTGATAGCACTGCCCCTGGAGACTTGCACTCACCTTGGAGTCAGACACTTCAGTATACAAGTGTCTTTAATAGCAACCACGGGTATTTTCATAATACCAACTCCAGTGAATGCATATATTAAAAGTAGATGCCTCTGTGTGTGTGTGTGTGTGTGTGTGTGTGTGTGTGTGTAGCAAGAGAGAACAGAAACAGAGACCAAGGTGGAGAGAAAATATTACCTTGTACTTTCCCCATCCTGTCCTCCTAATCAGATCTATTCGAGGCAGAAGAGTAGCAAGAAGTTTAAAAAAAAAAAAAGATACAGTATTCTAATCACTCCCCTCCTTCCCTTTAAGCTTCATTGAAGCTCCCAGGGGAGCTGTGATATAAAAAATAGTTAACATTTATATAACAAATAGTTAACATTTATATAACAAGTAGTTAACATTTATATAACACTTTAAGGTTAACAAAGTGCTTTACAAATATTTCACTTTAAATGACTATCTGATAGGACCAAAGTAGATAGAAACATCCCTGCCGGCATGCCTATTGAGTGAGAAAACCATAAATTAACATTATCTAGGTTTTATTGTACTTTCATTTAGTTTGTTAAACATTTCTAAGTGGTAATATTGGATACTTGTCAAATTCTTCCCCTTCCTTCAAATGCCACTTCTTTCAAGAAACTTTACCAGATTTTCCCCAACAAAGTGTCCTCTGTTTCTCTCTCTCTGCCTTTCTCTCTCTCTCTCTGTCTCTCTTTGCCTCTCTCTCTCTCTTCCCCGAATCCCCAGAGCACATTTTTAAAATATTTCCCTTAAAGCCTTATTGTATTTCGCTTTGTAGATTATAGTGATTTGTCATTGTACCAAAAACAGATTATAATCTCCTTGAGGGCAAAGACTAAACTTCACTCATCATTTTCTCTGCAGCAGTACAGAGTATAATGCCTCATACATCATAGGTGCTAACTAACTATATACTAAATGAAATTAACAATATTTCTTTACTGATTCATTTGTTTTGTATGACAGCATATCTTTTCCCAAAATTTGGATTTGGATCAAAAGCATGACCAGAGAATTTTGAATTTCCACTGTTATCTTCATCTATTTGTCAGTTTGTCCACACACCTATTTATTATGCACTTACAATGTGTCTGGGCAATTAGGTGGTATGGGGGATAAAGCACCAGGCCCTGGAGTTAGGAGGACCTGAGTTCAAATTCAGCCTCAGATATTTACTAGTAGTGTGATCCTGGGCAAATCATTTCACCTCTATCTGCCTCAGTTTCCTCATCTGTAAAATGAGTTGGAGAAGGAAATGGCAAATCACTCCAGTGTCTTTGTCAAGAAAACCCCAAATGGGGTCACGAAGAGTTGGCCATGACTGAAATGATTCAACAACAACAAAAAATGTGCCTGGCATTGACAGAAAATCACCTTTACATGTAATTGGAAAAAATAAAATACTGTTAAGTGAAGGGAAAAACAAATGAACAATCCCCTCCCCACCCCCCAAAAAAAGCTCCTGTCTTTAAGGAATTCACATTATGAGACAACATGTAATTACTAGATACATATAAGATACATGCAGAGTATATAGAATGTAATGTCAGAGAGGAAGGCACTATCAGCTGGTGGTAGAGTTAGGGACTGGGAGTGATCCAGAAAGGCCTACAGAAGTTAATATTTGAACTGAGTTTTGAAGGAAGCCAGGAAAACTAAGAGGTGTAAGTGAGGAAGCGTATCAGGCAAGGGGGACAGCCAAGGCAAAGACATGGAGGTGGGAGATGGCATGCCATGTGTGCAGAAGAGCAAGTAGGCCACTGTGTTTAGGGATTCACGTTACTTCCTATTTATTGTTTCAATGGACATTTTGTGGCTTGCACAATTAAAACGTCTAAAAGCTATGCTTGATAAAATTAAGCTAGAGATTGGCTTCCAGGCTAATTTTGAAAATTGGCCCTAAAAATAGCTATCTGTGTTTCTATCTTGCAGGACGATAAAGAGCACTGAGGGCAGAAGTAGTTCCAACAGAACAATGACTCTTTAGTGGTCAGTGGAATCACAACTGAAGACTATTCTGTCACTTACTATCTGACCCCAAGAAAGTCCCATAACTCCTCTCACCTGACAAAATGGGCATAATACCATATGTATCTGAAGGCAGAAGACCAGATGATTTCAAGGTTTTTTCCAGCTCTAAGATTCTATGATTCATTGAGATGCTAGGTCCTGTTTACCTCCGTGCTGATTATGTCACATAACCAGCTACCTACAGGGAATGTCCTTCCTGCATCCAAGACTCATGAAGTAAGCCTGGAATCCAGTTTGCCAACTCAAGTTGAACTGACTTTTCCAACTGAGTCAGCAGAGATAAATGGTTCTATTAATAACAAGCACAAAACTATGCAGTCATAACAAACCAGAGCTCATAGGGAAAGGAGAAAAAGCTTATGAGGATGACTGCTAGGATTTCGGGCTCCAATATCTCTGAATCAGTCCTTAAAAGTCCAATTATCTGGGGGATAAAGGGAGATGGGTATATGCCAACAGTGATAGAAAGAAAGACAGCATGGTAGGGCAGTAATCTTTAGGAAGGAAGTTATGAGATTAGGGTTCTCCTGGCCTTTTGCCTTCTAATCTGTAAAATAGGGATAATAATACCTGCACTACCTACCCCAGCATGCTTCATGAGAATGGAATTATATTAATGGATAGGAAAGCACTTTAGAAAGCACAAAGAGCTAAGAAAATGGAAGCTAATTTTCTGTTTTTCTAATTGTCATGTTGCCTTTTGTGACTGGAAACCCATTCCCCAATTCAATCCAACCAACCAACCAACATTTATTAAGTACCTACTATATGACCGGCACAATGCTAAGCACTGAGGACATAAAGACAAAAGCAACACAGAACTTGTCCCCAGGGAGCTTACATTCTAACAGAGGAGACAATACACGCTTATACAGGTATAAAAAAAGAGACATGCAAAGCAAACATGAGGAAACTTTTCGTGGGAAGGCACCAGAATCTAGGGGAACTAGGAAAGGCCTCCTTAAGAAGATGGCATTTGAGGTCAAAGGATATGGGATATGAACAGACAGTTCTCAGATGAAGAAATTAAAGCCATCTATAGTCATATGAAAAAAATGCTCTAAATCACTATTGATTAGAGAAATGCAAATCAAAACAACTCTGAGGTACCACATCACACCTATCAGAATGGCCAACATGACAAAACAGGAAAATGATAAATGTTGGAGAAGATGTGGGAAAATTGGAACACTAATGCACTGTTGGTGGAGTTGTGAAATGATCCAACCATTTTGGAGAGCAATTTGGAACTATGCCCAAAGGGCTATAAAAATGTGCATATCCTTTGACCCAGCAATAGCACTTCTAGGGCTATATTCCAAAGAGATCATACAAATGGGAAAAGGACCTACATGTACAAAAATATTCATAGCAGCTCTTTTTATGGTGGCAAAGAATTGGAAATTGAGAGGATGCCCATCAATTGGGGAATGGCTGAGCAAGTTGTGGTATATGAATGTGATGGAGTACTATTGTGCTATAAGAAATGATGAATAGGCTGACTTCAGAAAAACCTGGAAAGACTTGTATGGTCTGATGCTGAGCGAAGCGAGTAGAACCAAGAGAACGTTGTACACGATAACAGCCACATTGTGTGATGACTAATATTGATAAACTTAACCCTTCCTGGCAATACAAGGATCTAAGACGTCTCCAGAGGCTTTGTGATGGAAAATGCTATCCACACCCAAAGAAAGAACTATGGAAGCCGAATTGTTATTTTTTTTTCTCTTCTGTTGAGTTTTGTTTCCTCTTTCTGATAGTTCCTCCTATTGGTTTTAATTTCTACTTACAACATCACTAATGTGAAAATATGTTTAATATGAATGTAAATGTATAGCCTATATCAGATTGTGTGCCGTCTTAGGGAGGGTGGTGGGGAGGAAGGGGGAGAAACATTTTAAACTCAAAAGCATATGGAAGTGATTATTGATAAATCAAAATAAATTAATTAAAAAAAAAAGATGGCACTTGAGGGGCAGCTAGATGGCGCAGTGGATAGAGCTCCAGCCTTGGAGTCAGAAGGACCTGAGTTCAAATTTGATCTCAGACACTTAACACTTACTAGCTGTGTGACCTTGGGCAAGTCACTTAACCCCAATTGCCTGCCCCACACACACACACACACACACACACACAAAATAACAAAAAAATAAAAGCAATGAAGAAGATGGCACTTGAGCTCAGTCTTGAATGAAGTCAAGGATGCCAAGAGGTGGTGGTCAAGAGGGAATGGATTCTAGATATGGAATCAAATACATACATTTTCAGACATGAATTTGCTTTGCCAGAGTATGTGACTATGTATTGAGGCTAAATTTTTGTTCAAATGGTTTTATGATTTGTGCTATGGGAGGCAGGGGAAAATAGAGGGAAGAGCAGATTAATTTTTACAAAAGGAAGGTTCCATGTTGTGAAGAACTTTAAAGGCCAAATACAAGTTTATGTTGTACCCTAGAGATAATCAGGGGACACTGTAATTTTCTGAGTAGGGGGAATAACTTAGATTTGTGCTTTAGGAAAATGACTTGGTCAGCTGTGTTGAAGATGAATTTGAGTGAGGAAAGACTTCACAGAATCACAAAAACCCACAGAATTTGATAGTCAGAAGGCACTTCTGCATCCATCTAGTCCAATGCATAAATGGCCCCATTATAACAAATCCAACAAGTGGTGATCCAACCTTTTTTCATAGACTTCCAAAAAGGTGAAACCCATCACCTCTATGAGGAATCCACGCACTTTCTGACACCTGTTAGGAAGATTTTCCTGACATCAAGCATGCATTGACTCTTTGTAACTTCTACTCCTTGTTTCTGGTTCTATCCTCTGGGGTCAAAGAAAATAAACTTAATCCCTCCTCCGTGTTACATACCCTCAGATACTTGTCACATCTCTTGAGAAGCTTCTGTTCTCCAGACCGAGCATGCCCAGTTCCTTCAAACAATCCTCATATGATATGTAATAGAGGCCCTTGGCTAGCCTGGTTGTCCTCTGGATACCCTCAAACTTATCACTATGGTGCCCAGAGTGGAACACAAAAATTCCTGAAGAGGTCTAAAGATGGCTGAGCTCGGGGGGGGGACCATCACCACCTTAAGCTATGCCCAAGTTTGTACTAGCTCATTTGGATGCTACATCACACTTGCTGATTCATATGGACCTCGAAGGTCACTAAAGACTGTAGGTGGTGAGACCAAATAAGGGTCTATTGCAATCATCTGGCCATTGCTGGCTTCACTTCCTCATTTTCCTTTTAGCCCCAACCCAAGCTAGAGAATCCTTTCTTTTAAAATGTGTTGGTCACTAAGAAAAAAAGCCTCTTTCTGCCTAGTCTCTCCAAGTCTAACCTTCAAGTTCAAGACAAATCGTATTTTAAGCAGCCCTTGACATAAGGAATAATAATCATTTACCCCTGGCTTGCTACTCAGAGAAATTCCCCTGGATATTTCCAAAAGTAGAAAGAGGTAATTGAGAAGCAAAGTGATCACAGAATCTCAGTGTAGGAAAAATAAAAGAGGGGCTTCTGAGGCCATCAAGGCCAATCCATACTTGTACAAGAATTCTCTACATTGTAGAATCTACAACAGATTGAGAGAGTCGTCACTCAGCCTTTGCTTAAGGATTGTCAGTGAGCCCAAAGCTCACTCAAGAAGGTGTCTTCTGAGACACCTCATTTTACTTTCCAATGCGCCAAATTAGAAGTTTCTCTATACATCAAGCCCAAATTGGCCTTTTTGTAATTTCCACCCATTTCTCCTACTTCAGTTTCTCCTGGGCCAAATAGAACAAATCTAATTCACCTTCCAGGGGCAGCTAGGTGGCAGAATGGATAGCGGTAGGCCTGGAGTCAGGAAGACTCATCTTTCTGAGTTCCTATCTGGCCTCAGATACCTACTAACTGTGTGACCCTGGGCAAGTCACTTAACCCTGTTTGCCTCAGTTTCCTCATCTATAAAAAGACTGCAGAAGGAAATGGCAAAACCACTCCAGTATCTCTGCCAAGAAAACCCCAAATGGGGGTTTCCAATGCCTAGAATGCTCTCCCTCCTCTACTCCAACTACTGATCTCCCGGCCCTCCTTTAAATCTCAACTAAAATTCCACCTTCTATTTTCCTCAATCCTTCTTAATTCCAGTGCCTTCCCTAGGTTAATTATCTCCTATTTATCCTGTATATAGCTTCCTTTGTATATACATGTTTGCATGTGGTCTCCCCCATTAGAGTCTAAGTTCCTTGAGGGCAAGGATTGCCTTTTTGTATTTCTAGTGCTTAGCACAGTGCCTGGCGCACAGTAGGTGCTTAATAAATGTTTATTGATTGATTCCTAAAATGTGTCACCTGAATTGTACACATTACTGATTAGGGCAAAGTAGAGGACTACCATCTCTTCGATAATTTTTTTTTTCCTGTATGGAACATAAGATCATAAAATTAGATCAAACCTGACTTGATCATCTACAGAATCTTTGCTTTGGAATGAAAATCCCAGTTGTAGTTAGGAGTTGACCTAACAGATGTATAATCTCATTCTTCCTCTCCTCAGAAGACTGACTATACAAGCTTGTGGTTGGTCTACTAAAGGACATTTTCTTTCATTGCCTCACCAGCAAAAAACAAACAAACAAAAACCATTCATGAGCTTGGTCCACTAACACCAAATCAATGTGGTGTTTTGCTCTGCCAGCCTGACTCAGCACATCCCTGTTATGGATCTCC
Source organism: Vombatus ursinus (assembly GCF_900497805.2). NCBI lineage: Eukaryota > Metazoa > Chordata > Mammalia > Diprotodontia > Vombatidae > Vombatus > Vombatus ursinus. The sequence goes on from NW_020954596.1 coordinate 59,074,327, forward strand.
AGGCAAGCCAGGTGATACCATGGAGCTAGTGAAGTCTCACCCACAGGGGGTTTCCCTAAGTATAGCAGCAGTGGCATTCTATCCCATCATCCCCATGGTTAATGGAGGGCTCCTTTCTGTTATGGGGGCAGAAAAAGACTTCAACATGGCAACTCACTCTCAAGTCTCTGAGACTCACTTGAAAATGAAGGGGAAAATATTCTCTGAAATGAAGAACCCCACAGAGGCTAGGCTCAGAGACCTAGAGTTGCTCAAACTTCATACCCTGTAAGCAGAGGTAGAAGCCTAGATCTCCTAAAGGCCTACAGTCTCCTAAAGCCCAGCTGGTCCCCATTCCTCTTGGGCACAGGACTTGCTAAAGGGGAGACTGAAGATATTTGCCCTTGTCTTATTAACTAAGCCAATCCCGAATTTATATATTATTGATACAGCAAGGGGTGTGTTTGTCTTCTCTTTTTAACATGTCAATTCTTCACTGTATGGTTACAATGACCAAGGATGTCTCCAAAAAAAATGAGAACATCTTTGCAGAGATAGGGGACCACAAGTGTATAACTCAGCACGTCAGACTCAGTTTATGTGTTGGTTAGATTTGTCGAAATGCTTATTTTCTTCTCTTTCCACTTTATTTTTGTTTTGAGGGCTGACAGTGAATGGGGATGAGGAGATATAAAAACAAAAGATAATAATAAAAGGGACAATTTTAAAAACAAAATGAAAAAGTGCCTTTTCTTCAAAGGAACAATCCCATCTTTGTACAAGCTTCTTCTACCTTTATTCAGAATCTAGTCTATTGCAGATGCTCAATGAATACCATATCAACAGGGATTTTGTAAGACAGCCAAGATTTTAGTTTCACTACACATCCTCTTAATATCGGTGAAATGAAAGCATGACCTCCTCACGCCCTCTTTAAAAAGATTGGATTCCCAGGGTCAAGAGGTGCCTTAGATTGACTTAACTACTTCTCCCTTTACTGGCAATTATTAGCAAGGCCATTCTATGGTGGAAGGCTGCTATTGGACCAACAAGCCAACCATCTCTACTGGAAATCCTTTGCAAGTGGTCCCTCCAGGAACAGTGTGTGAGCTTTGGGGGAGGTCAGAGGTCAGACGCTTCCAAACAGTAGTTCACAGTCTCAGAGCTCCCCCAGGAGAGTTCTGAGGCTTGGAATCAGAAACAGTAGCCTGAGAGAGCCCTCTGGCCAGGCCCTCTGCATAAGGCAAAGTAATTTGCATCCCTACTTCTAAGCAGAGAGTGTATAGTTTTTACCCAAAGATTTATATTAAACTTGGTTTACCTGAAGTCCATTGACTAAAGTTGTTTACTAAGTGCAAGATTCCTGGGAAAAATAGCAGCAGGATTTACTATCCTATTACCTGAACATAATACGAGATTCAAAGACTTTGGCTCCTATAAGCAGTGGCCTTATTAATAGCTTCTGATAGAGGCTTTGGCCCAGGGCAGAAATATTTCTGAAACTTCAATTTCTTCCTTCAAAGCATAGGTTCCTTAATCGTCTGTGTGTGTGTGTGTGTGAGTGTGTGTGTGTTTGTGTGTGTTGTGGACCCCTTTGGCAGTCTAGTGAAGTTGATGGAACCCTTCTCTGAAGAGGGGATAGTAATAGCACTTACCTCCCAAGGTTGTTTTGAGGATAAAATGAGATATTTGTAAAGTGCTATGCATATCTTAAAGTACTATATAAAAATGCGAGGTGATGATGATGATACAAAAGAAACCAAAGGCTCGCAAAAACAAAGATGTTAATGTATTTTCCCACTCAATTCCATAGACCCCCTGAAATCTAGGTTGAAAATATCTGCTTGACTATATCAGATTGTGCGCCGTCTTGGGGTAGGAGGTGGGGAGAGAAGGGGAGAAAAATTTAAAACTCAAAAGCTTATGGAAGTGATTGTTGATAAACCAAATTAAATTAATAAAAAAATTTTAAAATTAAAAAAAGAATTAAAAAAAGAAAATATCCGCTTGAAAGGGAGAAAAATGAAGTACCTGGTTAAAGGAAATTTTAAAAATATTTTCCCTTTATTCAAGGCTTTTTTTTTTTTTTTTTTAACATAAGGAGGCTCAAGGCCTAATGTTTCCAGTTTCCAGGGTTCAAAGCCGGCAGTTCCAAGTTTTCCTGACACTAACCCTCACTGAAAAGAATCCCTTTAATTTATAGTCTATATTCATACCCACACTAGTGGTTTTCAAAATTTTCCCATTGTATCCAACTTGAAGAAACCTTAGCCTACCTAAAGTACCTTTTTTAAAAGGCAAAAACTACACTTAATAAATTAAAACCATAAAATGTTTAAAAAACTGACAAGTTTACCCACTGGCATCCAAACACCTACTTCCAGCACAGCCCTCAAGATCTCAAATAGGATTGTTCCCAAGTAAGAGTCCTCTGCTAAAGAAAACAATCCAGCCCCATAATCTCCTGCTTTCAAGTTCAAGGACTAGAGCAGTATTAACAGCTTAATCCTTTTAAAATCCCCAGTGAGGATCTTAAGCACGTGTAAGTATTATTTCAAGCCTGTAGGTGAAGACTGGGGAGCACGAGGACTCAGAGATTTGCCCAAGGCCAAAAGGGATAAGTGAGTCTACTAACCTCAGATTCTTAACCACCATCATAGACACTATGGGAAAACAAAAGTATTAGGTGTGTGATGCCTACAACCGTGTTGTAGGAAATGTTGGTTCTAACCCACTTAGAAAACTGAAATGTGGAAGGGTTCAAACATAAGAGAACAACTCACTTCAGAGGGACCTTCCTTCCTAAAAGGACAGCACAATGTAGTGTCAAGTGCACTGTTCTTTGAGGCAGAAAACACGAGCCCGAGACCTGGCTCAAACATTTAAGGTCACAGATTTAGAAGATCTTGGAGGTTGTCTAGTGACTAGACGGGGTGGGGAACCGGCACCCTCGAGGCCACAGGTTCCCTACAACTGGGTCCAACCTACTCATTTTGCAGATGAGGAAACTGAGTCCCACAGAATTGGCAAGCAATATGTGGCAGGGCCTCAGCATCCAAATCCAACAATAATCATAGCTCACATTTATAAAGCACGCTTACTATGCTCTAGGTACTGTGCTAAGTGTTTTACAATTATTATCATCTCATTTGATCCTCACAACAACCCTGGGAAGTAGACACTATTATAATCCCCACTTTACAGATGAACTGAGACAAAGAGTGACTTGCCCAGGGTCACCTAGCTAGTGTTTGTGGTTATTGTTCGGTCACTCAACTCTTCGTGACCCCAGTTGGGGTTTACTTGGAAAAGATACTGGGATGGTTTGTCATTTCCTTCTCCAGCTCATTTTACAGACGAGGAAACTGAGAAACACAGGATTAAATGACTTGCCTGGGGGTCACACAACTGGTAAGTGTCTGAGGCCAGATTTGAACTTAGGAAAATGAGTCTTCCTGACTCTGGGTCTGGTACTCTGTGCACTGTAGCGCCACCTAGTGGCCCAGTGATCTTTCTTCCACCTCCAAATGAGTTGTGTGATTAGTCTGGACTCCCTGAATCTCAATTCCCTATTCTGAAAAATGAAGTTAATAACATTTCCAATACTTACCTAAAATATTTATTATTAGTGTTCCCAGGGAAAGAGCTCTAAGGCAGATAGCCCAAGAAAGAAGCATGATTCAAATCCAATTTGGGGTTCAATCCCCTTCCTGGTATTTTTTAATACCATGCAAAATACTAGCTAAGTCTTTAAAGCGGGTTACTTTTTATAGTTCTGTTCAGTCACCATGTGGTCATTCGTTCTTCACGTGCCCCTTTCAATGCAATTCCTATAGCAAGCAGTTCCCATTGAAGGACAATGATTAACTACATCCCTGTTTGCAACTTTCATAGATCACCGATGCAATGTTGCATTAGGCTACAGGTCTTGGGAGGAACAGTGGGTTGGTTGCCCTATCTTGTTTGGGGAGCATACACAGAATTTCCTGGAGGCATTTCTTAAAGGAAATTCTTCAACAGATGTGCTGGGCACCACCAAGTTTTATACTCCAGAATCATCCTATGTCATTTGATGGATGCCTGCCCATGTGCATGCCTTTAATACTTATGAATACAGAGACAGAACGTGAATACTATGGCTATGACTCAGCATGTTGTAGTAGAGAGCCAGAAAGGTCTGTGTTGAAATATTGCTTCCGACACTGGTAGTATAACTATGGATAAGCTACTTACTCCCTCTTTGTCCCTCAGTTTCCTTAATTGTAAAATGGTAATAATAGTATCTGCAGCACCAACTTCATAGCGTTGTCATGAGACACTCAATACCTTCAGTCCCCTAGGTACCTTAGACTATAAATCACTGAGCAAGCACCCATAATGTTTACTGGGAGTTAGTCAGTCAATAAACATTTATTAAGCACCTACTATGTGCCAGGCACTGTGGACCAATGAAATTATAGGTTTAGCAAAAATATATACATATATATAGTTACATAATGTATATAATTATCATTATGTGACCTTCCAAAGAAAAAATCTCCTGTTCTCTCAATTCTAAAACTGAGGGAATATAGATAAATGTCAACCTCCTCCAAAATGATCAGTAACGTTTATTATCATTTAACCTTTGCCAAGAGTTGTGAACATTCTAAGCAGAGAATATGTCTCAGGATTGGACACAGTGCTTGCCCCGGAGATCACACAAGTGAGTGATGCAAAGTTACCCATGAGCGCAATAGTCCAGGTCAACTAGTCAGCAAACATCATTGGTGAGTCAGCGTCAGCAAAGACCTACACATCACATCACATCACATCACTCACCCCAAGCTTTGGGGATGGTTCAACACGTAAAGAATCACTCAGAACACAGCTAAGTTTTTTCTTTGACTACTTTGAAGAAGCCATCCTTCTCATCTCAAAAAAAGTCACTTGAACTTTTACAATTCTCATGTACGGTAAATACTATGTCTGTCTGGACCAAAGGTCAATCTTTTTTAACTAAGCAACAGGATATCATTCTCAGATATAAAACTCAGACAAAGTTGATGGGGAATAAATCTGGAGATAAAATGATCTCTTTCAGCTACTGATACATACTTCCCTTCCCATGGGGATAGTAGTGATGGTATTGGTAGAAAATTGCATACATTTTTCAGATGAAGTCTGTGTATTGTTTTTGCTTGAGTATTTTTCTTTGTTGTAAGGGAGGCTCAACTCAGGGTTGGGGGAGTTAAAACTGACTTATATAAGAACAAATCAACCTTATTTTTAAAAGATTTCTAATTTGGAACTCAAAATCTTATAAAAGCAAATGTTGAAAAATTATCTTTACATGTAATTGGAAAAATAAAATACTATTAAGTGGGAAAAAATAAAAAATAAAAAAAAATGTAAAAATAAAGATGTCTATTACTTTTAAAATTCTCTCTCTCTCCCCTATTTTCTCTTTCTCCCCTCTCCCTCTCTTTCCTCTGCTCTTTTCCTAGGTTCAGTCCTAGTCAAAAAGTACCTGAAAAGTTTTCCCACTCCAAATGAATTTTCCATGTGTTATATAGAAAAAAGAAAAAGACACCAGACTCTCCTAGTCTGTTGAATGCACTTGCAGCCAGCCACCCGTGACATTTGGAGACATAATTAGCTTCCTTGCCTTCCCAGACAACTGGGATTTCCTGAAGCTCCTTCGAAAAAAAAGAAAAAGGACCTACCTGGTCTGAAAATGGTATTCAAGGTCACAGCGCTGCAAAACCTCCGAACAGTGTTCTGTAAAAGGGCAGGTCACCATTAGTTTATTTAAGAGCTTATTCACTAGGATACTGGACTTTTTGCAGTTCTGTAATATGATCATCTTGCGATCCACAGGGCAAAAGTCTTTTTCCACTAAGAAGTTAGTGAGGCAGAGTGTGCAGTAGGTATGGCCGCAGGGAGTGTCCAGGGGCTCCAGGAGAGCTTGCAGGCAGATGTGGCAGATGAGGTCGTCATCCACTTCCTCGGCATAGCTGTAGAAGTGGTTTTCCTCTGGGGAGTGGGCTTGGCCACAGGTGGCACATAGTGCTTGGGGGCTGGAATCCATGTCGTCAGAAAAGTCTGGCTGAATCATGACTGGTGAGGGGTTGATGCGACCAAAAACCAATTGAAAAAGCAACTCTTTAGGTAGCCGGTCAATATATCCTGGGAGCCATCCACATACCTAAAAGAGAAAGACATAAAGAATCCAAATAATTTTTACACAAACTGAAGGCCCAGACCTCTGATGGGTATACTGCAATGTAGTCCAGTGGGTAGGGAACTGGACAAAGCTTTAATAACCTGTGGTATTAGTACTGACTCTAGGGCTGACATGTAACCTTCAATGAGTTACTTGGTGTCTGTTTGCCTCTATTTCCCCATCAATTAGAATAGGGACAATAATATTTGTTCCCTTAGCCTCATCACATGGGTGTGGAAAGAATGAGCTAATATCCACGAAGCTCCGTACCTCAGAAGAAAGGTACCATAGAAAACAAAGTCTTGTTAATAAAATTAAATAGTTCAGTGATTTATAAGGGAAGAATGCCCTGACAGGTCAGAACAAGGAGGAAAACAGTTAACCCTTTGGTATCGTTCTCCATTCTTGCTTTTTTCTTTCTTTCTCTCTTCAAAAAAGTATTTGCAAGACATGGAGCGAGAGGAAGTGTAGTATAGTTAGAGAGCTGGTTTAGGCTTCAGGAAGACCAGAGTTCAAATTATACCTTTGACACCGATAAATTGTGAACCCCTAAAGAAGTCACTGAACCTCTCAACATCCCCAGGCAATTCCCTAAAACCATGCAGAAGAATTGCAAATCTGAACTGGTAGAACATTTTTGTTTTGTTTTCCCACCAGGAGGTCCCTATACCAATTGAATTATAGGCCAGACCAAAATTTAAAAGACAGAGAACATATTGTGTAGGTTTGTAAGCTTATTATTTTTGAAACAGCTAAGAAAAACTAGATTAGGATCATAGCTTTAGATATTGAAAGAACTTTAGAAACCAAAGTCCAAGTCCTCTCAATTTATCGAGGAGGAAACTGAGACAAGCTACTTACCCAAGGTCACACAGGTATTAAGTCTCAGAGGCAGGGTTTGAATCCCAGCTCTCTGACTCTTAAGCCAGTGCTGTTTCCATTGTACCTTGTTAGTTAGCCTTTAACTAAACCATATACCGAGTAAAAGAAAATAAGACCTAAGGCTAAATGCAAGACGGTTATTCTGGTGGGGCTCCTGAATGAGTTTGGCCCACAAAAAAGGTTGCTACAACATCCGTGGCAGGATTGGGGGGCATTGATAGATTGATAGCTCAGCCAGTCAATGATGGAAGATGAAGGATGTCTAACAAATGCTGAACATGTCCTCCACTGATTTAACATAAGAAGGTCATAGGCTGCCTCCCTCGCTGAATCTGCTGATTCCTCAGAAATGTCAGACGAATAGATATTATTGACTCCTCAGACTCTCTGCCTTCTCACCTTGTAAATGGCAGGTGGGAGAAGCTTCTAGCTGGACCCCAGACATCCCTAAAAGGGACAGTCTCCCCAGATGTTCCAATGCGGCCATCACCCTATGAGAACCTTAGTTTTCTCTCTGTATTTTTCCTTGCGTGAAGGTACTGTTAGAATAAAACAAGAGATAACTGAGCAGCAACTTCTATCTGTTCTTGAGCTCCTGATGCATTCGACTGTTCTTGGTTTTTTACATTTTGATACCATAAAACATTCCTTCAGCTTTTAGGATAGACAGGAGTCACGGTAGGACAATGGAATCCTCTGAACTTGCATGATGTTCCAATGCCTTCTGCCTGGCCCTAATTTTATGACTCTGCTCAGGGAGCCAGATTCTCCCAGTACCTAAACCCCCATCATGCCACTAGGGCCCTGTTACATAAATCACTACTTTAATATTCTGCACCAGTGGCCTGAAAGACTTAATGCACCTTTTTAAGGTGGCTAATTTACAGTCGGGAAGTCACTAGGGCCACTGACAGAATCTGATTCAACATTAAGAGAAATTTAAGATCCTGGAGCGGGTTCAGGACAGAAAGGTTCCCCAGACTTTGTCTTGTTTCAGGCAGAAATGAAAGGCTTCAAGGTTTCCAATCGAATGCAAAGACCCATAAATAACTTTAAAGGAAACTGGTTTGGAAATAGCCCAATGGTGGAAAAACTATGCTGCATCTTTTGGCCTAAATCTACAGGGTTTTTTGGATGGTTTGTACAAACAGAGGCTTATCTTAGAGAGAAAATGTTTACTTCAGACTTTCACTGAATGGAGCTGTTTACATATCTCTAACAGACTCAGTATGCTCAAAACAATCACTTTCCAGGCTAGAGGTTAAGGTAAAATCTGTGCCATAGGAAAGCATTGCATGGGATTTAGGGTTGGAAGGGATCTTAGGGATCATTTCAAGACTCAAGGCCACATAGCAAGTAACCCAAGTCAGTAGCACCATTACAATTTGAACCCAAGTTCTTTACTCTTTAAAGGGCAGCAAGGTGGTGCAGTGGATAGAGTGCCCATCCTGGAGTCAGGAAGACTCATCTTTTCAAATCCAGCCTCAGACACTAGCTGTGGGACCTGGGCAAGTCACTTAACCCTGTTTGCCTCAGTTCCCTCATCTGTAAAATGAGCTGAAGAAGGAAATGGCAAACTCCATTATCCATATCCATATCTAGTGTCTCTGCCAAGAAAACCCCAAATGGTGTCATGAAGAGTCAGACACGACTGAACAACAACCACCTCTACTCTTTAAATTACACTCGATGATCCCAAAATGTAAGGGTTGAAGGAGAACTTAACAATTACTTAGTTCAACTCCCTCATTGGAAAAAACTGAAATCCAGAGAAAAGTAGGTTGGATTCTTAAAAATTCTTCTCTTCTAGTGCAAAAAACCACATAAGGTAGCACTACTTATAATTACAAAAATACATAAACAACCTAAATGCTTATCAATTGGCTGATTGAAAAAGTTATATACATAGCAGCACAACAGACATTATTTTGATCTTTTATTTTTTATTATTTTGATCTTTTAATTGAGAAGTAAGAAACTATTTTATGGGGCCACTGCTATTATTGTTTCTTATATTTTTGGCATGACTATGGGCAAGCATCCATCAAATGACAAAGGATGATTCTGTAATATAGAACTTGGTGGTGCCCAGCATGTCTGTTGAGGGATTTCCTTTAAGAAAGGAAGCTTTGGCCCGTATACAATTTCTGTGTATGCTACCCAAACAATTCACTATTCCTCCCAAGATCTGTAGCCTGATGCAACATTACATTGGTGATCTATGAAAGTTGCAAACTTGATGTATGTATATAGAACAAATTTATGTAATTTCTGTGTGTTCTTATTCTTATTTACTAATTTATTCAGAAGGAAGTTTCAGGTCAGAATCATCTGATGCAATGAGGCTGGTTTTTTTTTTTTAATGCTATTAAAGCACTCCTTTAATATCCAGCACTAAAGGCCTCAAACATTTAAATGCACATTTTCAAGGTATATGTATCGCCATGTCTCATTTATAACCAGGAAAGCCCCAGTTAGGAAAATTCCTAACATTTAGGCAAAGAGGTTGGTCTCCATGCCTAAGTTTACATTTACATCTCTCTCTCTCATTAGTTAACCCCTGGCCTCTTTGTGACTGAGATTCAGTTAACTGGGAACATTTGGATGATTACAGCATGTTTCCATTATTCAGGCACTGAGAGGGGCAGTTGGGGAGAGATCAGACCTTCCCCAGCCCCTACTCCTCTCAGTCCTTGAATAGGTGGGTAACCCAGGGGCATCAATCAGTCCCAGGCCTTGTTGGATAGCTCTTTTCAGCTATAGCCATTCAGCCCTTCCTTCTATTCCTCCTTTCCCTGGTTTCCCAAGGGCTGCCAGATCTTGGCTCAGCTCAGTCTGACTCTTGCTCCTTCATCTCCACTTCCAAAATCTCTTATCTGGTTCTCCCTTTTATACAAGTTCCTTAGGATAAAACCAAGTCTCTCACACAGGAGGCCTTGATGGATTCAAGGAGGTATACAGACCCAGTTTGCATTCAATATACTTGATTAATTCAATCAAGAATTCTTACCTAACAAAGTTAATTATTTTTAAGTGCATTGGATAATCAATGGAACCCCACCCTCATATGTAAACTACCTTTGTAGTTGTAAAGGATTTTTAAAGCCCTTTGTAACATGGCCCCTGGTAACCATATTGGACAGCAATCTCCCTCCTGCACAAATCACATTCCAACTCTCATCTTAGTGCCTTACCATTCATTGGCCATCCTTCATGCCAGGGATGGGATACTTTCCTCTGCTTTATAATGTCCCTCTTTTCCTTTAAGATATAGCTCAAGTATTTCTATGAAGCCTTTCTTCCCCCAATGGCTAGTGCCCTCTTCTCTTCCCAAATGACCTAATATTTAGATGTTTCATTTGTTTATATTTATTAACTTTGTATTATATATCTTTTTACATATAATTCTTGTTTCCTCCATTCAAATGTGAACTTCTTGGGAATAGGGATTGTTTCACTCTGTATTTATATCCCCTTAAATGGGAGATAAGTGCCTGACTTTTGTTGTTTTGTGTCTGACTCTTCGTGGCCCCATCTGGGGCTTTCTTGGCAGAGATACTGGAGTGGTTTGCCATTTCCTTCTCCAGCTCATTTTACAGATGAGGAAACTGAGGCAAATAAGGACAAGTGACTTATCCAGGGTCACATAGCAAATAAGTGTGAACTAGTGACTGAAGCCAGATTTGAACTCAGGAAGATGAGCTATCTGACTTCAAGCTTGGTGCTCCATCCACTGCACTACCTACTTATGCTAGAAAGATCCCTACTTTCTACCAGGACTCTGCTCAGGTCTTCTTTCCTGATTCCCTCTTGAAATTCCTTTGAAGGCACTCGTCTGCATACATGGAATACGTCCACGATAGAATTCAAGCTCCATGGGGCAGAGGCTGTTTCTAGCACAGTGCTTGGGCATATAATAGGCCCTTAATAAATGCTTGTCAGATTGAAAAAACAGTAGGCATGCTGACTACAACTACATGAAAAGGGAAAATGTATACATAAATACACAGCTGAATGAATAAACAGAAAGCAGAAGACAATATGGAGCAAGTAATAAGTAATTCATTTTTTTAATGTAAACAACTGCTAAATAATTTTTTTGAAAAAGAACTTCTCTTTCTTCTGGGGCCCAGCTTAGGTAGCACACAGAACCTTCCCCGAAATCCCCCTTAGTGAAATTCAAATTTTTAAACTCAAATTTTTAAAAGCATTTTGAACCTCTCCCCTTTATCACCTTAGACCAAATACCATCCTTATTCTTGTACATGTCTTATTCCTCACCTTTCCCTAAAATAGATTATAAGCTCCTTGAAGGTCAGGATTATGCCATTTTTAAAAATCTTATAATCTCCAATGCTTTGTACATCAGAGGTACTTAATAAATATTTGTAGAATTTAATTGAATGAAATTGTCAAAGGTTACTTAGTGTTAGAATTAGCTCTAGAACCTAGGTTCAAATCTGACCTAAGACACATACTACTAGCTCTATGACCTTGAGAAAGTCACTTAATTTTTCTGTGCCTCAGTTTCCTCAACTGTAAAATAAGGGGGAGGGATATAGATTCAATGACTTCTAAGGTCCCTTAAGGTCTAACTCTATGATCCTATGATCCAATTTTCTTGACTCTTTGGACAGTGATGTTTCCAATCACATGAAATGTCACCTTTTCATTACTTAAATGCAACAGACAAACCCACATTGGCAGCACCAATAATGAGGAAGATGACTGAGAAGGTTAAAAAATGTAATTACATCTGAGGCTGGGCCATTGGGGGTTGGGGAAGGGACACGCTTTATAGAAGCTCCTAAAGTTATCATTCATGCTAGGCTTTTAGATGTCACAGCGACTAAAACCCCGCACCTAGAGTCAGGAAGACGCATTGGAATCAGTCTTGACATTTACTGGTTGTGACCCTGGGCAAGGCAATTAACTCCTACCAGCTTCAGTTTCCTCTCTGTAAAATGGGCATAATATCTCCCAGCATTGTTGTGAGGCTAAAGTGAGATATTTGTAAAGCTCTTTGAAAACCATAAAGTGCTATATAAATACCAGCTATTATTTTTTATCATCATCATCATCGTCATCTCATCATCATCATTATTGTTATTCAGAGGAAGTGGTTTACAGTACTGAGCTTCACAGGCCACACTATGCCCAGCACCCAACAGAGTTAGAAAATCAAAACAAAAATCTATGACGATTTTCTGTTTCAGAAAAATAACACACACAGCACATCTTTATTAAGAAGTATTCACAGGTAAATGAAAAGGTCACTAAAAGAAAGCCAAACTCTGAGTAATTGAAAAAAGCAATAATGGTCCTGGTGAGCACGTAATGAAACCTATTCCATTTCATTTGGCAGAGACCCAGGGATACATGAGGGCAAAATGCTGCTACCCTGTCAAGTGAGGGTCGTTCCAGGTTTTGGTTTTGCTTAACAACTTTCCTTTGTCACAAAGAGGAGTTCAATTCCAGAGGCACAGGAGTGGATCCAGAAAAGGCAGGGCTATAAATTCAAAAGGCATCAGTAAAGCTTATTTTTTTTAGTCTCAATTTCTTAAATAGGGTAGCTAGGTGGTGCGATAGACAGAGCACTGGGCCAGGAGTCAGAAAGACCTGAGTTCAAATACAACCTCAGACACTTACTAGCTGGGTGACCCTGGGCAAGTCACTTAACCCTGTTTGCCTCAGTTTCCTCATCTGTAAAATGAGCTGAAGAAGGAAATGGCAAACCACTCCAGTATCTTTGCCAAGAAAACCCCAGATGGGGTCACGAAGAGTCAGATACAACTAAAATGACCAAACAACAAATTTCTTAAATGTTGTCATTTAGATTCAGAATTCTAAGTCCTATCTATATTTTTCTATTTCCTATTTCTGTATTTTTTCTTTTCCAGTGTACCTACTACAACCCAGTTGTACTGGGTTTTTTAATTTTATTTTATTTGGGGCTTGGGTTGATCAATTTGGGTTTTTTTGGTAGTTATTTTGCTGGAGAAATTTCTTGAATATCGTGCCAGTCAAAATCACATCAATATTGCTAACAAGAATACTAGACATGTTAAAAACTCTGATTTTCCTGCCTCTGATATTTCAAAGGTCCCAGAACAAAAGGATTCCTGAAATTTTCTTTGCACTGAACCCATCAAAGTAACCTATGAACAGAATGGGTTAAGACTGATGTTTTTCCTCTAACACAGATTTCTTTTTTTCTTTGCACAGTTTGAATTCCCGAGCACTGTCCTGTGAAGGCAAACCAGGCTCCTAATAGAATTTTAATGTCAACACTCATGTGTAGCTTTTTTAGCTTTGCTTTAGATTAAGTAAAGCCTATATGAACAGAAACAGATTGTGAACAAGTTAACCCTTTCGGCAACTTTGTCCCCTCCAATAGGATTAAATGGGCAATGTTTTCTTATGAAAACACTTATTTACCTGATCATTCTTATTCTGACTGTGAACTATCCTATGACCATGGGAAGTATTTTTTAAATTAATTAATTTTTAGTTTTCAACATTCACTTTTATAAGATTTTTGAATTCTAAATTTCCCCTCCCCCTTGCCCCCCAAGAAAGCAGGTAAGCTAATATAGGTTATATATGTATCATCATAATAAACATGTTTCCACATTAGTCATGTTTTAAAAGAAGAATCAGAACAAAAGGGAAAAACCACAAGAAAGAAAAAAGAGAGAGAAAATAGTATATTTAAATCTGCATTCAGACTCCATAGTTCTTTCTCTGGATGTGGATAGTATTTTCCATCATGAGTCTTTTGGAATTGTCTTAGATCATTGTGTTGCTGAGAAGAGTTAAGTCTATCAAAGTTAGTCATGGCACAATGTTGATGTCACTGTGTACAATGTTCTCCTGGTTCTGCTCACTTCACTCAGCATCAGCTCATGTAAATCTTCCTAGGTTTTTCTGAAGTCCACCTGCTCATCATTTCTTATAGAACAATAGTATTCCATTAATTTCATATACCACAACTTGTCCAGCCATTCCCTCAATTTCCAATTCTTTGCCACCACAAAAAAGAGCTACTATAAACATTTTTGTACTTGTGGGTCCTTTTCCCTTCATGGGGAGTATTTTAAGACATTGTATTTATATACTGCTGGCAAATTAGGAGGGAAATTACAAAATAAGTATAAGGAATTAAACTATTGCCTTTGCATCAAAGAGGGAAAGAAATGGGCCTGACAACTTTCATTCAATCTGTTTGAATTTAACCAGGCGATTTATAAGCCCTAAGGCTGACCTGCACCACTTGAAAACTTCTCTGGGCTACAGATAGGTTAGACTAGAGACAGACTGACATGGTTAGTTGCCACGGGTCACGTGACAAGCAGGAAAATGTGCTGTGGCAAGCCTACATTTTTCACAGGCTGAAATACTTTACTGGACCGCATGTTAGTGCAGGCCTGCCCTACGGACTTAAGTTATATATGCAGGAAGCAGAGATGGGGGAATGCCATAGAATCTTTGATCTGGCTTATGGATCTATAGTGAGATCAAAGGATCCCCTAAGAAAGGGAATCTGGTATCCTCTTAATTGGCACCACCACCTACATGGGGGCATACCTTTGTATGAAATGGGACTTCTAGGCAGCATGTTCTGGCAAGAGTGCAGAGAAGGCTAGGAGTGGGAGTACCAATTAGCCTTCACAAAGGCCAGCAAAACTCCATCCTACCCTAGCTTTCACTTTGATCCCAGAGAAATTTAAGGAGACTCACCAAAAAGCAAGTATAAGGCAACAAGTTATAATGGGAAAAAAACAATGGATAGGGGAGTTAGGTGATGCAGGTTCAATCCTTTCTCTTGTGTGATTTTGGACAAGTCATTTCCCACTTTTCATCCATAAAATGCTGAATTGGAGAGGTAGCGGCCATATCAAGGAAATATGGGAGATTTGGAAGCCGAGTGTATAGATTTAAATCCCAGCTCTGATACTTACAACTTATGTAACTTGTGACTTCATTCCTCCTTGCTCCCCAGTTTAAAAAACAAGAACGTCCCTGAGGAATCTCTAAAATAGTAGTAGAGTCCCAGATGTCCAACAATAAATAAGCAAGGGTATTTTGTGCTGCTGTGGAGTCCAGCCTCCAAAGTCTAAAGGCAAAGCGTATCGCCATTGTGCATTTTAACATTTTCCAGGTACAAAGAGCTATTGATTATGATCAACCAATAGAATCGGAGAGTTGGAAGGAAATTTAGAGATCATAGGATGAGAGATCTGGAATTGGGCATGACCCTAGAGGCCAACTGGCCCAGCCCCTCATTTTTACAGATGAGGCAATAAGCGATTTACCCAAGATCACACAAGCACTGAAAGTATCACAGGTCACATTCAAACCCAGGTCCTCAGATTCCGGATCTAAGGCTCTTTCCACTCTACCACACAGCCTTCATTTACCTTCATTTACCTTCCACTCAGCACAAGAGTCCTGTCTCCAGCTTCCCAGACTGACTGGTTATCTAGACTTTCGTTGAATACTTCCAGTAATAGGAAGCTCACTGCTTCACAAGGCAAACCATTCTAATACACCTCCTTATACTGAAGTGAAACTCCTACCTCATATCTTCCACTCATTGATCCTAGGTTATTCTCTGATACTGAGCATAACAAACCTATCCTTATCTGGCCTTTGTCCCATCCCTTCACATCTTCTCTTTTCTAAAATAAAACGTCCCTGCTACCTTCAATCATTCGTTATGTAACATGTTTCCAAGGACCTTCACCATCCCAGGCACCCTTCTTTGGATAGCCTCCATTTTGTCAATATTCCCATTAAAACGTAACACCCAGAATTAAACCTGATCCTCCACGGATGGTGTGATCCACTAAGAGTGGTATCTCTCTTTCTATGAACAGTCTACTTCTATCAATGTAGTAATCTTCTATTAAAGACTGAACTGGTGGTATGGCTTTTCTAAGCACCCTAGTTGCCATGTGAGCTCATGAGCCACTAAATCTTTATGCTGTACGTGATGATTACAAATTAAACTAGTTGTCTGCTCTAGACATTGACGCAAATTTAGAAAAAACTGGCCATGGCATGGAAGGTCACCCTAGGCTGTCCATATCCTCTCATGAATTCACCAGAGAATATTCACCAGCATGCTGGGGCCCATCCTGTTTATTCACGGGTGAGAACAAATGGTAACCATTAGACATTCCATACAGGCTTATAAATACAATTTAGAAAAGGTAAGGGGCAGGTAGGTGGCCCAGTGGTTAGAGCACCGGCCCTGAAGTCAGGAGAACCTGAGTTCAAAAGTGGCCTCAGACTAAAAAATTGACACTAGCTGTGTGACCCCGGGTAAGTCACTTAACTCCAATTGCCTAAAAACAAAAAATAAAGATAAGTAAAAAAAAGAAAAGGTAAAACTAATTTAACAGCATAAAAATGGAAATATATTTAAAATACCTTTAAAGAAGAAATAAGAAAGGGCTGATCATCTCATCAGTTGCATGTACGCATGGGAAATTGGGAAGCAGCCTGCTTGTGGCAAAGTAGGCTTTCCACTTGTCCCCAGGTTCGTCTTTACTTAAGGAAATGCTTCTCATTGTCAAACTAAACAAAAGTTTAAAGGCAGAGTGTAAGTGAAGTGAATTTTAGTGTGTCTAAGGAGGATTTGGTTATTCCTTTTTAGATAATAGTTCCAGGATCCTAGATATTATTTCCCACGAATTATGGTTGAAAACAACTTCTATCATCTATCTCACAGTAGAGATAAAGGGGTGACATAATGTTCGTGTGTGCTGTGCTGTCATGACGATATTGCTGGAGTTAAACTGTGAGCTTAATGTTGGAAATTTGCCTTCTTTGTATGCTGCTGTATAAAGCAAGTGGGCACTGGTCAGTAAGTGGGGAACCCGTTTTGGGGATTTGGGTAATGCAAAGAGGAATGCATGTACCTGCCTTGATCAGCCCCCATCAAGGCTTAGGGTTTCTTGAAGGAGTTGTACTCCTATTCTCGCCAGCCCCTGGGAGAAGTGTGATTAGGGAATGCTGTAGGAATTGGTGTTCCCATTATCAGCAACCAACCCTCTTTTGAGAAGACTAGACTAGAATAAAGTAAGCTTATTTAACCCCTCTGAAGCTGTCTTCCTTTCTGACCAGATCAAAAGTAAACCTGTGCAAGAACAACTGTTAGTGTTAGGAGCCATCCTGTATTCTCCTGCTCAACAAATGGTGTTACCTGTGTGTTTACCTGTGAAACACAGCATTAAAGGCAACTTGGGAGAAAGTTCTACCATTCAAATGTATGGGAAGTTTCCTTTTTTCCATTTTCTCCTTGGGAAATGACAAAAAAAGGTTAATTCGTTTCCACCAAAAGGCTCCTGTGTAATATGACAAACAAAATCATGTCAGGCAGAGGTATAATTGAATGTGAACTCTTATAGTATGTAGAGCCATATGGACAGAAAAATAGTGAGCTCTTGTAGGACTCTCCACAACATACTTGTGAAATGGTGAAGTGTCAAAAGGCACCTGCCTTCAGGGAGGGTACTTGCCATGGAAGAAGACTGGAAGAATGCTGTCCTTTGCTACAGGGAACTACATTAACGTGGAAATTAGGGTACACTGGGGAATCTTGCTTAGGGCACAACATTTCAGATGCACTCTGGGAACAGACGTTTTAAAGAAACCTGTTAAAAAGAATGCGTTGACTATACTTCTACAATGAGACATTCTAGCAATCATAATTATATATACATATGTGTGTGTGTACGTATATACAATTATGATTGTGTGTGAATTATGATTGTGTATGAATTACGTGTGTGTGTATATACACACATATATATACATACACATACACACACATATATATATAATATACATACACCTATATGTGTGGGGGAGGAGGGGTTCATATTGGTTTCCCTTTTGGATGGGTTTGACAGGTTGGGCATGAATTTGACATTTGAACCAATGGAAAAAGCAGAACAAAAAGGACTAACAAAGAGATAACACCTAAGATAAGCAAGGAGATACTAACAGTATCATTGCCCTTGATGAATTTAAGTCACTTGGCCCAAATGAACTATATCCTCAGGTATTTTAAAAAAAACAAACCAGGCAGACATGACTATGGAGCCTCTGTCAGAGATATTGAAAGGTCATGGAAAATGGGAGTGGTACCGCACAAGACTAGAGAAAATGTTATTCCAATTTTCAAAAGAGAAGAGAACAGAGTCTGCAAACTATAGTGTGATGAGCTTGACTTTGATTCTTGGGGAAATTCTAGAACAGATGATAAAAGAGATGGTTGGTGAACATCTAGAAGGAAAGGTGGTGATTACAAAGAGCCAGCATGACTTCATCAAGAATCGGTCATGCTAGACTAACTTTATTTCCTCTTTTGACAGAATTATTAAATAAGTAGATAAAGGGAATGCTATACAGTTTAGCTTGATTTTGGCAAAAAATTAATACTGTAAAATTTAATAAATAATAAATAAATACAATAGGTAAATAAAAATTTAATAAAATGTAGTACTTAATCTCATCCTTTCCTCATGAAAAAGATGAATAATAAAGACTTAGATGACAATACTATCAGAGTGATTCAGAACTGGTTACATGGCCAAACTCAGAGTAGTTTTTAATGGTTCAATGTCAATATGGCAGGAAGTATCCAGTGGAGTACTCCAGGAATCTGTCCTTTGCCCTGTGCTAACATTTTGATCAATGACTTAGATAAAGACATAAAATGGCATGCCCATCAAATGGGCAGATGACACAAAGCTGTGAGGAATAACTAACATACTAGATGACAAAGTCAAGAACCAAAAAGGTCTTGATATGCTTGAGTATTTTGGCTGAATCAGGTAAGATGAAGTTCAACAGGGATAAATGTCTAGTGTTGCACTTGGGTACAACATCAATTTCACAAGAATAAAACAGGGAGGTAGGATTAGAAAACCACTATTCTGAAAAAGTTCTGGAGTTTTAGTAGACTGTAAGATCAGTAAGTCATCGGTATGATGTAGCAGTCAAAAAAAAAAAAAAAAAGGAAGACAATATTGGGCTACATTAAGAGGCTTTTAGCTTCCAGGAACAGGGAGGTGATGACCCCACCATACTCTGCCCTCATCACACCTCATCTGGAGTATGTATCATGTTCATTTCTGGGCACCACAGTTTAAGAAAGACACTGATAAGCTGAAGAGTATCCAGAGGAAGACAATCAGGATGCTAAAGCCATTCAAATGGCATTCTGGAATAGGATGGTTTCAGGATATATCTTTTACATTCCATTTAAGTTTAAGACTGCCTCTGTGCCAGAAAGGTGTCCTTCCATTTTTTCATTTATAAAATGGGTATATTAAGACTGTAAACTATTTTTTAAAAAAATGAGTTCATGGTATATGAGGATTGTCTGAAGGAGAAACTGGGAGTGTTTAATCAGGGGATGGGGATGGGGAGGAATATGATAGCTATGTTCTGAGTAATTGAAAGATAGTCATATGGAGGAGAGATTAGATTTGTTTTGTTTTGCCCTAGAGGGCACAACCAGGAGCAATGGGTAGAAGATGCTAAGAGTCAAATATAGGTTTGATGTCAGGAAAAATTTCCTAAGAGTTAGTACTATCCAAAAGGGGAATGGGCTACCTGGAGAGGAGGTGGGTTTCCTCTCCTTGGAGGTCTTCAATCGGAGCCTGGATGACCATTTGCTACATTGGGAGTCCCTTTATGAATATGTTGGATTAAAAGGCTCCAGCTCTCAAATTCTGTAATTCTGCTCTGTTTTGCTTCACTGGCTTTCTTTGTTACCAAGGGAGGATTCAATGGCAGGAAACATACTGAGAAATTACTGTGGTATAAAAAAAAAACCCATCATAAATTTTAAAATACATACATATACATATATATATATATATATATCAGTAGTTTTACTTCTTTAATAAAAAAGGAACAGCATAAGTATAAAAATAATAGTTGCATTTTTAGAATGCTTTTAAGAAATCACTTCCCTCACAACCATCCTGTTATATGGGCAATAAAGGTATTATTAGCCCCATTTCACAGTTGAGAAAACATGATTAGAGGAGTTATAAGTGACTTGACTAAGGTCACATAGCAACTAAGTGGCAGAGTCAGGACTCCCATCTAGGTCTTCTAACTCCAAGTTCAAGGCTCTTTCCACTATAATAGAGGGAATGGAAGAAATCCTCCTGGGCAATTCTATCTCATGTATCCTTATATTAGAGCAGCAGTTATGTGTTTGATGACTTCAATATAAATAGTTACATACATGGTAAATACTGTCTCCAAAACAAAATCTGAGGCTAAACATACTCTGTTACAGACAGAAATGAAAGGAGCAGGGAGAGGACAGGTGTTTTGTGAGCTGATGCAGAGGTCACCATCAGCTTGGTTCCTGCCTAATGTTGAAACCAATCAATTTGGAAAAGGGTATAAACATTAATGAAATGTGCAAATAAGATTCAACTGGTGGTATTGCCTACATTAGGCACATCAAATAAAAGTGTATGAAGGTACTTCAGAGGTCAGGAAATTAAAGAAGAATTGATGTGAACAGAGGCAAACCAATGCATCTGAACCAAAAACATGAGCCATAGATATTAAGGGTGAGAGAAACATGGAAAATAGTTAAGTGAAGAGTTCCAAGTGGACAGCCAATTAGACAGGAGTTTACTTTGGGATTTAAAAGCCAAGAAAGGCCGTTAAAAGGCTGGCTACAGATGATCACAGCCTTCTGGAATAGGAATGTTTTAGTTCCTTTATCCCTTGGGTCTCCAGATACATCTTTTATACTCCATTTAAATTTAAGAGTCTCTCTGTACCAAAAATATGTTCCCCCATTTCCTCATTTGTAAAATGGGCACAATAAGAATGTAAACTATAAAACCAAATGTATAAAAATTTTCATGGTTAAATGTTACATTAATCAGACAAGAGACTGATGTTAAAATAAACAGATTCATAGAGATGCTAGTTTCTGGTATTCTTCCACCTCAAGAAAAAACTTAAAAAAAAAAAGTTCAGTGATGTAATACTAAAGGATTCTGTAGACAACCAAGAGATTAAAATAGTATTAATGAAATATGCTCGTTTAAAAAAATCAGTAATATTTCAATTCATCCTGTTTCCTGAGTACCTCTTGGCTCTAGCCAGGAGTAGCTGCGTGACCATGAGCAAGTCACTTAGCCTTGGACCTCAGCTTTCTGATCTACAAAACAGGGAAAAGGCTGGAAGCAGTGTTCTCAAAGTTTTCTTCCAGCTATAAACTCCTAGGATTTTATGACCAACATTATGTTAAACACTGTAGGAGGTATCCAAGGAGTATACACCATTGTCTTAATTTTTTAAAAATTTATTTAGGCCTTATACTTATTCAATACCATGGACATTCATTAATTACATACTACAGATACAAAAATTTTTAGATATCACAGTCCCTGCACTCAGGAAACGTAAGAAACAATGACGGGGATGGTTCCAGAGAAACCTGGAAAACTTGTATGCAGAGTGAAGTGAGCAGAACCAGAACAGTTTATATGATGATTAACAACATGGTAGAGACAAACAATTTTGAACATCTGTAGAACTGTGATCAGTGCAATCACTGCAATTCCAGAGGACCAAAGATGAAACATGCTACCCATCTCCTGATAGAGAAATGATGAACTCAGGATGTAGATTGGGCCAATTTTTTAGACTTGGCCAATACACAAATTTATGTTTGCTTGACTATACATATTTGTTACAATAGTTTCATTTTTTTTTCTTTTTTTGAAGGAGGAATAGGAAACTGATTTATTTATGAAAAGTGAAAAGAAATTTAATTTTATTAGGAGATATACCATTTATAAAGAAAAGTATAATAAAAAGTAAAGTCTGATGGGGCAAAAGAGAGATATAGACAAAATACTTCATGAAAATTTGAGAAGAAACAACTTCAGTTTGAGGGATCGAGTAGGGCTTCAAAGAGGAAGTAGCATAGGAGCAGCTAGGTGAACATTGGATAGAGCACTGGCCCTAGAGCCAGGAGGCCCTGAGTTTGAATCCAGCCTCAGAAACTTGCTACCTGTGTGACCCCGGGCATGTCACTTAACCCTGATTGCCTCAAAAAAAAAAAAGTGACTCCAAAGCTGTGACTGAAAGAATGGTATAAATAGGGGAGTTGGGAGTTTTGAGGACCAGCAGGCTGGAGGGAGAGGACAATGTCTGGGACATGTTGAGTTTGAGGTATCAATGCCTCCTCATTCTCAAAATCTCTCATTTCATCCTTCCGTCCTTGCTACCTATCATCCCATATCTCTCCTGCTTTGTGTGGTTAACCCCCTGGAGAAGGCCATCTACAATAGATGGTTCCACTTCCTCTCCTCTCACTTTCTTCTTAACTCCCTACAATCTGGTTTCTGACCTCGACGTTCAACCAAAACTGCTCTCTCCAAAGTTACCCCGGATTTCCTAATTTCCAAATCCAACGGCTCCTTCTCAATTCTCTTTTTGGAGCCCTCTGCAGCCTCCGACACTGTTGATCATCTTCTTTTCTTTTGAGACTCTCTTCTCTCTATAATTTCGGGATGCTGCTGTCTCTCCTGGTTGTCCTCCTTACCTGACAGCTTCTCAGTCTGCTTTGTTGGAACCTCATCCAGATCACATCAGCAAACTGTGACTGTCCTGCAGGGCTCTATCCTGGGTCTGCTCCTCTTTTCCCTCTATACTATTTGAGATCTCATTAGCTCCCACGGATTTAATTATCATTTCTATTCTGAAATCTCTCATCTAGCCCCAAATTCTCTGTTGACCTCCAGTCTTCCACCTATTAGACATCTTGAACTAGATGTCCTGGAGACATTTTAAACTTAACATATCCAAAACTGAACTTATCATCTTTTGCCCTAAACCCTCTCCTCTTCCTAAATCCATTTCTGCTGAGGGTACCACCATCCTCCCAGTCACCCCCCTAGGTGCCATTCTCTACTTCTCACCCTCACCCTCCATATCCAATCTGTTGCCAAGACCTGTTGATTTCACCTTTGTAACATCTTTTGAATATGCCCCCTTCTTTCCTCTGATACTGCCACCAACCTGATGCAGACCCTTATCTTCTAATGCCTGGACTATTGCAATAGCCTGCTGGTAGCTATGCCTGTCACAAGTCTCTCCCTATTCTAAATCCATCCTCCTCTCAGCTGCCAAAGTGAATTTTCTAAAGCTAAGGATCTGATCATCTCACTCTCCTACTCAGTAAACTCCAGTGGAGGTAATCCTATCACCTCCAGGGTCAAATAGAAAATCATTCATTCAGCATTTGA
The DNA here is from genome assembly GCF_900497805.2 of Vombatus ursinus. NCBI lineage: Eukaryota > Metazoa > Chordata > Mammalia > Diprotodontia > Vombatidae > Vombatus > Vombatus ursinus. The sequence goes on from NW_020954596.1 coordinate 59,097,700, forward strand.
AGTCCTTCATAATTTAACACTCCACTCCTTTCCAGTATTCTCAGAGCATACTATGCAACCCAGTGTCACTGACTTCCTTGCCTTTCTATGCACAAGACACTCTATATGCAGACTCTGGCCATTTTCACTGCCTGTCACCCATACTACCTCTTTCCTGCCTCTGGGTTTTTCTGCCTTCCTTCAAGTCTTCGCTAAAATGCCACCTGCTATAGGAAGACTTTTCTAATCTCTCTTAATTCTAATACTTTCAGTTGATTATTTCCTATTTATCTTGTATATAGTTTGTTTATACGTATCTGTTTGTGTGTCATGTCCCCCACTATATTGTTAGCTCCTTGAGATAACAGACTGTCTTTTGCCTCTCTTTTTATCCCCAGTGCTTAGCACAGTGCCTGATATAGTAGGTAGTAGGTAGCAAAGTCTAGTAGGTGGTTAGAAATGTGGAATAGATTGAAATTTCAATGAGGACCTTGTCTAGGACAGTGGTAGCAGTATATGTGGAGAGGAGAGAAGGGAAAAGGCATGAGAGACATGGGGCTAGAATCAAAAAGACTTGGAAACTGCTTAGATGTACGAGGTAAGAAATGATGATGAATCAAAAATGACTACAAGGTTTTGAGCCCAGCAGATGACTGAAAGAATGTTATAAATAGGGAAGCTGAAATTGAACTGAAAAAAAAAAGGCAACAAGGCAAAGCAACAAGCACTTATTAAGCACTTACTGTGTGCCAGGCACTGTGCTAAGCACTGGGAAGACAAATACAAGCAAAAAGACAGTCCCTTGCTCTAAAGCAGCTTAGATTCTAATAGGGAAAGACAACATAAAAGAGAACTGAAAAGTGGTAGGGGAGAAGGAAGGTATATGTCCCAGAACATGTTGGCAAGTCTAGAGACAGTCTGAAGCAGGGGTGTTGGAGTGTAGAGAATGAAACATGGCCAAACTTGGCCCATTCCCAAAATGAAGGCCTCCAAAAGGAACTCGCCAATGGGAGAAGGAAGACAGTGCAGAGAGGGGATGTTCCAGGGTGAGAAGACCCCAGGTGCTGAGGGAAGGTCCAGGGGCAGAGGCACCCAAGTCGTGGTAGTGAAGTCTGGAGGGGTCAGAAGCACAGTTGAGAGGGCAATCAGCAAACCTTGCCAACTGAACATGGGAGTCACCTGCATAGTGATGATATTTGAATCCACTGAATCAGATAAGGACAAGAGAGAAAATATAAAGAGAAAAGAGGGGAAGATATAGAGCTTTGGGAGGGGCATGCATGTTCAGGGAGTAGGGGAAACACAATAAACCAGTTCCAAGGGAGTATGAGACCTTCAGATAGGTATGAAGAAACCATGAGAAGTCATGAAGCCAAGAGAAGGGAGCATACAGGAAGTGCAGATAAGCAGCAATGCTGAAAACCAAAGAAACGTCCAGGAGGAGAGCAGTTTTCAGCAGAGTAAAAGGGTTGGAGATTTGTTGAACTAGAAGGCTTCTGAGGATCCTTCAATGCTGAGCATGAATGAAAGGTGAGGATGGTAAACTCAGATATTGGAGGTTCAAACAGGCCCAGTTCTCTCCATGAAGTGGCTTCAGACTGTATGGAGGAAAACCATCCAAGGTTCTAAATAGGACCTTGGAGAATATCAATCCTATAAATTCACTCTTGAGAAAGTTCTGAAAACTCATTAGAATGTGATCTCCTTAAAAACAGGCACCGTCTGTTTTTGCCTTTCTTCATAGCCTCAGTCCTTAGCGCAGCGCCTAGCACATGGTGACAGCTTAATAAATTCTCATTGACAGATTGACAAAACAGATGACATGGAAGATATAGGTTTCCAGGAACTAGCACACTAATCCAGTCTCACAGTCCAAGGTACAAGATCCACCCCAAACTCCTCCTGTTCATTCTTATCAGTCCTGCTCCCCCTCCATCCCACAGACAACCTAAGGCCTGGCCCTTTATATGGTATCCTTCAGGACACATTTTATTTTTCAACAAACCCCCTCTAGCTTCTAGCAGTCCCAACCACATTCCTTCTTTGTGCTTACTTGAACAGAACTCTCTGGTTCTCCCCTAAGGACACCACACCCTATGCAAACCTTTCCACTTGCAATAGATCCTTCAACTCTCTCCCACCTTCTCCTCCATACTCCTCTTTGCCTTTATTTACTGTTCTGTAATCTCGACCCCACTCCCATCTCAACTTCAGCCATCTCAAATGGCAAATTCTGATCCTTGGGAAATTCCCCATATTCAATTTCTCTGCCTGGGTTTATGAAAAATTAATAAAAATCACACAACTGAGCTGGTTTCACCCACTATAATTTCATGGCCCATAATCTCAGCTGAGCTCTTGTTGCTAGACAGTGTTTGCAATTCCTAGATCATGGCATCTCATGTCCCATCTCTGTGCCTTTTGCAATGACTGTCTGCCATGCCTGAAATAAATACTCTGCCTTCTCACTTCTGCCTCTTAGTTTATTTTACTTGCTTAAGATTCAGCTCAAATCCTACCTCCTCCCTTCTTGGCCACCCCAGCTGCCAGTGTCTTCCCATCTGAGATTACTTTCCATCTAGTCTTATTTGTATCTTGCATTACCTCATTGTTTACATGTTATCTCCTTCATTAAAACATAAGCTTGGGGGGGAGGGGCAACTAGGTGGCACAGTAGATAGACCTTTGGCCTTGGAGTCAGGAGGACCCGAGTTCAAGTCTGGCCTCACACACTTAACACTTACTAGCTGTGTTAAGTGTGACCCTGGCCAAGTCACTTAACCCTGATCACCTCACCAAAAAGCAAAATAAAACAAAAAAACCCCATAAGTTTTCTGAGAGTTAAGTGTGGTATTTTTGTCTCTTTGCATCCCTAGAACGGAGCCCAGTGCCTGGCACACAGTAAGCACTTGTATAGATCTGTTCTTATCTTATTCCCCACAGAGATTGGTCCAAACCTTTTCTTCTTTCCTCTTTCCACTCTTCCCACCCCCACATTTACATCAGATGCGATTTAGACACCTCCTTCCAGGTGGCCATCTAATGTGAGCTCCTTTAACTCTTCTCCTCATTTCCTAAAATCTCTGGGTCATGACCCTCCTGATCCTGCTTCCTTCCAGCCACAGCAGCTCTAAGCCACCCACCTACATCCTTGAGGGCTTCCTTCTGCCTCTTCCAGCAGTCAGTCATTGTCATTCTCTCTCTCTCTCTCTCTCTCTCTCAACATTTTAGGGATGATATTAGTAAATTGGAGAATGTCCCTTGGAAGTCAACCAGAAGGTCAAGGGACCTTGAGGTCCCACATATGGATTGGTTGAAAGAAAGGAGTTTGATCTGATCTCAGACACTTGATACTTACTAGCTATGTGACCCTGAGCAAGTCACTTAATCCCAATTGCCTCACACAAAAAAAAAAAAAAAAAAAAAAAGAAAAAAGAAAAGAAATGAGTTTGTTTAGCCTGGAGAAGATTAGACCTGCTTGGGGGAGGCAAAGAGTTGCTGGAGGGGTAATACATGATAGTTATCTTCAAATATTTTAAGGGTGATCATTTGGAGGGAAAGCTAGGTAGCACAGTAGATAAAGCACTGGCCCTGGAGTCAGGAGGACCGGAGTTCAAATCTGGCCTCAGACACTTGACACTTACTAGCTGTGTGACCCTGGGCAAGTCACTTAACCCCATTGCCTAGCTCCCCCACCCAAAAAAAAATATTATCATTTGGAGAAGGGATATACTTTTTTTTCCTTCAGTCCCGGAGGGTAAGAAAGCAAGACCAATGGATGAAAGTTGTTAAAAACAAACAAACAAACAAACAAACAAAAAACTACTCAGCAACAAACCTATGTTTGGGCTAGGGGTCAGAGAAATATTCCCTAAGTTGTCCAAAATGGAATGGGTGGTAGGTTCCCTTTGATTGGAAACCTTCAGAAAAAAGCTAGAAGTCATCCAGACCATCGTTTGGGACTTAGAAGAGATTCTTTTGGGGAGTGTATAGGTCAGACTACATGGGCTCTGAGATTCCTTCCAGTTCTGTGCTTCTGGAGGCAGGGAGCACAGCCAGCTCCTTTTAAGAGTTTAGTAGTGAAAGGGAAGAAAGATAGGCTGATAGCTTGAGCAGGTAGCAGGGATTATTGAAACAATTAGAAAACAACACAAGAGAGGCAGCTAGGTGACACAGAGGATAGCGCTCCAGCCTTGGAGTCAGGAGGACTGGAGTTCAAATCCAGCCTCTTGACATTTACTTGACTCTTGACATTTACCAGTTGTGTGACCCTGAGCAAGTCACTTAACCCCGATTGCCTTACCAAAAAAAAAAAAAGAAAAAGAAAAGAAAAGAAAAAGCAAACAAGACAATACAATTAAGTTCTAAGTGTAAGGTATGGGCAATAAGTGCCTTTAAGTGTCTGTGAAGGGCCAGTGCAGTCTAGAGTAATCAGATAAAGCTTACTACACATTACTGGGGCTGGCAGTCATTTACACTGCCTGTCTGGGGATATCAGTTCTGTCCTGGCATAAAAATGTGTCTGAGAAAACCAAGCAACTCCATTGTTTCTACAGCAATATTTCCTTTTAATGGTCCCCAAAAGATGAATGCTATGGAAAATTTCACAGAATCCCCTAAAGTGCTAGGGCACTTTAGGAGGGAACTTTAGAGATCAATCTTAGTTTAACCATCTCATTTTTACAGTTGAAGAAACTGAGGTCCAGGGATTTGCATAATAAATCTGCATAAACAGCCAGGGGCAGAACAGAGACTCAACTCTAGGCCTTCTGAGTCTTAACTCCAAGGCCAGCACTCTTTCCAATCATTAAACTTCCTAAGAATCCTGGGGGGAAATGGTATTCCATATTGTGCCCACAAAAGGGATGCGCGAGTGTCTTCTCTGAACAAGATGACTAGAACAATGACAGGCGTAGCAACGACATTTACAGAGCAGCTTGAAAACACTAGATGACTCACTGGTGACTTTATGTGTGTGGATCGCAGCACAAACATGTACTCACGGACCAACGAAGGCAGTCAGTCATGAGCAAGATATGTAAATCACCTCCAACAATTAGCCCTGAAATATTAGTGCCTGGCTCCTCTGCACGTGTTGATGCCTCGCACTGTACCATGAGGCTATTAAAGAAAATTCTTGTAGAGTTTTAAACATGGGTGCTGTGCTTTCATAGCTCTCTGATGAATATATCCCAAAAACAGGTGTTGCTGCAAAATGGTGGCAGAATTCAGGGCCACATGCTTAAGTCACAGCCAAGGGAGGCAACAAAAAGGCCTTGTAATGCCACCATACTCACAATTCAATCTAACAAGAGGGTTCAAAGCATCCACTATGTGGAAGGCAGTGGCATGAGAATAAGCCAATCAGTGGATTCTTTGGAGCAGGAATAAATCAGGGTTTCTCCAGGAAAGCGGGGAAGGAAAATAGAAAGACAAAAATTAAAAGGATTATAAGGAACATAGATTTAGAAATGGAAGGGTCCTCAGACGTCATCTGGTACACTAACCCCTCTCCCACTCTCCATCCTAGCTTATAGATGAGGCAACCGTGAACCAGAGGGGTTTAAGTAACTTGCTCAACCTCAGTCAGAATCAAGATTTGAACCCCCTCTGACTCCCAATCCAGCACTCAGTTGTACCACTCTGAATCAAGAAAATGAAATATGGAAAGAGGGATTTTTAAAAGGGGAGTAGTAAATGTCCGAGGCTCAGAGACCATTTTCTCTATTTCAGATTTTTATACTTAATCAGCTTTGTAAGCCTAATTCTAAATGCTTATTGTAGTCGGGCTTCCATAGTCAGATGCTACCACATATGTTAAAACCCGTAAGCTGTCTCCATTTTTTTCTCCCCAGTGTTCTTAAAATGACCTCGATGTTTCCATGGCATTGGTCAGATGACATGGAATTTGTCACCAGCATTAAAGCAGGCTATGTAATGCCAGGACATAAATAGCTCTTCTACTTAATGACTTCCACAAAGTACACAAATACCATAGAATTGAGCTGGCTACATTTTAGAAATGTCACTTTAGATTAAGACCTGCTGGCACTTGTCCTCTTGGGCATCTTCAAGCTCTTCCTCTTTCCTGGGTTATACCCATCTACCTACAATCATGCCCAAGTTTCCTCATTCCTAAAAAAAAAAAAAAAGAAACAACCTTCCCATGGCCCTCCTACCATATTTTCCTCCTCTCAGTCACAGATAGACTTCTTTGATGAAGTACCTACCTCCACTTCCTCACCCCTGACCACCCACTTGCGATCCAGCTTCCAATCCCACCAGGCTACTGAAACTGCCTTCTTAAAAATTACCAGTGATCTAAACCCTAAGTCCGATGACTTTTTTTCTTCCTTTCAGTCCTTATCTTCCTTGGAGATAGCTAAATGGCACAGTGGATAGAAAGCCAGGAAGACTTGCTTTGTGAATTCAAATCTGGCTTCTGATATTTACTAACTGTCTGACCCTGAGCAAATCACGTAACCCTTTTTGTCTCAGTTTTCTCATCTGTAAAATGAGCTGGAGAAGGAAATGGCAAACTACTCTGGTATCTTTGCCAAGAAAACCCCAAATGGGGTTACAAAGAGTTGGGCACAACTGAGAAACTCAACAACAACAACATCCTTGACCTCTCTCCAAAACTCAACCCTGTTGACTATCCTTCCATCTTTGGATATATCCTTCAACACCTTGACTGGAGAGGATGCAGGGTACCATGGCACTGCTGAGCTTGTAGTCAGAGGACCTCAGTGGGAATCTTGACTCTACAGCTAAAACTTGTGGGACTTTCAGTAAGTGACTTAACCTCTTTAAGCCTGAGCCTCTCATCTAAGTGAGGAGGTTGGACTTATTGGCCTCCATACTCCTGTTCAAACTCTAAATCTAGGATCTTGGGATCCTCTGCTACCTCAACGTGGGCAGATCCTCCCCAAGACTCTTTCTTCCCAACCTCTTCTTTCCTTCTCTCTCTCCCTAGGCAAACTCATTCATAACCGCAGCTTAAAGACCATCTCTGCAGAGATAACTCCCACATAACTATATCCAGCCATGATTTTTCTTCCAAGCTCCCAGATCGCCATCTCCAACTGCTTTTACCTGAATATCCCAGAGACAACAACTGAAACTCAGTGTGTCCCAAACTGTCTTCTTTCAGTAGGCATTATTTGATTCATTGTATTTATGATCCCAGTGTTTGAAATACAGTAGGTCTTTAATAAATACTTGTTGATTGATTATAGGCTTAGGGCAGCACCAAAATTTGAACATAGGCCCCCTGTTTTCCTTCTTTATCTTTTTTTTTTTTTTTGCCAAATGATCCTAAGATTCCAAAAATTTATTCCTCTTTCTTATTTCATTATGTGACATTACAGAATTTCAGAGTTGGAAGTGACTTCAGTGGCCAGCTAACCCAATACATATCTAAAAAAGAATCCCACAATGTACCTAACAAATGGCCACTTAGTCTCCCATTGAAGGCCCACCACGAGACAGAACCTACGAAGTGGCCCACTCTACTTCCCGAGAGCTCTTAGGAAGCTTCTATCAAGTCCAAAATGTGTTGCTTTGCCCCTTCTACCTATTACTATTGGCTCTACCCTTGGGGTTAAACAAACCACATCTAATCCCTTTTTCACAGTTGTAGCTTTTTAAATTTTTATTTTTTAGTACTTGAAGACAGGCTAAACATTTACAGAGAGATTACATTCCTCTACCAGCTAGTTTACTACTATGAAATGACCTGTATTTTCCTTCCTCCATGCCTTTGTTTACACCAACTCCCATTCCTGTGCCACCCCTCCCAACCTATTTAATTTGTAACTGTACTTTCCTCTTATTTGCCCAAACACCAAAGACATTTAATTCCACCCCTTAACTCCTGCCAGACCCCCCACAAGGCACTTTGCTTCTAACTTTCCTTTGAATTTATTTCATTATTTTGTAATCTAGCTCTTGTCTATGTGTCTACATGTCATATTCCACCCATCTCCAGCACTAAATTACAAATTAGAAAAGGGGAAAGACTGTATCTTACCATCACTCTTTACCTCCCTTAGAACCCAGCAGTATTCTGGATACAGCAGGCTTTTGTTTGAATTAAACTAATTCAATTTCAAAATTCAACTAATCTTACAGAATAGCTTTCCCCTTTACTAATCATTTCTTCCACATCCTCTTTCCACAAGGTAAAGAAATGTTTTCTCTGTTTCCCATAAGATCCAATTGAAGCAGATGTGACATCAAGTGACCAGGCAGACAATTGATCTTAGACTCTAGGAATGAACTCTTGCTCAGTCATAGCAAAGAACTGAGACTACATGCTGATTTACACATGACTGGCTATTCAACCAGCAGATAGATACAGTATCCCAAAACTACAACTCAAACAGGGTATTCATTGTTACTAGTTTCCTGCCCACCGCAAAGTCTTCTAGGCCATTAAGAAAATCTGCCAAGAGATTCCATCGCTAGGCATACACCCCCAAAAGATCAATGATTTAAAAAAAAAAAAGCTGCCCTATAGACTGAAATATTTATAACAGCACTTTTTGTGGTACCAAAGAATTGTAAACAAAGTAAACACACATTAGATAGGAATGGCTTAGATGAAGTGTGGTACTTGATTGTAATGAAATATTACTGAGCTATAAAGAGCAATGAACAGGGGGCAGCTAGGTGGCACCATGGATAGAGCACCAGCCCTGGAGTCAGGAGGACCTGAGTTCAAATGTGACCTCAGACACTTGACACTTAGTAGCTGTGTGACACTAGGCAAGTCACTTAAAACCCCATTGCCTAGCCAAGAAAAAAAAAAGAGCAATGAACAGAAAAGCATGGAAAGAACTTGCATAATTTCATATAAGTCTTTCTGAACTTTTCTGTAAAATCAGAAAAACAGAACACAAAATGACTATAATAAGTGAAAAAACACAACAACATAATTGAAACTGAATCTGGGGTAATTAGAAAGACAGTTGGACCCAAAGAAGAGATATGAGGAGATACTTCCTCTAGTCCTTTGTAGAAGAGAGTGGTCCATAGCTATGAAACTTTGTGTATAACACCAGACTTTTCCAATGTGTTGAATCAGTTTGCTGGATTTTCCCTCCTTCTTCCTCTTTTAATTTTTTGTTATAGGGGATGGTTCTCTCACAGTGATACAGGTGAAAATATAATTGATATAAAAAAGAAATCAATAAAATCTACTTTTAAAGAAAAAAATTTACTTAATGTATTCAAAAGTCACTGGTCCTTGGCCTACTAGCAGGTTCTAGAATTGTAATGTCACTTTTTAAAACCTTATTATTCTTGGGGGGTTTTTTTTGCCTTCATTTTTTTTAGAAACATGTCTAATATGGAAATGTTTCATACAACTACTCATGTATAACCAATATCGAACTGCTTGCCTTCTCAACGAGTGGGAAGGGGAAAGAGAGAAGGAGAGAATTTGGAACTCAAATTTTTCAAAAATGTTAAAATCTTTGTTTCCATGTAATTGAGAAAATAAAATAAAAATTAAATGCAGAATAATTGTAATGTCTAAGCTATAAATTATTCTAGGCAGGGTTACTGACTAAGGTGACAAATCAAATATAAGTGTTTCCTTTAAAGAAAATGGGTAGATAAATCGTTGTTTCTGAAATGTTAACATTTTAGTAAATAAAACATTGCCCCAACATACTAAACCTGAAAAACTCACTAGGCTTGAGAGTTTATAACCTGCCTATCTAGGTTTGTAAATACAAAAGTCTATTCTTATAGCACATCAGCATATCATTTTGTCTAATTTTTTTTTTAATAAATGAGGAAATAGATGGATAGGGAGATAAAAGTATTCTCCTAGAGTTGCTCAGCAAATAGGTAGCAAAGTTGGGATTAGAATTCACAGTCCTAAAATCACTAGGCCATTACTCAGCCACTTTGGGTTATGACTTTTAAACTGGGGCAGGCAGGCCTATGGCCCTGTCCTCCAGGATGACATGGGGCCTGCACAGCTGCAGGAGGGGCTCACGTTTCTGAACCTACTCTTCTGCTCTTTGCTTCTTGACCACATATCGGTCCTGAGAGACTATGAGAATCAATTCTCTGACCAACAAATCACCTGTGCTCTAGCCATATTCTGTGTGTCTTGCCTCTTCTCTAGAGCCCTAGCTGACTGGCATCTCCCCACCTGTGATCTCAAAGGTAAGAAACTAATTAGGCCTGAATGGGACCCTATAAAACATTTGGAGCTGTCCAGAGGCCACGACTCAAGAATCCTAGTCAGAATTTAGTATAGCCATGAGTCAAGTCTTGGGAAAAATCTCTGACGAGGTCATTCTCTTGTCATAGCTTGAAGACCACTATGGCCAACACTCCCCAGTGACTTCTCTGGGCAGGCCCCTTCTCTGTACTTTCCTACTCTCATTTTGGAGTTAAAAGTCCAAGACTCCCTAGTACTCATTTCTTTTTTTCCTCACCTTCCCTTTTGTATTCCTTTGGGTGACTCATGTTAAGCCACATAGTTCTTCTGGGCCAAATAAGAGGACAGATTGCTTTAAGCATTAGCTAGCCACCCAATTTCTCTGAAAATCCTCTTCTGTCCAAGCAAGGGACCTTAAGAAAAGCCACAGTGGAGACATACTCAACTCATATCATGGTACTTCACACAATTAGTGAGCTCTGGCAAATGGCCTCCATCTTTGTGACCCTGACACCTACCGTCTGAAGCTGAAACAGAATGAGCTTCTTCATTGTGGAAGAAGATACCTTAATCTGACTTATAGCACAAAGGGCTGGATTTGGGGTCAGGGTTCCTTAACTTCTCTGGCCTGGAGTTTTCTCGTTCAGAAGATAAGGGAGTTGAATTAGATGACATCAAAGATTTCTTCCAACTATAGATCTATAACCTGGAAAGAGCATGGCTGATCACATTTACCTTCCCTGACCCCCCACACTGAAAGTGTTCTCCAATCCTCACATTTCCTTGGAATAATAATACTTCATCTGAATTTCTTCTTTCCAATACCTTCAGTCTGTACACATGTTGTTTTTCCACTCTCAGGAGATGGAAGCTCCCAGTGAGGCAGGGAAGGAGCCTTTCTCATTTTTGTAGATATACCAAGCCCTTGGCAGGAGATCTTCTTGGTACTAATATCCTTAACCAGGTAGGTAGTTAGAAACTTTTGAATTGTACTGAATCTGATAGTAACATCAACTGTTGCCACCATCACTTTATTCCAGACAACAAGAGAGCATTTGCCCAGTGGTTTGTGGGACACCTTGCCTTTGCTGCTCTCTAGGATAGGTCAAAGGAGAAGGGGGGAAATAGCAGGTGGGACAGAGCAGACAGGGCACAGCAGTTCCTTCCTTCTGCTGGAGACTGAGAGGCAGTCAGCCCAGACTGCTTTATGGAGGAAATTTTAAAAAAGCCTTGCTTCTGCTTCACTCCTTTCTTTTGTTAGGTCTTGTGGGGATTAGCAATGATGAATTTAATAACTTACAATTTATAACAACAATTACTATCATGATTATTAAAATCAGTGTTACCAGATTTTAATTAGATAGAGCTCCTCAAGATAGCTCAGAAAACTTTAAATAAAGTTTGACTCTTTAAATGGCCATCTCTTAGCAAAGTTTGCATTTACTGAAAAATAGCGCAGAATTACCCCAGTAAGCCACTGAACCATGACCTTTGGCTACATTCTAGAATAGTTTGACCCTGAATCCCAATTTCTGAACACCGACTTTCTTCCCCCATCCCCACTTCTCTCTGTCTCTTCTCTCCCTCTCCCTGTACCTCTTTGTGACCTTCAGTAGATTACTGCATATATCTAGGCCTTAATTTCCTCATCTGTAAAATAAGGGGGTTAGAGTAGATGACCTGAAAAGTTTCACTCTAAATCTATGATTCTATTGTTTGTTCCCTTTTTTTACTTCTCTCTCCCTACTCACAACTTCATCCCCTCAACATTTGTTAGCATATAGAGTTGTCCCCTTTAACATTGAGAGAGTCGGGGTGGGGGGGGTGAAGAAATGAAATTATTTGACTAAGGTTCAAATACAGTGCTTAAAAAAGAGGTGAAATATTGAGCAAGAAACTACTGAACCACAGTGAACTGGAGGAAGGTAATCCCCATTCAAGAGAAGTTTCGTGATTTTTCCTGTACATTTGCCTTGGGTAGATACTGGATATAGAATATTGTGTTGTGCCAGTTCCAATAAAGCAAAGGCAGTAGCCACCGGCCAAGCACATGAGCTCAGATAAAAAGGACAGAAAGGTCGGAGAGGAGAACAATAGTGGTCTCAAAGGAGTAAGAGGAATTGGCAGCCACAGCAGGACTAGTTTGGCTCGGTGAGAGGCTACTCTGTCCGACACAAACTTCCCCAGATTGTTTCCATTTCTACTTTTGGAGAATGAATGTGCACTTTGACTTTTGGGGTGGATGAATATCAGCGTAATTACTAACAGATCACTTCCTTGAAAACTTTTTTTTTTTTTGCTACTTAAGTCTCAGCAAAACAGCTGATGTAGGAGTTTGGCACGTTGCACCTTACAATTCTGTTTCTTTGCATGGGTTTCCCACAGCCAGGCCCTGACCCCCCAGTATTATGTGTGGCTTGCACACCACAGATTCTTCTCTCCCCACCCCCTCCATCTAAATGCCACCAGTGTAAGTTGGCACACTGAGAGTGAGGCTGCAGGGCATACTAGCTGTGAGATCTTTATTAAGGAAACAAAAAATGGGTCCTAGAGCTAAAGTTACTTTTAGAAGGAAAAAAAAAAAAGTAAGGTCCTGGCAGAACAATCTACTAAACAGTTTATTTACTGTTAAAAGCAAGGGGGGTGAGGGGAAATAACATACACAGGGAGAACAAAAAGCAAAACTTTTGTATCCCATTCATGAAGCTCAGAAAGGATAACCCATGTTACCTGAGCTAAAGGTTTAATAAACAAATGGCGAAATATAAAGTATTCTAATTCAGATCAGTCTCTCTGTAAAAACATATTGTACAATTGAGGACAAAGATCAAATATTTGCTTTCTTAAAAAAAAAAGGTTAGGGGGTCAGGAACATTGGGGGGTGTGTGGGTTGGAGGAGACATAAGGAAGAACAACTAATTTACTGTCTAAGGAAGTATTCAGTAAAAGAAAAAACCCAATTTCTTACAATTGTAAGTAGAAATGAACTGTGATAAAAGCAAAAAATTAAAGCAATCTGAACAGTTTCCAAGAGGGGGCTTTTGTCCCCTCCTCACAACTGAAATTACCATTAGAAAAGTTTCCCCTCCCCCACCCTGAAATTAGCATTATGAACATCTTCCCCCCCATTGAAATTAACACTACAGATTAAAGAAAGCTTACAACTCCAAATCAAATTTCAAATTTCAAACACTTCTTCCTCTCACCTTTGCAATTTGGGGTTTTTTTTTGGGGGGGGGAAATCAATATCCCAGAAAGAAAGAGGCCGAATTAATGATTTCAAAATTTAAAAAGGCAGCATTAGCCATGTGGCTTGAGAGAGTTTTACTGTGTAACCAGAAGAACCATTAGGCTTCCAACTTCTCTCCCAGAAGGAGCTCCCCTCTCTAGAGAAAAGAGTAAAGTTGTACTCACTCGGCCAGTTCCTTTCCTGTTTCCTGTTCGGAACAATGTGACCAGTGGTCTAAATATCCAGAGAGAAAATGGGCGTTTCAACTCACCTTTCCAGGTGTTAAGGTTTTTGAAGCCGGCAACAGTCTAGCAGTGCATATACATCCCCAGCACGTAAGTCAATCAAACTCCGTCGGGTCCGTCCTGACACCACATTTGCCTTCCTTCTGCAGGTGTCTGTGGGGAAGAAGAATGAATGGTATTGGTTGGCCTGGAGCAGGAAATGTGTGACATCACACAGAACCCTGAAAAGATAATCTTCGTGGCTTCGACCTTAGTGAGTGAGCCAGTCAGTAAATTCCTCCCTACCTGTCATTTACCTGAATACCTGCAGCCAGGTGCAAATTATTCAGTTAGAGTCATTTGCAGTGAGGTATTTACTTTCTTTTTTAAGTCACAGCCCAACTTGCCCGCCCTGGGTAGCTAGTTGTTTTTCACGATACAGATCCCTAACTGCTAAAGAGTTAACAAAGAAGTTTAAACACCAAAATGCGATAATAATTTACTTGATTTAAACAAGGAACACGTGAAAAGTCGGTCGGGTAGAAACTGTAGTACAGTAGAAAGCAGGCTGAACAGGGAGTTAAAGGACCCGGGTTCGAATCCCAAATCTACTCACTACCTTTGTGATCTTGGTGAGTCACTTAACCTCTGGGCCTTCTGGGACTAGTTCCTCTTCTGTAAAATAAGGGGACCGGATGGACCGAAAGGCTTCTTAGGTCCTTTCTTTCTCTACTTCTAGGATCTCATGAAATTCATTAACTTTTTTTAAATGAATATCATTTGCTCTTTTCATGAGAAATCTGTCTCCGATAAAATAATAAAAAGTTAAAAAAAAACCTACTTTGTATTTGATTGTATAAGCTTTATAACCAATTTATCTGTGCACGGGTAGTTTCCTCCACTAGAATATAAGGTCCTTGAGGGCAAGGATTTTTTCATTTTTTGTTTCATTATCCTACATGCAGTGCCCAGCCCATTGTAGACATTTAAGTGCCCCTTAAATGACTTAATTTTGTTGGACCTCATTCATTCTTCACTCAGAAAGTTAGAGCTGAAAAGAACTTTAAGAAATCCTTTACTCCTCCCTCCTTGGTTTCAGGGAAGGGAACTGAGGCTCTGAGGATTAAAAAGAGCTTACCTAAGGAAACATTGACAGAATCAGGATTCAAACCCAGGTCTTCTGATTCAAAATCCAATTTTTTGTTTTGTTTTGGGGGGAGGGTGACCCTACACCATACTCTTAAGCAGGAGAATTGACTGCTATTTTCCAATGAAATGTTCAAACTTTTAAAATGCATTTTTGTGCTCCAATTACAGAGTTAGACATTTGTAACAGTAGTCATGCCCATGACAGCTTGCTCAGCTGGCACGGGGCAGTTACAGTTCTTTGTAGGTCTGCAATTACAAGTAATTTAAATGATTCAGATTAGAATGCTATTAATAAGGCGACTTTGCCTGCTAGTTAGAGACAGGAAGGAGGAGTCAGAAGTTGTTATTTCTATTCCTAGCTTATTGTATGACCCTGGGCTGTATGCCATTTCAGCCTTTTTTTCCACCAGGAAAAATAAGGGCAATGCTACTTACCTCATAACAAAATGAGTTATTATGGGAATATTAAAGAGCAAATGTGAGTGAGTGTGGTAAACAAGCATTTATTCATTCATTCATAATTGAATTTCAATGTTTTATATTTTTGTGGCCTCTTTCCAGGATCCTTGAACAATTTAGACTATGCACTGGAATGTACCACCTGGGGAAAATGTGAACTCTCCTGCCCTGGAGGCATTGAAAAATAGGACAGCCAGTCATCTTCTCTCAAGAACGGCCTAGATAATTTTAGGGGGTTCCTTGCAACACAGTGGCTCTAAAAATTGCTTTCCCCCCCTTGGGGATAAAGGTGCTAGAATTCTCGGGTACTTCTTCCTTCCTTTGTACCTCCCCTTATGCAAATGCTCATTTTAAAAGGTGTCAATTTCTTTCTTTCTTTTTTTTAACTGGATGGATGATTTCATCAGCGTTGGGAGCTTCCCAATGAAGGACTGCCTGTACCTATGCAGATGGGCCCCTTCTCTGTAACTATATGACAGTTGCCGGGAGCACAGAGAGGATCTTACCCAGGGTCACACAGCCCTCTTTGCCATGGAGGCCAAATCTTTACCTACTTCAGCTGCCTTTCAAGAGGCTAGACTTTGGGTGTCAATACTATAACCAATTCAATTAAACAAATAGATTAAGTACCTGCCATAATAGAAAGGGTATCCATCAAACTTGGTATCTAAAAGCCTGTTTTTGAGACTCTAGTTCTAACGCTTATTAGTTTGTGACTTATTAGTGACTTACTTAAACTGAGCCTCAATTCCTTTACCTGTAAAACTGGAACGAGGATACATATACCACCTGCCTCACAAAGTTGTGAAGAAAGCCTTCTGTAAAACATGAAGTGCTATTCAAATGTGAGTAGCAATTAGTAGACATTACCTAATTTTATTTTTATACCAACTCTGTGGGTTAAATGGGGTAGGTATTGTCTTCTTTTCATCTCAGACCCTCATATTGCCCTTACACAGTAGGGAAGGCATTATGGCTTTGCTAGAGTGTCAAAGTACCCTGGATTTTTAAACCTGAATAAGTCTTAACCTCTTTGAACTTCAATTTATTATTGTTATTAACAGTAATATAAAATAATAACTACCATTTATATAGCACTTAAGATACCTCACTTCATCCTCACAACAACTCTGGCAGGTAGGTGCTATTATCACCTCCATTTAATAGATGAGGAAATGAAGGCAGACAGAGGTGAAATAACTTGCTCAGAGTCACTCAGCTAGAAAGTGTCTGAAGCAGGATTTGAACTCAGCCCTTCTTGACGGGGCCAGCACTCTATACACTATACTACCTAGCTGCCCCATCTCTAATACGGGGATAATAATAGAAACAGGATGGGGGATTGAAAGGACAGCTAGGTGGTGCAGTGGATAGAGCACCAGGCCTGGAGTCAGGAAGACTCATCTTCCTAGGAGATTAACAGAGGACCTCTTAAGGTCCTTTGCTGTGTCTTTGATCCAATACGCAAGGTACAGTCCTCCATATCAGAGAGAGATCTAAGAGGATTTTTAAAAACCTTTCTTCATTGTACCTTAAACTTTGCCACCTTAAAACTGAAATACAATCTAGCTTGGGATCAGTGACCACAGCCACTCATCCTGTATGACTGTGGGGGGTGGGATAGTTCTGGTTTAGGGCACTGGGACAAATCCAAGCTCTTTAAATGCCTTGGGATATTCCTTTATTGTTTGTTTGTTTGTTTATTAGTACCTGTGATTTTATCAGGGCAAGGAACTCCCCCCCCCCCAGCAGAGTGGATATTAACTTTCTATGAGAAGGATAAAAGCCGGAGCCCAGACTGACCTAACCTACAAACTCTTTCAGCAAAGTTAGAAACTTAAGAAGATTCACAAACGAAGATTGAGCGATTTTGCCACCAACAAACATTTATTTTCTCTTTCTTAATTTCTGCCTTTTGAAAACTGCCATGGATAGTGGGGGTGGGGTGGAGGTGGGAAAGACATAAAAAAGAAAAACAACAACAACAACAAAAAGAAAACAACAACAAAAATTCCTCTAAAAGAAAGGAGAAAGTACTAGGTTGTAAATGTGGTTTAAAAGTTGAGTACACTCTTTTGCAACAATAAGGCTGAACACAAATGCTCATTATGAAAACAAATGCACTTCTTTTGCTACTGGAAGGGTGTTCCCTTTGGGAGGGGTGAAGAACTTGTCTGCCCACTTGTGTTAGGCGCTGGTATCTGCTTCAGACCCTGCCCTCCTAGAAATGACAATGTAACAAGTGAATTTGACTATACACATGTAGGAGGTTGATCAAGCGAGCCTGGTCAACTTGATATGGTTACCTGAGAAAAGAGCTATCGATGCATACATTTCCCCATGGAGAGTGTGTACATGCTCATTAGCACCTCAGTGAGAGCCCTTCTGTGCCTAGGTATTTGTGGGACCATTCTGAACTATCCATACCTCATCGGGATGATTGAGTCTCAGATCTGCTGGAAGGAATTTGAACGCTTCAAACTATTATGGATAGAGCTAGCTCAAACAGGACTCTAGAAAGCTGGTTTTTAAATTTTTTACATATCAGAAATTAACAAATGCTACAAATCAGGGCTTGATTTTATCATCTTGTTGGTTGTCTAGAATAATACTGTGATGGAGGAAGTGTGAATAACTCAAATTAAACTTAAAAGCATGTCATGCATACATTTTTTTCCCTCGGAGATCTGTTTATTAAATCTTTAGCAGCATATCACTGGAGCCAATCCCTTTGTACTGGGTCTATGAAAACAAATTAGAGGGGTAGCTAGGTGGCGCAGTGGATAGAGAATGGGCTCTGGTCTCAGGAGGACCAGAGTTCAAATGAGGCCTCAGACACAAAACATTCACTAGCTGTGTGACCCTGGGCAAGTCACTTAATCCCATTGTCTAGCCAAAAAACAAAACAAAAAAATTAGAGCCAGTGAGAGAACTATAGCAGAACTATGAGCCAATCTAGGTGTGGATGTTGGGGGTGGAGGTGGAGGAGAATCAATGTCTCTAGATATACCTCCCTTGCAACACACACAGCCTGAAGTTATTAATGGCAAAAGTAGAAAATCAGTGGTAGGAGCCCACTACTCCATTGCAAGACAAAATTGTACAAGATAAGTGCAGTAGAGAATTGTTTTAAAACAAACTGCTACATGAGATCCCAGAAGAAACTTATTATTGATGAGGTTGGGGAGTGAGGGGTCACAAAAGGCTTCACTGAGGAAATGGAATGTAAATTGGGTTTTTTAAAAGAGTATGTAGGACCTAGGAGGCAAAGAGAGGACGGGGGACTTATTCTAGTATGACATTACTGACAGTATTACGTTAGAAGACTACCAATTTCCATAAGAGGAAATTCACAAAAGCATAATAATTGTAATTATTGTAATAAGCATAATTATTATAATAAGCAACTTTGAATGTTTCCCCTCTGGCTTAATTTGTCCCTCACCCTGTCCTATCACATTTTTTAAAAGAGGGAATATGAGGGCTTTGTCCCAGAAAACCTTGTCCAAGTGACTAGGTATCTTCACTTAACCTCTATATGCTTCAGGCTACTTCCTAGAGTTTATCTAGTCATAGAAGGCTCACAAGGTCTGAAAGACTTCCCTGTTTCCCACCCCGCCCCGCCCCCAGCCCCCCACCCCCAACCCCCCCATCCCTTCACTAAGACGAAAATCACAGGTTTTTCATATTCTTGTGTTTATATGTTGATTTAAGATTTTCAAAGCATTTTACAAACATCTGTCTCTTTTGATGCTCACACGAGGAAGGGAGATTGAACCTCAAGGGATTTGCCCAGGTTCACAAAACTATGGTTGGAGCTGGGATTCAGATTTAGGTCTCTCTGGAGTCAAGTCCGACATTTATTTCTACGATAATACAGTTGACAGATCAGTTCTCCGAATCTCAGTATCCTCATAAAGGGTTAGATTATGTAAAATGAAAGGTACAGTTGTAACTGGCTCACAAGACCATGTTGTTAAACTTTCAGGATCAGCATTTATACCTCAGAAACCATTACAAATCAGGGCTTGATTCATTGTACTTTGATGACTAGACTCAAGAAGGTGATAGAGAAAATGTTAATAATGCAAATTAAACTTAAGAGCCAGGTGGGTACATCCCCATGCAAACCCCAACAAAAGCTGGTTGTTAAACATTTACCAGCACACCCCTAGCAGATAATCTCAAGGTTCCTTTTTAGCTTTATTATTCTATGGTTGTGATTTCATTAGATTAAAAGGCTTTTACATGGCACATAGTAGGAGCATTGCTTGTCACATAGTAGGTATTTAACACATACTTGTTAATGATTTGCATGGAGATAGAAAAAGATTAAAAAAATTGAAGAATATTTGTGCTGGATTTCCTCTTTGCCTAATGTGCAAATAAACCAACCAACAAGCATTTATTAAAAATTTACTATGTGATGGACCTTTGTTAAGCACTGGGGACACAAAGCAAAAGCAAAAACAGTACCTACCCTCAAGGAGTTTACATTCTAGAAAAAATATATAAAAGAAAAAATATATAAATCAGAACATGTAAAAGAAATACATAGTGAATGAGGTGGTGGCACTAGAAGCTGGGGGTTCCAGAAAAAGCGATCTGGGTGAAATAGCACTTAAGCATATTCTTAAAGGATGTCAGGGATTCGAAGAGTGGAAAATTGGGAGGGAAATCATTTGTTTTAAAAGATTGGAAAGGTAGGAAGGGACCAAGGTTGTGAAGAGATTTAAATACCAAAGGACTTTATAAATGATCCTGGAGGTCCTCAGGAGCCATTGGAGTTTATTGTGGATAAGGACATGAATGGTCTGACTTGTACTTCAGGAAATGACCATTATAGCTGATCGGTAGATAGGTTGGAGTGGAGAGAGACTTGAAGCAAGGAGACCAATTAGAAGGCCACTGGTAGTCCAGGTGAGAAGTGTTAAGGCTTTAAACTAGGGTGGTGGCTATGTGTATGTGTGGAGAGAAAAGTTACAAGTTAAGGATTAAGGTAGATAGGTGGGCTCGCACAGTTGATAGAGTGCCCAGCCTAGAGTCAGAAAGACTTGTCTTCTTAAATTCAAATCCTGCCTTTGACATTTAATGGTTGTGTAACCCTGGGCAAGTTTGCTTCAGTTTCCTCATCTGTGAAATGAGCTGGAGAAGGAAATGGCAAACCAGTATCTTTGCCAAGAAAACCCCAAATGGGATCATGAAGAGTCTGACAAGATTAAGCAATTGTTACTGATTAGATATAGATATTCATGCCTGGAATTCTCTCCCTCTTTACATCTGCCTCCTGAAACCCCTAGCTTCCTTTCAAGGTTCAGCTCAAGTACCATGAAAAGGAAGATGGTTTTAGAGTCAGAGCACCTGGGTTCAAAACCTGGGTCTACCACTAGCTGCTTGTATGATCCTGGACAACTTCTCTGGGTCTTGATTTCCTCATCTATGAAATGAAGTGATTGGACAAGGGGACCTCCAAGGCCACTCACAGTCTAAATTGATGATTCTTTGATCTCATAACATAAAGAAGTATGGATGAGCAAATCAAGTGAATAGAGTTTTCTGTGAATAAAGACAATAAGTAAAAAATAGTGAGGTCCAGGTGGAAATGCCTCCCTCCTTCCCAACCCAAACCCTGGCCTCTAGCCAGCTTGATTTACTTAACTGTCTACCACACTGCAGCCATTTCCACGCGCAAGATAAGAAAGCGAAATTTAGCCCTTACTGACAGGGAGGAAATGCCAGGCTCTAGTCCAGCCTCTTCCTTTTTCAGGGTCTATAGATCTTACTGTTTGTATCTTTCGTTAGGCTTAGAGAAAAAGGCAAGGACATTGGAATGACCTGCCAAAAGAAAACAAAGAGGCTGGAAGAGAAGTTTTAGTAATGAAGGCGGGGAAATAATCAACATATTTAGTATGGGGAAGGGAGAGGCTGCTTACATGCCACCTCTCGCCTAGATATAGTGTAAATTTTTTAATTAGGCAGGAACTTCCACTACAAGTATTACTGCCATTTTGATGGTGTTATGGAATTCATGAAAGTTTCAGTCTAGGGGCTTCAAGACCTCTTTGCTCCTGAAGGTCATAGCTAGAGCCAGTAGTCTGGTTGAGCATTTAAAGAGAGAGAACCTTTACCTGGTAGAAAAGGCAGAACAAAAGAGTGGGATGGCCTATTTTAGACACAGGTCCTCAAGTCCTCAAGTGTGGTCCTTTGACTGAATCCAAACTTCACAAAACAAATCCCTTTAATAAAAGGATTTGTTTTGTAAAACTTAGACTCGGTCGAAGGGCTGCACCGAAGAACCTAGAAGGCCAAAGGTTCCCCACCCCTGGAAGCCATAAGCCTGAAACTGAAGGCCCCTACGGGGAGCTGGCAGATGCAGGCATTGGCTGTCTTCCTGGGACAAGTGCTAGGGGCTCCTAAGTCAGGACCAAGTCAGAACTCCAGCTGCCCACAGTAGAACTCTAAACAAGTTCTTGTATTAATGGGAGGAATTCCTGGATCAATCAAAGAGCAATGGGGCCTTAGCCTCAAGGCAATAGGAAAGGTGGGGCTCATCTGAGGACCGAATTGCTTGATTCCTTAGCACACTCAAATTTTGGACTCAAACTTCCCTGTTACTGTTGAGGGCACGATCATCTTCCAGTCACCCAACCTAGGTGTCATCTTCTCCCTTTGCCCTCCTCTCCCTCTGCTAACAGTTTTGAAGTCAGGGCAATTTTGTCTTATCACTAATTCTTGTACATACCCTGTCCCCCGCCCCCCATCTCTCCTCTGACACTGCCACATCCGGGGCAGGCCCTCTTCACCTCATGTCTGGTTGGTATCTCTCACTCAAAGTTTCTTCCCACTCCAGTCCAACTGCCACCCAGCTGCCAAACTGATCTTCCTGATGACCGGAACTAACCATGTCACCTTCTCATTCAATGAATTCCAGTGGCTCCCTATCAAGTCCAGGACCACTTCTCAGATATTCCAACCCTTTTGTAACCTGTCCAAAGTCTTCTTCCAAAGCCAGACCCTCCCCCACCTGCTTTCTGTAGACTGAAATCTCATTAATAGGAGACTAGGCCTTTCATTCCACAATTAGAGATAAAAAGCTTAGGCTGGAGGGTGGAGGTAACATATTGGTTCTAACTCATTCACAGGCAAGTGTAATCCATCAAGTAGTTGGCAGTTAGGCTTTAAAAAGCTAGATTAAAAGTTGAGAGGAATGTCAGTTTTCTTAGAGGAAGAGCTCTGAAAGAAGTGAAACTTTTTGAAGAACTGTGTCATAATCTGATCATTCCAATCGGATCTGAGAGACCTTTGGCTCCACTTTAGATAACACAGGAGGGAGGAGGAAGGTTTGAATTGGCCTATGGGGGCCATCTCTGGAGCCTGGGCCTGGAGTCCCTGCAAGGTTTTGTACTTTCATGCTCCCCAGCCTGGGCTGAGAACTCCTGTAGAAGGTACCAAGGACATGTCAATTGTATATTATGTGGGTCAATTCAGCTCTCCTAGGAACACTTTTTTTCCTTATCCACTGAACAGGGAATGGGCAAACTGCAGTCAATCAGAGTTCAACTGTCTGTTTAGACTAGAGAGTCTTAATCTTTTTTGTGCCATGGATCCAATCACCAGTCTGGTGCAAACCTATTGACTCCCTCTCAGAGTGATGGGATTTTGTTTCTTTGTTTTGGAAGCAATTGTGTAAGTGACTTGCTCAGGGTCACACAGCTAGTTAAGTGTCTGAAGCTGGATTTGAATTCAAGTCCTCTTGACTCCAGGGCCAGGGCTGTACTCACTGCACCACCTAGCTGCCCCAGTGTTTTTAAATAATTGAAAGAAATGCTAAATTTCAACTGGAGGGGAGCCAAATTAAAGATGGATTTCTTGTCCCATGCAAATTCCCTAAAATCTATTCACAGACGCCTCCCCCCCCATCTACACCAAAGCAAAAGTCCTGCTCACTCCACACTTATCCTCCATGTTCCAATTTCTGAGGAGTAGCTGCTTTGCTCGAGTTTTATCTGTCTAAGGTGAAAACAGCCCGCATCACTCAAGCTCTTGATTCCAAGTTGGCATCTGGATAATAAGAAGATTGTTGTGGTATCTAGACTTCTGGATTTGGACTTAGGATGACCAAGATTCAGAGTTTACCTCCCGATACTTTCGTAGGGCATGTCACTTAACCCCTGTGAGACTCAGTTTCTCGTTTGTAAAATGGGTATAAAAATAATGATAGCACCTACCTCACAGACTTGTGAGGATCAAACTGTTTTGCAAACTTTAAAACTAACACTATGCAAGTGATAGTAATCATTATCCTACCTGGTACAGTCTACTTTTCAGAGTGCCAAAAATGGTGCACTGTGCTCTCTGTGATTTTAAGCTGGACCCTTCAATTCAATGACTAGGTTTTACAACAATAAAACCATATATTGCCTGTAGCACCAAGGGCCTATGTTATATTTTGGGGGAGGGGTAGGTATGTCCCATTTTCCTTTGTCTCGAAACTTTCCCCCACCAAAAAAAAAAAATCAGTGAATTTTTATTTTTTTTCTGTACTAACAGGCAGCTAGGGGCAGCTAGAAGACTAAGTATATAGAGTGCCAAGCCTGGAGTCAGGAAGACCCAAGTTCAAATCCAGCCTCAGACGCTTACTAGCTGTGTGAAACTGGGCAAGTCACCTGATCCTGTTTGCCTCAGTTTCCTCATCTGTAAAAATGAGCTGGAGAGGAAAATGGCAAAGCACTCCAGTATCTTTGCCAAGAAAGCTCCAAATTCAGTCAGGAAGAGTCAAACACAACTAATTGACTAAACAACAACAAAACAGAAAGCTAACTACTAGTTCTCCCCACAGTGACCATGCTTTTCAGAATGCATACTAGGTATATGAGTTATGATAAAGGTTTTTTTTAATCCTCATTTATGAATAGGATAGAATATTCAAAATTGGGATTGTCCCAGAAAATATGGCCTCCATGGCTATTGTATACCAGAGCAAAGTTTTATGAAAAGGGAAAAAATCAACAAGATGTATAAATATTTGTCAAAAAATGCTATAACCCAGTGAAAATGAGCATGATCTTTCAGGGGAGGAGATGGATATTCTACGAAATAGGGAACTTCCAAACCTTCCTGATAAAAAGACCAGAGCTCAACAGAAAATTTGATCTTGAAATACAAGAATCAAGAGAGACATAAAAAGGTAAATGGGACAGAAAGTAACAACATGTTATTAATAAGGGCAAACTGTTTATATCCCTACAAGGAAAGATGACGCTTGTAACTCTTGAGAACTGTATTGTTATTACATCTTGTTAAAGGGGTATACATAAAGGGGGTGGGCATAAATTGACTTTGGTGTAATGATGAAAAAAATCTAATTAGGTAGGTTAAATGGATCCAAGTAAGTGAATTAATCTGATCTAACTAAGAAAATGTACTGAGAAAAAAGGAAAGGAGGAGGCAGACAAGGGTAAATTACATCACAGGAAAAGGCACAAAAATCTATTACAGCAGAGGGAAAGAAGGGAGGGAGATGAGCATTATTTGAACCTTACTCTCATCAGATTTGGCACAAGAAGAGAATAACATAATCAGTTAGGTATAAAAATCTGACATGCCCTATAGGCAGCAGGAGGGAAAAGGGGAAAGAAAAGGGAGGGGACTAATAGAAGGGAGGTGGGACTGAGGGAGGTGGTGATCAAAAGCCAAACATTAGTGAGGAGGGAAAAAGAAAAAGGAGAAAGAAAAGCATAAATTGGGGGGGGGGAAGGATGGAGAGAAAGACACAGATAGTAATCATAATTGTGAATGTGACATATGAATGTAATGAAATATTATTGTTCCATAAGAAATGATGAGCAGGCAGACTTCAGATAAACCTGGAAAGATTTGTATGGACTGATGCTGAGTGAAGTGAGCAGAACCAGGAGAATATTGTACACAGTAACAGTCACACTGAGTGATGACTGACTTCAATAGACTTAACCTCTCTCAGCAATACAAGGATCTACGACATCTCCAAAAGATGTCTTCCTCCTAATAGATGTTTTCCTCCTATTAGTTCTAATTCTTACAACATCAGTAATGTGAAAGTATGTTTAATAGGAATGTATATATATAGCCTATATTAGATTTCGAGCTGGGTTGGGAAAGGAGATAAGGAGGGAGGGGGAGAAAAATTTAAAACTCAAAAGCTTGTGGAAGTGATTGTTGATAAATTAGAATAAATTAATAAGAAAAAAATTTTTTTAAAATGCTAGTATAACTCTAAGTCCTAAGGAGGATAATGAGATATAGAAGAAAAAAAAATCACTGGATTTGGAGTCAGATGTCGTGGGTTTGCTCCTTACTGTTGATGTGACCTTGGGCATGTTACTTTACCTCTGGGCCTCAGTTTCCTTATCTGTTAGATGATTTAATTGGATTAGGCAACCTCTAATGTTCCTGCCAGCTTTAAATCTCTAGATATCAATTAATTAGAGAATCTACATTTATTAGGTGCCTACTATGTACCAGGCACTGTGCTAAGCACCGGGAATACAAAAAAATATTGTAAAATATTGGGGGCTAGTAGGTGGTGCAGTGGATAAAGTTCAATGCCTAAAGCCAGTAAGATTCGTCTTCCTGAGTTCAAATCTAGCCTCAGACACTTGCTAGCTGTGTGACCCTGGGCAAGTCACTTAACCCTGTTTGCCTCAGTTTCCTCATCTGTAAAATGAGCTGGAGAAGGAAATGGCAAACCACTCCAGTATCTTTGCCAAGAAAACTGCAAATGCGTTCAGGAAGAATCAGACACAACTGAAAAAGACTAAACAAGAACAGATACTTATTAGCAATATGACCCCAGGCAAATCTCTTGACCTGTTTCACCCTCCGTTTACTCAGTGTAAAACAAGGTAATTTTATTCGGCTTCTAAGATCCCTTCCATTTCTGAATCTATTATCCTATGAAAGTATGCTTGAGACATTCCCCCCCTTTCTCCCCAGTTCTGAGAAGTTTACCTGGCTGAATCAGAATTGATCATCATTAACCAAGGAAGAGTTGTCCTTGGCTGGGAAACTGAACCTGAACCAGGGACAGGTATTGAACAGGATCTCTCACTTCCCACCTATGTAGAGCAACAAAGGACTTGTATTAGAATCAATGAGAAGGATAACATATAGGATCTCAGGAGAGAGAAAAATGCAAGCCCTAAGTACCATTCAGCTCTGATAGAAAAGGATCACTAGGAACCCCTACAAATATAGGACTCTTGCATGTTTCCTGTGTAAGCATTCATTTACCTCCCTCACCTCAATGCATGGACTTTGGTTTCTGGGTAACCCTTGAGGAGGTGGGGGGTGTTCCTTCCAGGACTCTACCTTTTTTTCAGCTAGGCAGAAACAACAGCTGAACTGGGGGGAGACACAGGTCAGATTCTGTGCTACCTTCCTGTCCCCCCTCTTCCACAATGTGGTAAGTTCTGAAAGGATGCAGGGAATTCCTAAGGAAGGTGAGAATCTCACCCTGTGAGAATGCATAAAACCCCAGCTCTGGAGTATGTTCCAAAGAAACTATTAAGGTGCATACCATACCCTCCTGTCTCCATTCAAATGAGGTGACACCCATTTGAAAACAAGAGGTAGCAAGCGAGAGGTGACAACAGGGTCTTTGGAACAACCCTTTACTACTTCCTACAACCTCAATTGTAATATCTTACAATTCTGTTGTTTGGCCGTTTTTCTAGTCATGTCTGACTCTTCCTGATCCCAATTTGGGATTTTTTTGGCATCCCGTTTGCCATTTCCTTCTCCAGCTCGTTTTATAGAGGAGGAAACTGAGGCAAACTGGGTCAAGTGACTTGCTCACTTAAGCTAGCTCCCACAGCTAGTAAGTGTCTGAGGGTGGATCTGAATTCAGGAAGATGAGTCTTCTTGACCCCATGGCTAGTACTCTATCCACTGCGCTACCTAGTTGCCTCATAATAAGTGTCTGAAGGCAGGATTTATTTGAATTCAGTTCTTTCTAACTCTAGGCCAAGCAAATGAGGAACAAATGAAATGATGTCTATGTCCTAGAAGCAAGTTCATTGTCTTTGTGAGCCATTTAAACCTCTGATCCCTAATACAGTTTGGAATGATTCTTTTATCCCAGAAAGGACTTCAGAAATTCTACTTTACACCCGTGTCTTCATCTTTTCACCCTTTTACTTTGTTGGGGAACACTTTATGACATCTATATCTGTATCTCAGTGCCTAGCAGAGAGGATAGAATTCTAGAATAGGAAACACCCAGGTGCGGAAACTCCCTTTACCGTTTCAGGTCTGCATGTTCTCTTAAATTATTTTTATTTTTTTTGGTGAGGCAATTGGGGTTAAGTGACTTGCCCCGAGTCACACAGCTAATATTATGTGTCTGAGGCTGGATTTGTACTTAGGTCTTCCTGACTCCAGGGCCGGTACTCTATCTACTGTGTCACCTAGCTGCCTCCATTTAAATTCTTAGAGAATTGCTTTAAACCCTAAGAGATTAAATGATCTGCCCAGGCTTATACAGCCATTTGTATCGAGATTGGATTTGAGCTGGTCTATCTAGTTTCAAATCTAGCTCTCTATTCACTATATCACTCACCTGGCACTTAATAGGTATTTGTTGATTGATTGCAAGTGAAAAAATGGAAAGATTATTCTACTACATACGACCAATTCATTTTTTTAATTTTTAGACCCATTAGAGTCTTAGAGATTATCTTCTCATCTTATAGATTAATTTCATGGGATATACAAAATTAGATTTCCTTAGGTTTATAAATCTCTTTAATGAATTAAATAGTATACTCTCTAAGTATATAGGGCCTAGGAATTTAAAAAAATGAATTGGTCATATAGAGTAGAATGATCTTTCCCTGGATAAGTCTTGTTTGGTCTGGATCAATCCAGATCAGAGGTTCTTAACCTGGGATTCATGAACTTGTTTTTATAAAAAAAAATTTTATAACTATATTTCAATATAATTGGTTTCCTTTGTAATGTAGTTTATTTTATATGTTTAAAACCAGATTGCCTGAGGGATTCGTAACTCACAAAAAAAGGTTAAGAAAGCCCCTACTGAAGCTATTTGAGCTTGCATGTTGATTCTGTTGCTGTCCTATCTCATTATTACTGAGAACATCGTCATGATCATCATCATGATCATCATCATCACCATCATCATCATCATTACATATCATAGTCCTGGGCACTACAGAAAGTTATATGAGATGCAAGAGACTTAGTCCTTGCTCATGAAAAGCTTATAACCAAATAAATATAATAGTAGCTTCTCTTCTGTATGAAATTAGGTAACTGATGGTCATGTGCTCACTACTCCAACAGAGTGAGTTTGAATCTCATCAATTTGTAGAATATTCAGGTGGAGTGAGAATTCCCTCTAGTACACACATGCTTGTGGGGCACGCGCACACACATACACACACACACACACACACACACACACACACACACACACACACTTTATGTGTCTGGTTCCCACTGAAGTTAGACGGTTTGGCCAGAGTTGACCCAACTGGTAAATATCTGATGCAGGATTTGATCCCTATTTTTCCTGATGACAAGTATTTCATTTTATCCACTATAATACACTGTCTCCCTGATTTTAGATTTGTGCAAATTGCTACCTTCTTAGCTTTGAACAAAAGGCTTTTAAAAACAACTTCAGCTCATTGTGTGTCTGGAAATGCTATTGTGACTGACAGTGTTGTCAGTGTTGAGCAAAGCAGCCAGGGTGTGGTGTTTTTGCTACCATTCTCTCTTTGTACCCTTCAGGGGAGGTCTGCCCTTATAGAAAACATGGCCCCTTAGACTTTGTCTTTGACTGAGGCAGGCGGAATGCATTAGAGTTCTCTGAACTCAAGGTTGGGCCTGGCCAACTTAACCAGCTCTCGCTTACTTGGGCCTTTTGATTAGTTCGAATTCTCTTATGTGTTTTGACAGGGAAGTTGAAAGGAAAAACAAGAAGCAATCTTTTCTGAGCACTTTATTTCCAGTCCACCAAAATAAGTGTTGGCATCCTTCAGGACTTTAATGTTGGGGATGGACCAGTTGCCAAAATCCTGCCTGGTGAATAAGCAGATTACTTATGGCAGGAGGGAAAACTGAGTGCCACGTTATGCTTCCTCTGCTTTTGATTTTCACCCAGATTTGCACAATTCTTTGGAATGACTGATTGCCACAACAAAATGCTGCACGGTCCATCTGATTTTAATGAGTATTTCTACAGAAGACATCTTTGGTTTTATAATTGATGGGACTATTTAGTGTCATGGGGTGTGATCATTGCCTACAATCTATGAAGCTGGCTCTAGTCTTTTTCTATAAGCTCAGCTTCCAATGCTTTTCTTGGCCACTCACATAGCTTTTGCCTAATGCAACTAAGTAGATACCAGAAGCGAAGACTGAAAGCCACGGTAATGATTGTGGGCAGTTGAGGATGTTGTGATAGGTGCCACCCAGTGGGATTGGTGATCAGCAGCTCTGTTTGGCAACTACCCATGGCTGCTGCTTGGTTTGGTAGATGGTCTTTTGAAGCTACATTCTGGGCACACAGTTCAGAAGAAACACTTGTGGTTTGGTATTTTTTTTCTCTTATGGAAAATAGAATCCTTCATTCTGATCTTGCAGATGCCAGGCCTTATTTTATAGGTTGCACCAGAGTATCTGAAAACCAGAAGTTCCTCCCTTTCTTTCTGACAGATTTTTCCCAGAGTCCATTTAATATTGGGGTATTTAAGTGATTTAATGAGAGAGAAAAATGAAAGGGACTTTCCAAGAACATTCCCCTACCTCAGAACAGAACACTCTTCAACAGTTAAATACAAAATGGAATCTTAGTAGGGTTCTCCAAAAGATTTTCCCTGGGCTGCTTCATCTTTGGGTGGACAAAATGGTTAGGAGGACTCCAAGGGTGCATGCCAATAGGTCCAAATAAATTGATTTTGCCCTTGTAAACTGGGTGGTCTGTTTGCAATTACAGTTTCACAACTTGGAAAGTTGGAATGTCTTTGCTTCTCCCTCATTTACTTCTCGCTTCTCCCCCTCCTCCATCATTAACTCAGATTGCCTACACCAGGGAGGTGAAGCAGATACAGAAACAGGGAAGGGATAGAAATAGTGAATGCTATTCCACCTAGTGACTTTAATCTGATGGTATGGGGACTCCCCTTTATTCCCTCTCTGCATGTATGTTCTCCTGATCAGCCCTTGTATAAGGACACATATCAGTAGATTTAGAACAAGAGGGGGAGATAGGAAGAGAGAAGGGAAAACAGTTCCTGCCTCCTAGAAACTTATGTTCTACTGGGAAGATAAGATGTTTACCATATTCAGAAAGAAAATTAAATACAATGATAATTTGAGGAAAGAGAAAGCACTAGCAACCAGAAAGAACAGAAAAGGATTCCTGTGGGAATATGAGCCAAATCTTCAGTGAAGCTAGGGATTCTAAGAGGTAGAAACAGGGAAGGAGTGAATTCATATCTTTCTGTAAATATTTCATGGAAGATTTATTTGACATACTAGAGGTCTTCTGGATATTTCAATATCTCAAAAGTAGCAAGTAATAATTTAATACTCATTCTGTTCACTTATTATCTCATTATGCTTGTCAGAATTTCCTCCTTTCTGGCCATACAGGTCCCAGATAAACACACACACACACACACACACACACACACACACACACACACACACACTATGTACACATATACTATATGCACACATATACAGATATATAGATAAACATAGGATATAAATATATGCATACGTGCACATACATATGTGCCCATATATAGACATATATGAACACATTTACAAACATTTGTGTGTATATTTTTAATAGTTCATCCTTAATATTGTACTACAGTTTACTTAAACCCAAGATGCCTTTTTCTACTGCCCGTTGGGTTACTTGTTGCTGTAATTTTCTAGTGACTGTAAGATGTTTAGGTATGCGAGTAAGTGGTTGGAATGCAGTTGCTTTCTTTTGTAAACTTGTCATCACACCATGTCAGAACTGCAAGGGACCTTTGAAACCATTTGGGGAAGCAATTTGTCCTTGTTTTTGTTTGCTTGTTTTCGGTTTTTCAGATTCCCTGTTTACAAAACAGTAAGCGTGTTCTAGATCCTCCCTGATGATGTGTAGTCTAAACCCCTCCTGCTGTTCATTCCTGTTTTCTTATATGTGGTCATCGGTAGAAATGAAAAACAGGCTTCCATCGTCCACGCAGCAACTTCTTCCTATACTTGCTGCCGTCTGAGTCATCTCCCAGGCTTCTCTTTCCAGACTAAGTTATGCCAGATTATTTAAGCTTCTTCCTAGTCATCAGAATGTTCATAGTAATACTTTGACCTCAGCGTCCCAAGAGGTTTCCGACAGAGAACAGAATGAAAAGGGGGAGTCATTATGTAGGCCAGTGGGAAAACAATGGCAGCAGGAGAGGCCACCTTCCAAGTAGAAGCAAGTTTCCCCTGGATGAACTTTTAGTCTTAGTTGTAGTTCCACATAAACAGAGGGCGTGTTCCTGAATATCCCAATAACCAAGTTTGTTTATGCCAAAGAATAAAAGAAGAGAACTGCGAGGGAAATGACAGGCCAAGGTGCTGAGCAGTGAATGATGGGAAACTGATTCCTTCCTTTGATTCTAGTCTATCTAGTCCAAGGGTTTTTAACTGGAGGTCCATCAACTTTTTAATTTTATTTTTACCTTGCTAAATGTATCTCAGTATAATTGCTTTCCTTTGTAATTTTTAATATTTTATTTTGTGCATTTAAAACCATTTTTCCAATAAGAGATTCATATGTTTCATCAGACTGCTGAAGGGATGTTTGGGACAACAAAGATTAAGGAGTTCTGCCTGATACAATCCATGGAAGAGCTGTTCTAAGAAGAGGCTGGAATCCTAAAGTTGAAAGACATCTTAGAGATCATGGAACCCAATCCCCTGACCAATGGATCACTGGGCCACGTCTGACAAGTGGTCATCTATTCACAGTGGATCCCATTCCATTTTATGCCAGCTCTGTTCATTGGGAAATTCTTACAGTTGATTTGAAAACTGTGTTCCTATAAGCTTTCACCTGTTTTTCTTAATTCTGACTGCTGTGGCCAAGCAGAAAAAATCTAATCCCTCTTCCACCTGACAGCCCTTCAAATATCCGATGACAGAAATAACAGGCTCCCGCCATCCCCTCCACCCTTTCACTTTCTTTTCTAAGCTAACTATCCACAACTCCTTCAAGTCAATCCCATGATTCTTTGCTATTCTAGTTGCTTTCCTCTGGGCATGTTCTATAAGGTCAAGGTCCTTTCTAAAATATGACATCAATAGCTGAATACAATAACCCAGTTGCCAGCCAACTGGCACAGAGTATGATGTTTATCCATTTTTTCCCCCTCAGATTTTAAAGACTTCAATAAACTTAAATTGCTAGAACTTTCTATAGGATCGAGGTGACCCCAGGCATTGGCAGGCTGTGCCAACAGAATGCCATCTCCAACAGCTTCTGTGAAGCTGGAGGCCACCAGTACTGGGCATGTCAATCATCTGATGACTAGCCTAGTCAATTCTATTGGAGCTCATCACCAGGTTGGCAGCAAGGGGATAGATTTTTCAACCACAACAACTCTTAAAGACCATTTACTACTAAGTTGAAGGGGGGTTGCAATCTAGATTGGTGGAGGGGATATCCTCACTGAGGAAATCACTGGGTGCTTAAAGTAAAGGTAGAATATGAAGCTTCTTCACCTATTAAACTTGCACTGAAGCAGAATAGGGTTATTTCTTAGGAAGGTTCTATCAGTTACACAGGGGTGAGAAGTGGTGGGGATTTGGATGGGGAGCAGTGTAGTCCATTTAAATAATTAGATCCCTAATGGGCTTCTTCAGCTGCTATCAGGGAAAAACTCCAAGGGCTGACGTACAAAAGTTGAATGTCCAATCCAGTCTTCTGATTGTGTCAGGGGAAGAGTAAGATCATGAGTAAGACAGAGGTAAAGAAGGAGTACATTCTAGACATGGGGGCCTATCTATGTAAAGGCATGGAGATAAGAGCTAAAGAGCAGTTTGGTGTAGTGGAAAGAGTATGGGAGCTGGCGTCGGAAGACCTGGGTTCAAATCTTGTCTCTTATATTGATTACCTTTGTGACTTGAAGCAAGTTACTTGATTTGTTTGAAACTCAGTTCCCCCTAGGGGCAGCTAGGTGGGACAGTGGATAGAGTGCTGGCCCTTGAGTCAGGAAGACTTGAGTTCAAATCTGGCCTCAGATACTGGCTGTCTGACCCTGGGTAAGTCACTTAATCTTATTTGCCTCAGTTTCCTCATCTGTAAAATGAGCTGGCAAAGGAAATGGTAAACCATTCTAGTATCTTTGCCAAGAAAATCCCAAATGGGGTCACAAAGAGTTGAGCATGACTGAAGTGACTCAACAACAACAGTTTCCTTGTCTGTAAAATGAAAGGGTTCTGTGAGAGGACCTTTGAGGTCCTTTCCAATACTATAATCCTATGAGCTTTCTTTCTACTAACCTATTAATTGTAGCTGCTCTTTTCGTCCTCCCCATGGTGCATTCAACTAGACTGGACACTCCCCACCCCTTTTGTTTTCCAGGAGTTTGTCTTTAAAAGACAATCGGAAGGCTTTATAATTGATTCTAGAGGTAATAGGGCACCCAGGTAATGCCACAGTGTATAGAGTGCTCAGCCTGGAGTCGGGAAGACCTGAATTCAAAACTGACCTTGAACACGTACTAGCTGTGTGACCATGAGCAAGTCATTTAACCTCTGTTTGCCTCAGTTTCCTTGTGTGTAAAATGGGGATAATAATAGCCCCTACCTCCCAAGATTGTTTTGAGGATCAAATGAGATAATTGTAAATCACTTCGCACAGTGTCTGGCACATAGTAAGCCCTATATAAATGTTAGCCATTACTATGGATTTACTGAGTTGAAAGATCAGTTAGAGACCAACAGGAAGGGCAGGGGCCCTCATTTTGCCTAGGGGAAAGCCTCAAGTCAACCCTAGCCTTTTAATCCACCTCAATTAGCATTTATTGACCTCCTACTTTGTACTCACCGTAGTTCTCGAGGTCACCTACAAAGGTTCTGAGGTTCAGAGAAAATATAAAAATTCACAACAGCACAATTGGTCAATGTGGGAAAATTGAGCCCTAGATTCCTGGGTTCTTGGCATATGCTGGGTTTGTTTAAACTTCAGACTTTTAAAATCGCTGTGCGCCATCAGCACACCTGGTCCTGTAATTACAGCTCAGGCTGTATTCCTGGGGAGAAAGGGACCAATAAATATGAAGGGAGGCCAGCATTTCAAGTCTTCCCCCCTGCTTTCTCTGAGCCATTCTAAAAGTCTCACTGGGTATAGCTTCTGCCATTGGAACCTCAGACTCATGCATCCACACATTTCAAAACAGCCTCAGCTCAGGAAAGGCTGCATTGCCTAGGTCAGGGGTGGGGAACCTGTGGCTTTGAGGCCACATGCGACCCTCTAGGTCCTCAAGTGCAGCTCTTGGACTGAATTCATGAGGGCCTCACTTGAGGACCTAGAGGCTGCGGGTTGTGCCTGCTACTTACTATAAGAAACTTGGTTTGCTTTCCTTTCTGGTGAACTCATAGCTTCGCACATGACTGGGTCTGGCAAGCTCCCAAACCATCAATGGGGAAACTAGAATCAGACTATTAGAGCTGGAAAAGATGATTGGTCAAGTCAATAAGCATGTATTTAGCACCGATCACGTGTCAGGCGTGATGCTAAGTGCTGGAGATACAAATAACTAAAGGCAAAAACACAGTCTCTGTTCTCAAGGAGCTCACAGTCTCATGAGAGAGAGAGCATGTGAACACCTACATAGAAACAAGATATATGCAGGATGAACTGAAGATAATTGTAGAGGGAAGGTACTAGCATAAGGGGCGGGGGGGATCAGAATAGGCTTCTTGCTGAAGGTGGGGTTTTAGCTGCAACTTAGAAGAAGCCATGAGGCAAGATGAAGAGGGAGAGAATTCCAGGCATGGGGGACAGGCAGGGAAAACACCTAGAGTCTGGAGATGGAGGAACGGCATGGAGGCCTTGATAACAGAGACCATGGCAGGGAGTAAGGTGTAAGAAGACTAGGAAGGTTATGAAGGACTTAAAAGGCCAAGCAGAAAATTTTATTTTTGATCCTGGAAGTAATAGGGAGCTATAAGAGCTTATAAGTAGGGAGGGTGACCTGGTCAGACTCGACTTTTAGGAAGACTGGTTTGACAACTTGAGAGGATGATGGACTAGAACAGGAGATTTGTCATTGGTGTAGTTTAACATTTAACAAATCAGTAAGTTTGTGGCAGACCCTGGACTGTAACCCTAACATCTTGACTTGGGGTCCTGCAGAAGTTTACTTCTATGTGTATAGTGGAAAGAGTACTGACTCTCAGAGGACCTGGGTTTAAATTCTTTTTTTTTTTTTTTTGGCAGCTCTTTGTTTATTTTTTTATAATGATTTTTAATTCATTTCTTTTGATTTATCAACAATCACTTCCATAAGTTTTTGAGTTTTAAATTTTTCTCCCCCTCCCTCTCCTCCTCCCTCCCCAAGATGGTGCACAATCTGATATAGGCTATCCATATACATTCCTATTAAACATATTTTCACATTAGTGATGTTGTAAGGAAGAATTAGAACCAATAGGAAGAACCTCAAATTCTGTTTCTAACATTTAGGACTGTGGACAAGACACTTAACCTTTACAGGCCTCAGTTTCTTCATCTGTAAAACAGGCTGTTGAACTAATAAATGGCCTCTGAGTTCCCTTCCAGGTCTATATCTATTATTCTCTGTTCACAGAGAGTGCTTTGTATGCAGAATGATGAGGGGACTGCTAGGCCAGGTTTCCTGGGTCTGACCAGCACCTAGCATCTACTGAAGGATTTATTATTGTCTTATAGATGGGGATAAGAATCAGGAAGTTCCCACCCCATCCTCCAAATGCCTTAACAGCTCTTTGGCAGGGTCTGCTAGACTTTTAACTCCCTACTAGAGGCCAGCTCCATGAGAACCAAGAAAATGACTTATCTAAACTTGATATCTCCTTCAGTGCCTAGTATAATATTTTGCATATAGTGGGAAATGAATAAATATTTATTGAACGAATCTCCATGGAAGAATGACTGAAAGTGATTTCCTAACCATCTGCAAGACATTTTTTTTCCTACCTTCCACATGTCTCAGGTTAGCTTGAAGGAGTTCTTTGACTTTTATTTCCTGTCTAGTACCATATACTGGGGTGCCCAATAGATCAATTATGATCTACTCATCAGGCTTAAAGACTTAGCAGGCAAATCTCCAGACTGGTTAATACCGCCATCCTTCCTTCTCTATTGGTCATGAATACTGACAGCATTCCCCATCAGAAACCTGTTGTTCTTGAAGAAGACCAGGACATCAGGGAGGTGATGCCATGACATGCAAGTGAATTGGATTTAAGTGAAGGAGGACTGTGCAAAGATACCAGCCTCACTTTCTCCTCTGGAGCCCTCTGGGTCCAGTGGTAAGATACAGATCAGGATGACTGGAAATGGCCCTGGATACAGTGGGGAACCTTGGCCTTTTCAAGCTAAGGTCTTTCCCAGGTCTCAGTTTGTCTGAGGCAACGCCCATTCAGTGGTTAAAGCTAGGTAGGAAATGAAGTAGACCTGAGTTATCAACCCCCTGAGAAGGTCTAGTTGGGTTTCATCAAGAATGCCTTTGTGACTTGTTAATTCGCTGTGGTGAGGAGGAGAAATTAAGGATTCCACGGGACTCAAAATTTGGTTGAGCCTGTCACATTTTCATGGTGGGTGAAGGACTTCTGGTTCTGGAAACTAGGACTGATTTTTAGAGTGAGAGAGAATCATGTTGAAAGTGTGATATGCCGCTGCCATACTAATAAATTTGTTTTTTAGCTACACCTTTGTCACATCCTCTGAGTTTTCAGACTAAACTGATGCCCACAGTGGAGGCTTACAAAGGGTTGCAATGGAGAATGAGGCCCTTCCTTTGATATGAGCACCAGCTGGTATGGATGATACAAGTGCACATTTTCTCTTCAGTAAAGATGGTCCACAGCACTAACTGGTGAGGCTTATTGTACAGTATGTTGTCAGTATTCTTCTGGTTCTGCATACATTATAGTTTATATATAACCTGTATTAATTGTATAGATTGTACATTTAAAGCTGTTCCCAAGTTGTCAGAAAATGAGAGAAAACAAGGTCATATGTAATATTTTGTTTGTAATTATCCTTTGTATCACAGTAAAGGAAAACTAAAAAAAAATCTACTGTAACAAAGTAATTTTAGTACAAAAAAAAAAAAAGAAATGAGATAGACAATGGTCTCTTTTACCTAGTCAAAAAAAAAAATCAATCTGGCAAGGGAAGACTCTCAGCGTTTCTGGCCAAAACAGAAACAATTGCTGTTTACATTCACTTTGAACCAATCAGGGCCCAACAATGACCAAGGTGGGGGGGGAAG
The DNA here is from genome assembly GCF_900497805.2 of Vombatus ursinus. Lineage (NCBI taxonomy): Eukaryota > Metazoa > Chordata > Mammalia > Diprotodontia > Vombatidae > Vombatus > Vombatus ursinus. The sequence goes on from NW_020954596.1 coordinate 59,135,449, forward strand.
GAAGAAAGAAAGAAAGAGAGAGAGAAGGAAAAAAGGAAAGAAAAAGAAAGAAAAGGAAAGAAAGAAAGGTCCAGGCACTAACTTGGACCAAAAGGAACCAAATGCCAAAGGCAAATCGAAAGTAATCCTCATCAGGAAAATATTAGGGTTCCCTTGTTCTATAGCCATCCTACTTTACTGGAGAGAGTGATGGACTGGTAGATAGGAGACCCGGCCTTTCTTACCAGGTCTGTCATTAACTAGCTTTGTGGCATTGAAAGTTAGTTAATTTCATAGAGCTTTTAGTCTCTTGATCTGTAAAATGAAGAGTGGACTAATTATCTCTAAGGTCCCTGAGATCTACATCAATGAAGGAACTTCTCACACTGGACATTTCTCATATTAAGCAAAATCACATATTCCCTTCTGAGGACCAGTGTAGAGATAGCTTGTGAGTCAGGGTGTTGGACACATTAAATAGCTATGGCCATGTATGCCAGTCATGGGGGCCTCACCCACATGTAAAGTTTTGGACTGTTTGTCCCATCTTCTAACGAATCTGTTTTCTAAGGCTGCTCCACGAGATCAGAGGATGAGGTCAGGAATAGAGTAGGGTGCAGGGGTGGGGACATCACCAGGTCCAGCCCTAAATAATTTGTCATTTCAGTGAGAGGACACCAGATTGCCCAGAAGATTTGGTTGTGGCTTTTTGAAGCAATGGAGTAATTCATTCCAACTGTCAATCTACAACAGGAGTTAAGGTGTCTGTGGATAGATTTCAGGTAGTCTGGGAATTTGGATAAGGAAAAAAAATTAAAATAGCTTCATTTTCGCTAGTCTTTGTTTTCCTTTGTAATCTTATGTATTAACTGATTCTAAAACATCATTGTGAAAAGGATTCCATAGGTTTCACCAGATGTCAAAGGTGTCTATGACACACAACAAGGTTAATAACCCCTGGTCTACAGAGACGATGAAGCAGAACTGAGCTGCTCTGTTGTCCTTGCAGACGTTGTAGATGCTGCAAACACAGAGATGCTGTGTTATCTGAAACTGGTTCTTAATCGACTCATTTGACTTTTTCCTTTAACTGATTTTCTTAGGAAGAAATACACTAAAAAGCCACAGAGTGACAAATAAAAGCTTACAAGCTTTTAAGATTTCAAAGCCTTTTCACATACACTATCTTATCTGATTTTTGCAATCCTGTGACATAAGAAGTGAAAATATTATTCTCTCTCCTCCTGTAAAATGTAAGTGCCTTGAGGGCAGGCAGTTGTTTGTATCTCTAGCATTCAGACACACAGAGTGCACACTCAATATAACTATTATTTAATTTAATCCTTGTTTGTTTGTTTTTAGTAGGAGACCAAACTGAATCTCAGAGAACTTAAGGGACTTACTCAAGGTGACATAGTAAATGCCAGAACTAGAATCTAACCCCAGACTTTCTGACTCCCAAATCAGCTCTTTCCATTAAACCTCACTGTCTCTTATAAGAAGGATACAGTATAAAACCTTCCTCTTCCCTCTCAACTTAACTATGAGGGAACTAACTTATTAAAGAACTCATTTAAACCGACTTCTTAGTCTCTGAAGTACGTTTTTTTTCTTAAATCTCAGAACCTAAAAGAAGAAAAACATTCATTTTTTTGCAATAATATTTGTGTTCACTATGACATATGTTTGGCATTATTTTTGTAGAGCATAGAGAACATGGTCCATATAATCTTGACAGTATCAATTTTAGAATTATCAATATTTTGTCTTTCATGAGCAGAACCAAAATTTTTCAGTCACCAGGTTGCTCTTTATTGCTTCCGTCTCTTCATTCCAAAATTAGGTGCTAAGGACCCAGGTCCATATGCAAGATGAGTGATGATGATAAATCAGCTGATCATGGACTTCCTAGCTTTCTAATCATCCTGATTGATTTTATCTTTCCTCTCATGTAAGTAGGAAGTACACAGAGTTCAGAATCTTCAGCAAAATGACAGCAAGCATAAATCTTTCAGCTCTGTTCACTTCTCTCTCAGCATCACTTTTTCCTAGTCTCTCCTCTCTTTGTTTAGTTGGGACACCATGACAATTATAACATGATTGCTTTTTCACAGTTTTTCATATTAAATGGAGATTGACCCAAATGGCGAAAACTGTGAGAGAGAAGTACAGATTTAAATGTTGATCTACCAGGAACCTGAGGAGTTCCATGAAGTTGGTCAATGAATGAGGACTCTGTGCAGGTCTCAGGACAGAAAGATCCCCTGAGGAAGTGGTTTGGGATTCAATAGTCCTTAGAGTTTCCCTTCATTTTCCCTCTCTCACCTGCCCAGTGCAATAAAGAATAATAATTTTTTTCTTTTCTTTTTTTTGGTTAGGCAATGGGGTTAAGTGACTTGCCCAGGGTCACACAACTAGTATGTGTCATGTGGATTTGAACTCAAGTCCTCCTGACTCCAGGGTCAGTGCTCTATCCAATGTGCCACCTAGCTGCCCCAAGAATAGTAATTTACGCAAGAAACATTTGATTATCCTCTCTGATGTCTTATAGCCTTTGACACTACCAAAGAGCAGAACTCTCCAGCATCCTGGAGAGGAACGGGTAAAAGATGCAAAGAGGTAAATTTATACTTGATGTCAGGGAAAACTTCCTAACAATGAGCTACCCCATTGCATGGTAGTGAGCTCCCCCTTAGTGGAGGACTTTGAACAAGAGTTGGATGACTCCTGTTGGCTGTATTGGAGAGAAGTTTTTTTTTTTTTTTCCCCAGAAGTGGGTTGATTATATATAGCTTCTGAGGTTCCTTCTAATTCTGAGATACCGGTGAAATTTATAAAAAAGATTGGACTGGAGGTAGTTAATGCTGATGAGGAAGCATTTAAAAAATTTCCTCTAATGAAAATTAAGAATTTTGTTTTAGTTTCCATTAACAAGTACACGTAAATAAGAACATTATAAATTAAGAATTAATTAACAAGGATTGTTGTTATTGTCTTTAATTATGAAGATATACTATTTGAACCCTTCTTCTACCCTGGACCAAAAGTGACTCCTCAAAAGAAAATTATATCTACCTATACATACATACATACAAATGTATGTGCATGTATATATTTAAATAGATATAAATCATATACACATATATGTATATAGTTTTTTGGTTTGTTTTCTTTTCTTCATTTTGCATTCACAGATTATACTCAAAGTCTTCCCACATTTTTCCTGTATTTTTTGGAATGTTTGTCTTTTCTTATGGCATAGTAAAATTCTTTAACTTTCTTATGACAAAATTTGGTCAGTGATTTCTCAATTGTTGGGCATCTAGGCCCCCCCCCCCCCGCCCCAGCTTTTTGCTAAGACAAAGAGTGCTGTTAGGGGTAGTTTTGTTAAGATAGAAGGCCCCTAAACCTGGCATCCATAATCTTCTTATCCCAGTAGTAGGACCAATGAGTCAAAGAGTATGACTATTTTTGTAACTTTCATTGTGTAATTTTACATTGCTTTCCAAAACGGTTGAGCTATATCACAGCTTAACCAAATGTATAAATGATATATCTTCTTTCCTTCGTTTTAATGCAATGACTGCTCTCTGAAATAAAGGCTAACCTCTTAATTTTATGGTACAAAATATCATTTGCAGTTCAAACACGCAGATGGAATTAGATTTATTTTACTTAAGAAACAATTATCAAACACCCCTTCTTGCCTTTTAGATTTTAGTCTGAAAGTTGTTATGAAAAACAATCAGCAACTAAAAATAGAAAATATAAGGGTGGCTTTGTTTTCCATTTTGGAGTCTAAGACATGAATTCAAAGATGTTTTCTTTGTCAATGCCTTCTAGAATAGTATATCTGAGTTTTTGTCTTTTTGGTGGTAAAGAAACATATTCAATTGAGTCTATCTAATAGCAGGAAGTCTGATGAATTTTGGCTAGTGAGATCTGAAGATCAGGAGAGGGAAACTGATCTAGTTAAAGACTTTAAGAGTATTCTAAATGTCACCAGACAAGTTAATGCTGTTAATACTGTTCAATAGAGATAATGCTATTAAAATGGAGATCACTACTCTATTAAGTACTAAATATATTGTAATATTTCCATTGATTGATGATCTCATCAATATTGATTTTTCCCACCATTATTGCAGATTACAATGCATATGTATCTTCTTATCCTGGGCAATTATTGCTGATTCTCCTATAAATTCTCCATAGAGGATTTACCAAAGGTGCTAGAAGTCTTCTATTTTGTGGATATCAATCTTACACTCAAACTGTCCACAAGTTTTTGCTAGCTCTCATTACATGACTTACTTGCTTCTTTTTCTCTGTGTCATCCAGAATTTTTATATTTCAGACATTGCAGTGTCCCAGAATTTATAAGCATAGAGTATTGCCAGGAGAACATTTGTGTTTGGTTTTGTTTTTTAATTATGGATTTTTGCACTGGGATGCAGCTTGGAATCATTGAAGGCATTATGTGATTTTCTACATTCAATATAGTTTGCCTCTTCAATTTTGGTCCCAATTCAATTTTTATCTGTAACATATTTGGATTAATGTGATCAACTAGCCAACTGCATGTCCAAGCCTGGACAACAGGCATTATTTATTCGTATATTTTTTCCTGTGTGAATTGTGGTCAGCCTCTTTTTTGCAAAATCATGGATTTCATTGAAGAGGTCCTATAATGTTTTGGGGGCTCAATGCAATTAGCACAATATTACCTGCAAAGAGGAGCATCTAGAGGATATCTACCATCTCTTGGTAATGCTTCCCCTGCTTGGATTTTTTGCAGGGTATCCTCCATGATGGTTGTTGAATACCCTAAGTGAGCATATATCTCTGTTTTGTGTCTTGCTTGACAATAATCAGAGAGTAGTGGAGCAGAGTTAGTGCTGTGGTTATATATATCTATGTCTATATTTGTTTTTATATACATAAATTACTGTTAGTGTGTAAACTTTAATGCCATTTTGCTTTATTGAGTCCAATACTTTAAAAAAATAAACAATGCACAGCAGAATCTTGTATTTTCTGACTCTTTTAGTCAATTGTGTGACTGTAAAGGTGTGATCCTTTATTAATTGTGATGACAATTATGATGTTTCAGTTCTAACTATTGTCCTCCCCCGATTTTTTAAGTCTCAACTAAAATTCCACTTTTAATGGAAGCCTCCTCAACCCCTCTTGATTCTAATGCCTTCCCACTGTTAATTATTTCCTATTTATCTTGTACAGTATATAGCTTGCTTTGTATATATTTGTTGCATGTTGTCTCCCCCATTAGACTGTAAGCTCCTTGAGGTCAGGGACTGTCTTTTGCCTCTTTTTTATCTTCAGGGCTTAGCACATACTGGTATATAGTAGGCACATAATAAATGTTTATTGATTGATTGATAGCCAATTTAAGTCCCAGAGGAAAAGAAAAAAAGAAGAAATATGCTTCTCTCACCTTGGGATGAAGGTTGGGGACTATGAATGGTTACTTTGCTGGTTGGGTTTGACTCAATTTTTCTTTGTTACAAGGTGATACAATGGTGGAGATGAAGTTTTTTTTTTAAAAGGCATAAATAAAATAATTAGGGGAAAAACAATAAGATGCAGTCTATTTTGGAGGAAAGTTTATGAAAGACACCCTGCTCCTTTCTCATATTTTCATTAAAAGTACCTTTGATAAATATATAGATCATTTTCAAAAAGGTTTTGTAAAGATGAAAAAGTATGCATATAGGTAAATTGTTATTGATACTCTCTTGATTGCCTTTTGGAGGCAATAATAATAATAATAATAATAATGTCACCTGTAATTTCTTTCATGCTTTTGGTATCTTCTCTGCCTGAGATACCTTATAAAACAAGCCCTCAATGATTTCCATATTCTTTCACTTTCAGCATGAACTTCCTTAGTATAGACTTAGTCTAATTCACCTGCTCTTTCCTATTTTGTCTTGTTAAGTCCCACTTTTATTCCTTATGATGCCACATTTGGGAGTGAAGCGTTCTAGTCCAAACAGGGTGGATCCATTGTTAAAGATGAAAATAAATTATTATAGAGTCATTGACAAATTTGTTCCATTTACTCTCAATTTTTGTCCTCTAGCCATTTCATCCAGACTTTATCATCTTAGATTAGGAAAGTATCAGAACAATTGTTCTGTAGACATGTTTTTATTTTTATTGCATTTTACTGTTTTATGAAACAATATTGATCATAATCTTTCACCACCTTCCTATGTAGTGTTTTACAAATAAGTTTGTAAACTAAATTGCTCTTGGCTGCCAAGTGTCTGGCAAGTATATCAAGAGTTTGCAGTTTAAGAAACATTCTAGACTCTTTTGGCGTTTTCATTGTGGTGACTGCTTTATATTAGTTAATCAAAGTCAATATTTTTATCTTTGTTCACTTCCCATTTTCAGCATCAATGGCTCATAAGTTTATAGATTTAAAGACGGGAATTTATTTTCTTTCCTTCCCATTCTTCCCCTCCCCCACCAATGGAAAAGAAAAAGAAAAACAAAACCCTTGTAACAAACATGCATAGTCAAGCAAAGCAAATCCCCACATTGTCCACATCCAAAAATATATGTCGCATCCTGCATCTTGAATCTCTCACCTCTCAATCATATAGATCATCATTAGTCCTTTGCATGATTGCATGATTGTTGGTCATTGATCAGAGTTCCTAAGTCTTTCAAAGTTGTTTGTCTTTGCAACGTTATTTTTATTGTTCTCCTGGTTTGGATCACTTCACTCTGCAACAGTTCATACAAATCTTCCCAGGTTTCTTTGAACCGATATCTTTCATCTCTTCTTACTTTTACCCACTTCTGCATTACAATCACCAAGTATCAAAGTATATGTAGACTTGTTCTGGATAATCTTTTTAAGATCATTATAGGATTTCTCTACCTCTTCTTCTCTGCAACAGATGTTGGTTGGCACATAAACTATAATTATCTTCATGGTGGTCTATTTGCTTATGCTCATAATAAATACTACAAGATGAGATGAGCAAGTTTCCCATGAAATGATCTTTCTTGTCGCCTTTGGGTTTACAATGGAACCAATGCTGCCAGCTTCTTTGTTTGCCTCTGCAAGGAGAATGTATGAGCCATCACTCCATTTAATTATAATTTCTTTTTATCTCTCAGTTTCATTTATTGTAAGGATATCAGTAATGATTTAGCTCAATTCTTCCAATAATATGTAAAGTAATTGGTCACTGGACTGAAATCACACATTTAGAGTTTGTCAATATTTATTAACTGCTTAAAGACTAGATGATTTATAGGACTCTATGCCTCTCCCCTGGTTTTTTCCCATCATCATGGAAGTGAAAGGGGATGACACAGGACTGCAGGTCATTCATAATTTTTATTTGTTTCATGAGTTGTTATAGTCAAATAATTCAACACTTAGTGGCCAATCTATTATTAATGAGACTCTTAGTACTTAGCTAAATCAGTCCTTAGATAGCTGACTCAGCCTGTCACTGGGACCATATCAAAGCCTTAAAAACATGATTGAATCTACTAAAACTTGGGCCACATTGGCTTATCCTTCCAGAACTCAGAGTCACCGCCACACCACAAGGAAGCAACAGAGTATGACTTCATATAGGAATAAAATGAATTACAATAGTAAAATTAAATACAACTTGATCAATGCAGTAGCATATGCTGAAGACCCAGGAAATCCATACTTCTTAGCATAGATATCTCCTCTTATATTTGAATATCTACTTGTCAGAGCTCCTGACATGGACCTCCTAGAATAAATGGTAACAAATCTCAATCGAAATGCAACGCTATGACCCAAGCAGTCTTATGCAAGATTTGGCAGTCCAGAGTCTGAAGAATCCCTAAGAAACTAATTTTGCCATAACAATATGCTGCCTGTCTTTTTTTTTAGATTGGTTCCATGTAAGTGTACAGCAGTTCAAAGCTTTGGATGTTTGTTGACAGCTACAATTACACGTTAAAAATAGGAATTTAAAACAAAGGGTTGGAAGTGGATGTTAGCATCATAGCATCATTTGTATAGGAAAGCCAGCTTAGTACGAGGGAAAGAGCACTGTCCCTTGAGTTAGAGAACCAGGATTTTAGTCTTGGTTCTTAATGATCACTACTTACGTAGCCTTGGGCAAGTCACTTTTCCTCCTAGGCCATCAGTTTCCTCATCTGTAAAATAAAAGGGTTCAACAGGATGACTTCTGTGTTCCCTCCAAGTTTTAGATTTATTTTCCTATTATTGTAGAAGGCCAGGGGCAGTTGTAGTACTTCAGGCTCACATAACCCTTTGAGACTTGTTGGAATGCAGCTCCCTGAAATGGTTTGAAGGGTAATTCAGGCTGACAATCAAGAACTGAGTTTCAGGGACTTTCTAACCCTAAATCAGACAGCAGCTGGGGACAGTGACTTCAATCTTGCCAGCAGAAGGAAGTCACTTTAAAAGATAGATTAAGTACCTTAAAGCTCTAATATAGGATTGTCTGGGTCCCAAGAGAATTTAGTCTTGGGAGTTAAAACTTTGGAAGCTAAACAAAACAAAACAAAAAAACCCTTCTCTCCTAATGAGGAGAAAGCTGTGATACAGTTGAGATTCATCCTACCAAGTGTCCTATTGACTACTGCCAAAGATGATCCTGAGGGCAATGGCCTTTGACAAATGTGGGGTCTCACAATTTTATTTACAATAATCTTTCAGCCATTTTCTTCTTCTGTAAAATAGAGATAATTTTCCTCCTAGAAAGAATTATACATTATCTACCAGACATAATACCTTTCTCCCAGACTGTTGGGAGGATTAAACAAATTAATGTACTTAAAGTGAGGGGTGTTGTGAGGCTCAGATGAGATGGAAAACACATTGCAAACCTTAAAGCTCTATATGAATGCCAGGAATTAGAGTTATCATAATTATTAGTATTTTTAATATTAGTCTGCAGTCATCAGGTTCCAGTCAGGAGATGGTTTCGTTCCCTCGGTCTTCTATTGTACTCTTGCTGAGCTCAAGCAATGTTTATGGAGCAATACAGAAGTGTGCTAGTAAGTGTTTAACAATCAGTCTCTGCAGAAAAAAAAATGCATGCAATTCACATATGAGTTTAATCTGCAGTATTAACTCTTGTTAAAATAATCAGTAAAATAATAAATAAAGCCCTGATTCATATAGCATTCTGAGACAGAAACATTCTCACTGAAAATTTAACAATGGGCTCTCTCCCAACCTAGTTAGAGTTGGCTCCAACACACACAGGCTAAAGTACTACTAAAATGTAAATTATTACTGGAGTTCCTTGAGGGCAGAGGGCATCATCTAAGCTTTATATTTCCATCTGTACTAAGTGGGAGCTCAAGAAATTTTTGTTGTTAACTGTTATTACTCAAATACAAATATCACAACAAATATGACTATGCTCAGCTTTGCCCTTCCTGGGGCATGCACAGACATTGTTTGCTGGGTTCTAATCCAACATGCGAAACTTTGGGAGCTAGTTTCTGGCCATGATGACTCAGGGTGTACTATGTGATGATGAAAAATCTTCTAGATGTCTTTAAAAATGGAAAAAAATGACTCAGGAGTAGCTAGACCAAGATTGAATGTACATTCAAACAGTAGGACCAAGTTGTGGGCTTGCTGGATTCAGCTCATACTGGTTCATGAGAGCCAATTGTTAAAATTTCAGTGTGAGCATTTATATATCAGATGGTAAATACTACAAATCAAGGGCTAGATTTATTGTTTTGTTAATAGTCTCGATTTAGGAAAATGATGAAGAAAATGTTAATAATGCAGATTAAACTTAAAGTGTTATATGAATATTTTTTTCCTCAGGGGGCCAGATGTTAAATATTTACCAACATACCCTTAGATTCATCCATCATGTCAATCTTTTGCTTCCTGGTGTCAAGTGAGAGCTGACAGATGGGAAAAGGACAGCTGGTTGAATTCTCCCACCCAGCTACCATGTGTGCATGAGCATGTGTTGCCTCTGTTTCTTTTGTATTTATTCTTTCATGATCCTAGGTGAATGAGTATCCTGAAAAAAGAATGCTCAAGCAACTGAGTGAGTCCCAGAGATCCGGAGATCCCATAAGAGATCCCCCCAGTAATTAGAGTTGATAGCAAAGTTCATAGCAGTGGCTACTGGAGTGGAAGTGGCTGCTGACAGAGGAAACTCCTATAGACAGATGTGAAAAGAGACCCCCAAAGACAGTGGCACCTTCAGAGGGCATGACCTTTGAAGAGAGAAGAGCTGGCTATGGACTTTAGAAAGGGACTAACTCCTTGGAGCCTAGCAGAGAGGTGCATTTAAGGGGAAATTCATGACAAGTCCGTGAATGGAAAAAAGGAGTAGGAAAATACCCTTTGGACACATGTGCCTTGGATCGTTGTACTTTAAATTCGAACTCTTGCTCCCCAGGATGTGCAAAGGATGAGTGTGTCCTTGATGTGGGGAGAATATTTTGTAACAACTGTTCTTACTATACCTTTTTGGTAAAATCTTTTCTAAATGCCAATGTAGTCAACTGTTCAACAAATAATGAGAACACTAGGAGAGGTTTATGAGCAACAAGTAATAAAAACCTCAGCCCTTACAGGATCCCTAGAATCTCGAGGAAAGTAGTAAGTAGTTAGCTTCCCTCTAGTGCTAGCGCAAGTATGAGTTGGAGGAATGGTCTCAGATGGGGGGGTGACATACTCATATATGATCATATCAGTTGGAAGTTCCTTCCAATGATGCAGATAGCAACCCATTCATGCTTGCCCATGCTGTGTGACACTTGTCCATGTCTTCTCAAAAGTTTGCACGGGGAATCAATCCAACTTGATAAGGAGCACGCTCTGGCTGCCCATCTGCTACAGTTCATTCTTGCCAAGTTACCAGCCTATCTTCTCTTCCTATCATATACTTCATAGAGGACCTCTTCAATTTCTGTTCTTCACCTCATTGATTAAATAGTGTAGCCTGTTCACATCTGCCATGGATGAGAGCTTTCCACTCTGTGTGATATTCATTTTTAATTCTTAAGAGTCTGTTGGGGCAGCTAGGTGGTGCAGTGGATAGAGCGCCGGCCCTGAAGTCAGGAGAACCTGAGTTCAAATCCGACCTCAGACCAAACACTTGACATTTACTAGCTGTGTGACCCTGGGCAAGTCACTTAACCCCAACTGCCTAAGCAAAAAAAACCAAACAAACAAAAAAAAGAGTCTGTTAACTGTCATTATTATCATTAAATCATTTTTAAACTGGGGATAATAATAGCACCTATCTCACAGAGTTGTTGTGAGGACAAATGAGATGATATTTATAAAAAGCTGTTAGCACAGTGCCTAACACATAGTAGGCACTATATAGATGGATCTTTCCTTTCCTTTCCTCCCCTTCCTCTTCCCCTTCCCTTTCACCTTCTCTTTCCCTTCCCTAAATCAAAGAATTTTTGAGCTGGAAGGAACAAGTTAACTCAACCTAGTCTCTTTTCTTTACTTGGGCCACTCATTCTTCAATTTAAGATCGCCCCTTTGCTACTGTTTATCCAATTTGGACCCCATGTCCCCTGACTAGAGACACTTTCTATCTTTGAACATGAACATTCATTCTTTTAACCTTTATGTGTCTACCATGTGCAGAGGACTGTGGTAAGTTCTGGAGGAGATACATAACTCATGGATCTTATAGTTTAACAATTACATAACTTTGTGATAAAACACAAACACATATAATTATAGGGTATTTTTTCTCCATAAACCTTCCTATCCTGCCCCAATACTGGTAACATCTCCACATTAAAAGAACTCTTTGCCCTGGATTTCATATGCCAGAAACCCTCCCCATGTCTGTATGTCTAGCTCTCTCCTGAATTCTCTCCGATGAATTCTAAAGCATTTTGGCCAAGATCATCATTCTATTCTGTTTCCTTTTCTTTAACTAGATTTTGTAATTCTTCAGAGACAAATCAGGGGAATAAAAACAAACCAAAAGAAGGGTTTTCCATGAATTACTTTTAGAAAGCTCCTACTGTCTACTGCTCAGAATTCCATAACCTCACTGATGTTTAAAGAATTTTCTCTCTTTTTATATTCCACGGACCAGATTTCCATCTGCCTACACTCACAATCTCCTAGTACTCAAGCAATTTCCTTCAAAAGAAGTTCCAGGTGCAGAAGAGATTTAAGGGTGTGGTTGGGCTTGAGTATTTGGTTCTATTATTTTACTAAAACATTTATTTTCTTAATCTTTGCCCCAAGGTGACTTTTCTGAGCAATTTCTAGCTGAGCTCATTCATCTGTTTTGGAATTATGTGGAAGAAAACAGATATACAGATATTTCCAGCTCACATAAATGACCTCAAAAATTGGCCCAAAATTGGTCATAAAACTTTCAATTGGTTACCTCTTAGAGGCCCAGAGTTCTTTTTAAAAAGGTTTGCAATGCACACCAAAGGAGAGAAGAGACCACAATTTAAACTGGTAACCATTGTTCCCATTTTCTTTTTCTTCTTTATTTTTCTCTTTCTTTTCTGTTTAGAAATAGATTCCTTTTTTTTTCTCTTCTTAGAAACTGAGGAAAATGCATCCCCAAAGTTTCCATTAATGAGTCCATTAATGAGTCCTCCATTAATGAGACTCATTAATAGCTCATTGAAACCAGAAGAGATATTATGAGAGCTGGCCAGTGTGTGTGTGTGTGTGTGTGTGTGTGTGTGTGTGTGTGTGTGTGTG
>NW_020954596.1:59148167-59152655 GCF_900497805.2 Vombatus ursinus
GTGTGTGTGTGTGTGTGTGTGTGTGTGTGTGTGTGTGTGTGTGTGTGTTAGGGGTGGGTGGGTGTGAGAGTGGGAGGGGTTATTCATCAGTAACCATCTCTCATTGTTTTTAGTTCTCCAAATAGTTAAATATCACTTGTAACTTATCGTTCTATAAACAAATGAGGTAGTGTTTGGAAGAAAGAACACTAAGCTAGAAATCTGGACATCTGCTAGAAAACAGAGGAGCCAGGGTAGCACAATGAAGTATCTGAAGTCTGTCATCAGAAAGAGGTAGAGAAAAAAAGAAGTAGAATGTAAACTCCTTTAGGTAGCCTCAAGACCATTATTTGTTTCCTCATCTCGGGACATGCTTGGTGCATACTGAAATATTTAGATGGATTCAGAAGTCCCTTCCAGTGATGCAGATTGTAATCCATCCATGCCTGCCTATTCTATATGACTGTTGTTCATGTCCTTCCAAAAGTTTGTCACAGAGCATCCACCCAACATGAGGTCTTCCTTCCTTTCTCCCAACGTCAAGAGAGTACTTACCAATGGTCCACCCTGGCTGTCATCCACCTGTTAATCCCTCACTCTTGTCACATGACCAGCCCATCCTCTCTTCCTGTGACTCTTCCTTAATGGCATTTTTAATCCTGCTAAATCCTTGATGACATCTTTGAATACCATGTTAGACCCACCACACGCCTCTCTATTGCCCTCAGTATGGTGCTCAGTTTTGGTTCTTCACATATAGTAGTCTTGGATGTCTTGTTGCCCTTTAGCAACACTGGTAAAATCAAAATACTGAAAAGATGGGTCTTGTTTTCATGAGAATCTTGATAGCAGTGAAAAAGCTTCGCAATTTTTCAAAAGTACTCCAGCCCACTCTCCTTTTCAACTCTGGGACCAGTTCATTATTTGTTTGTACTGTCTATCCCAGATACACAGACTGATGAATAAGTTCTATAGGGTGTCCATCCAAATGTGTATTAAAATCTGGGTAACATGACTTTCATTCACTTGATTTTTCCTCTATAGATAGACAAGTCAAATTCTTTTGAGATGGCTCTGCAATGCTATGGTGCCTGATGAAGTCGACAAGATATTAGGAGCATCTGAGGTACTTCACCACCCACAGGGAATCCCATCTCCAACTTGGACCCCATGCTGAATCTCCTGCATCACAGTGATGAATCTCTTTGACAAGCCCTATTTTATGATCAGAGGATCATAAAATAGGGTTATTTCTGCTAAATCTTCCAAAGAATCTTAAGTGAATGGTTTTGAAATATGGATAGGAGTCACTGTGGTAAAGGAGCCCATAAATTGGTAAATCAAATGCTTTTAATGATCAACAAGCAATAAGCACCACAGGAATCTTATATTTTCAACATCTTTTGGTTAATCATGAAATGGTCCATTGTTGTGGTGTGGTCCATTGTCGAATATCACTTGTGAAAGTCTGTTTGTTGCCTACTAATCTTCTTCATGGGATGTCTGATTTATATATGAATGGCTCTTATAAAGGTTTTTATTGATGCAAGAGAATGTATATTGATGAATAATTAATGGTGTTCTCTCAGTCACTTTTTTCACTATTAATAAGGTTAGAAACTTCTCTCTCCTTCACATCTTTGGTACTTTCCCTCCTTGCATATAGGTACCTCATCTCTCTTTTAATCTTATTGTTTCCATCATGAATCTCCTCTTTCTTTCTTTCTTTCTTTCTTTCTTTCTTTCTTTCTTTCTTTCTTTCTTTCTTTCTTTCTTTCTCTTTCTTTCTTTCTATCCATCAATTCATCTATCTATCTATCTATCATCTATCTATCTATCTATCTATCTATCTATCTATCTATCTATCTATCTATCTGTCTGTCTATCTATGATATGGTACAAACTGTCTGCTTTTTCTTTTTGTCCTCTGTGAAGCTATTTAGTGTTCATTTATATGTACATCTGGGACCATATTGTTAGGGTCCAAGTCTGGTGATTCCACTGTTCTTGAGAGAGACAACAGTTTGTTAAAATGGTTTTTTACAAATGTTTTCCATTTTTCTTCTGTTTGTTGTCCATGTTCCCTTTTCATTCATGAATGACCTTGGTCTGACTTGACTTTGCTGGATGTTTTACCAAACTTTCTTTTCCCTTTCCCCTCCTCTGCTTCTCTTTTTATGAGAAGATACAGCTCATGGTAATCCATCACCCAAGGATAATTTAGGTGCTTAATAAATACTTGTTGATTAATTAATTAAATAAATCCTAGCCAACAATTAGTTTTTTCTCAGGACCCTTCTAGTTAAAGGCAAGATTATTTCCTTTAGGACTTGGCTGGAATCTACTAATTAGCAAAGGCAGAAGAGGGAGCAAGCTTCATATTGCCAAGAAAAGATGGGAAGCCCAGAATTCTTCACTGAGTAACTCCGAATAACTAACTCACTAGTGACTAAGATGCTGTGATACTGTCACCTGGGTTCTTCTAGTCTTACTTCTGCCACCAATTAGCTAGGCAAGTCACTTCATTTCCCCAGGCTTCACTTTTCTCATCTGTAAAATGATTGGGGTTGATCTAGTTGGCTTCCAAGGTCCTTCTGACTCTGACTCTTGGCCTCAAAGTACACATAAACAACCTCATGTTTATCAATGCTGTTCGTAGACTTGAGGGGCTACAAAAAGAGTGTAAGATTCAGACTGTCATCAAGAAGGAGCTTAAGGTCTAGATCAGAGGTTCTTAACCTTTTCTGTGTCCTGACCCTGTTTGGCAGTCTGGCCCAGTCCTGGGATCAGGAAGACCTGAGTTCAAATGTGGTCTCAGACACTTGCTAGCTGTGTGACCCTGGACAAGTCACTTAACATTGCTTGCCTCAGTTTCCTCATCTGTAAAATGAGCTGGAGAAGGAAATGGGAAACTGCTCATATCTTTGCCAAGAAAACTCCAAATGGCGTCATGGAGAGTAGGGCATGACTGAAATGACTGAACAACAACAGAAAGGAGGATGAAGCTGGACAGTGAATTGATGTTACTATAAATGCCAAGCTGAGGAGTTTGTATTTTATCCTAAAGACAGTAGGTAACTCATGAAACTTTTTTTTTTGAGGCAATTGGGGTTAAGTGACTTGCCCAGGGTCACACAGCTAGTAAGTGTCTGAAGCTGGATTTCAACTCAGGTCCTCCTGACTTCAGGGCCGGTGCTCTATCCACTGCGCCACCTAGCTGCCCCACCCATGAAGCTTTTTGAACAGAGGAGAGAATACCACTTAGGCAGCTGCGGGAAGGATGGATTGGAGAAAGAGGGGAGTGGACAGAGGAATATCAATTAGAAGGCAAAGGAGAGAAGTGTCACACCTAAGGTCTCATGCTCAAACCCTTCCCTTCTGGGGCCGTAAGCTGAAGATGTGATTCAGTGGGACACAGTAATTACTGTCTGTACAACTGGCTAGAGTCATCAGCAGAAGAAAAAACTTACATTGAGGCAAAGAGTATCACAGCTGATTACTTCTCAAGAGGCTTAGAAACTGAAAACTTATAAACACAGCTGGGGAAGCACTTGAATCCAGATCCAGACTAACTAAAGTAAATCAATCATTCATCTTCCCAGCTCCTCACACAGATGCGTAACCGTAGGCCTGAATTTGTAGAAAAGTGACAAATTTTAAAATGTCCCTGTTGATTGAAAGGAGGGTCCTTATAGAAACCGGCCCACCCTTGTTTATCTTTATATGTACATGTAGATATCCGTTTTAGGCAGCCAAAGTTTAGGGGGAAAAGAAAGCTCTCAGTCTAATCAGGAAATCACAATGCAGCCATGTTCCATAAACAAACCTATGAACATTCTGTTTACATCCTCAAGGTTTACGGTACCAAGAGCAGACTTTTGAACGGGAATGGAAAGGAATTGCTGGACAAAATGTACAGTGATTTTTGGCTCATAAAACTGCTTATTTTGCCTTAGCGATTGAAGTCCAAGAATTTGCTAATTTTTTTCTGAGACCATTTAAACGAAGTAGCACTACCAACCTGCCACTATCAAGGTTGTCTGACAAATATGTCTTTAGTTCTATTTTTTCCAGATTCTTCACCCAGACCAGAATGGGCTATCTTTGATCTCATCAAATATACCTGTGCTATGTGACCACACATTCTAAAGGAATTCTTGGGACTTGAAAAGTAAAATTAATATAAAAGATTAAGGAAGTCTGCTTCAAGAAATGTTTTTAGGTGAGATTCTGTAGAGACCACAAGAAACACATAAAGGACTTTTCTAAGATAATAGCAGCCTAGATCCTTGCTGTCCCAGATGAGGGAGGGTCTGTTTGTGCAGGTGGCCTAAGCCTGGGAGAACAAAAATCATAAACATCAATGTAATCACCCTGTTTACATCGATTTTGTCATGCTAATGGCATTGCTTCAATTAAGCTCTGTCTACTGAGGCTTCTTATATAAAAGGACTAAGCTTTCCACACACACACACACACACACACACACACACACACACACACACACAC